>NW_024424786.1:16132629-16259704 GCF_017311325.1 Ursus maritimus
CTATTCTCCTGAAGCTGTTTCAAAAAATAGAAACAAAAGGAAAACTACCAAACTCATTCGATGAGGCCAGTATTACCTTGATCCCCAAACCAGCCAAAGACCTCATCAAAAAGAAGAATTAAAGACCAATATCCCTAATGAATATGGAAGCTAAAATTCTCAACAAGAGCCTAGCTAATAGGATCCAACAGTACATTAAAAGGATCATCCATCATGACCAAGTGGGATTCATCCCTGGGATGCAAGAGTGGTTCAACATTCGCAAATTGATCAGTGTGATAGATCACATTAATAAGAGAAGAGTCAAGAACAATACGATCCTCTCAATTGATGCAGAAAAAGCATTTGACAAAATACAGCATCCCTTCCTGATATTTACCTTCAGAGTATAGGCATAGAGGGTACATTCCTCAATTTCATAAAAACCATCTATGAAAAGCCCCCAGCGAATATCATTCTCAATGGGGAAAAGCTGAGAGCCTTTCCCTTAAGATCAGGAACACGACAAGGACGCCCACTCTTGCCATTATTGTTCAACATAGTACTAAAAGTCCTAGCAACAGCAATCGGACAACAAAAAAGAATAAAAGGTATTCAAATTGTCAAAGAAGAAGTCAAACTCTCTCTCTTCGCAGATGACATGATACTTTATATGGAAAACCTAAAAGACTAGACCCCCAAATTACTGGAACTCATAGAACAATTCAGTAATGTGGTGGGATACAAAATCAATGCTCAGAAAGCAGTTGCATTTCTATACACGAACAATAAAACTGAAGAAAGAAAAATCAGGGAATTGATTCCATTTACAATAGCACCAAAAACCATAGGATATCTCGGAATAAATTTAACCAGAGAGGTAAAGGATCTCTACTCTAGAAACTACAGAACACTGATGAAAGACATTGAAGAAGACACACAAAAAGATGAAAAAACATTCCATGCTCATGGATCGGAAGAATAAACATAGTTAAAATGTCTATGCTACCCAGAGCAATCTACACTTTCAATGACATCCTGATCAAAATACCAATGGCATTTTTCAAAGAACTGGAACAAACAATCCTAAAATTTGTGTGGAACCAGAAAAGACCCCGAATCACCAAGGAAATGTTGAAAAAGAAAAACAAAGCTGGGGGCATCACATTACCTGATTTCAAGCTATACTACAAAGCTGTGATCACCAAGACAGCATGGTACTGGCACAAAACAGACACATTGACCAATGGAGCAGAATACAGACCAGAAATGGACCCTCAACTCTATGGGCAGCTAATCTTTGACAAAACAGGAAAAAACATCCAGTGGAAGAAAGACCGTCTCTTCAATAAATGGTGCTGGGAAAATTGGACAGCTATATACAGAAGAATGAAACTTGACCACTCTCTCACACCATACACAAAGATAAACTCCCAATGGATGAAAGACCTCGATGTGAGACAGGAATCCATCAAAATCCTAGAGGAGAACATAGGCTATAAACTCTTCGACATCAGCCACAGCAACTTCTTTCATGACACATCTCCAAAGGCAAGAGAAATAAAAGCAAAACTGAACTTTTGGGACTTCATCAAGATAAAAAGTTTCTGCACAGCAAAGGAAACAGTCATCAAAACAAAGAGGCAGCCCACAGAATGGGAGAAGATATTTGCAAATGAAACTACAGATAAAAGGCTGGTATCCAAGATCTATAAAGAACTTCTCAAACTCAATACACAAGAAACAAATAATCAAATCAAAAAATGGGCAGAAGATATGAACAGACACTTTTCCAATGAAGACATATAAATGGCTAACAGTCACATGAAAAAATGTTCAAAATCATTAGCCATCAGGGAAATTCAAATAAAAACCACATTGAGATACCACCTTATACCAGGTAGAATGGCAAAAAGTGGCAAGGCAAGAAACAACAATTGTTGGAGAGGATGTGGGGAAAGGGGAACCCTCTTATGCTGTTGGTGGGAATGCAAGTTAGTACAGCTACTTTGGAAAACAGTGTGGTGGTCCCTTAAAAAGTTAAAAATAGAGCTACCCTATGACCCAGCAATCACACTACCGGGTGTTTACCCCAAAGATACAGATGTAGTGAAGAGAAGGGCCATATGAACTCCAATGTTCATAGCAGCATTGTCCACAATAGCTAAACTGTGGAAGGAGCCGAGATGCCCTTCAACAGATGAACGGATTAAGAAGATGTGGTCCATATATACAATGGGATATTACTCAGCCATCAGAAAGAATGATTACACAACATTTGCAGCAACATGGACGAGACTGGAGGAGATAATGCTAAGTGAAGTAAGTCAAGCAGAGAAAGACAGTTATCATATGGTTTCACTCATTTATGGAACATAAGGAATAGCAGGGAGATTGGTAGGAGAAGGAAGGGAAGAATGAAGGGGGGTAAACAGAAAGGGAATGAACCACGAGAGATTATGGACTCTGGGAAACAAACTGAGGGTTTCAGAGGGGAGGGGGGCATGGGGATAGGGAGGTGATGGGTATTAAGGAGGGCACGTATTGCATGGAGCACTGGGTGTTATATGCAAACAGTGAATCATTGAACACCACATCAAAAACTAATGAAGTACTGTATGGTGACTAACGTAACATAATAAAAAATTTAAAAAATTAAGAAGCCCATAGCTAACATCATACTCAATGGTGAAAAGCTAAGAGCTTTTCCTCTAAGATTACGAGTAAGACTGGGATGTCAACTCTGACCATGATTACTTAAAATACTACTAGAGGGACACCTGGGTGGTTCAGTAGGTTAAATATCTGCCTTCGGCTCAGGTCATGATTCCAGGGTCCTGGGATCAATCACAGTTTAAAAAAATAAAATAATACTAGAAATCCTAGCAACAGCAATCAGACACACAAAAAAAGTGGAACGCATCTGAATTGGTAAGGAAGAAGTTAAACTGTCACTATTTGTAGAAAACATGGTACTGTAAGTAGAAAACCCTAACCACTCCACAAAAAAAAAAATAAGTATTGAATTAATTCAGTAAAGTTGCTGGATATAAAATTAATATGCATGAATTTGTTGTGTTTCTATACACTGATAATGAAGTAGCAGAAAGAGAAATTAAGAAAAAATATTCCATTTACAATTGCACTAAAAAGAGTAAAATACCTAGGAATAATCTTAACCAAGGAGCTGAAATACCTGTACTCTGAAAACCATTAAACACCGATGAAAGAAACTGAAGATGATACAAATGGATGTATATTCCATGCTCATCATTTGGAAGAATTAATATTGTTAAAATGTCCATACTACCCAAAGCAATCTTACAAATTTAGTACAATCCCTAATCAAATACCAACAAAATTTTTCATAAAACTAGAAAAAATGATCCTAAAATTTTCATGGAACCACAAAAGAATCCTACTAGCCAAAGCAATCTTAAGAACAAAGCTGGAAGCATCACAATCCCAGACTTCAAGATATACTACAAATCTGTAGGAATCAAAACAGCATAGTACTGGCACAAAAAATGGATACACAGATAAATGGAAGAACATAGAGAACAGAAATAAACCCATACTTTTATGTCACTAATCTGTGACAAAGGAGGCAAAAGTATACAATTGAAAAAAAAGGCATTCTCTTCAATAATCAATGCTGGGAAAACTGGCCAGCTACATGCAAAAGAATGAAACTGGACTACTTTATTACAGCATACACAAAAATAAACTCAAAATGGATTAAAGAACTAATGTGAGACCTAAAACTATAAAACTATTAGAAGAAAACATAGTAATTTTTTTTTGACACTGGCCTTAGCAAGATTTTTCTCAATATGTCTACTTAGTCAAGGGAAACAAAAGCAAAAATAAACTACTGGGACTACATAAAAAAAAAAAAAAGTTTTTTTTCACAGCAAAGAAAACCACCAACAAAACAAAAAGGCAACCTATAAGTGGGAGAAGATATTTGTAAATGATAAATCCAATAAGGGTTAATATCCAAAATAAATAAAGAACTTATACAACTCAACACCAAAAACATCATTATCATCATCTGATTAAAAATAGAAGACTTGAATAGACATTTTTCTTACGAAGACATATAGATGACCAACAGACATATGAAAACATGCTCAACATCACTAATCATCAAAGAATCGCAAATCAAAACCAAAATGAACTATTACCTTACCCCTATCAGAATGTCTAGCAAAGACAAGAAATAATAAGTGTTAGCAAGGATGTGGAAAAAAGGGAACCCTCATGCACTGTTTGTAGGAATGTAAATTGGTATAGCCACTGTGGAAAATAGTATGGAGGTTCCTCAAAAAGTTAAAAATAGAAATCCCATAAGACCCAGTAATTCCACTACTGGGTATTTACCCAAAGAAAACAAAACACTAATTCAAAAAGACATATGCACCCCTATGTTTATTGCAGCATTCTTTACAATAGCCATGATATAGAAGCAACTCAAGTGTCCTTCTACAGATGATGGATAAAGGAGAAATAGTACACACACACACACACACACACACACACACACACACAGGAATATTAGTCATAAAAAGAATGAGATCTTGTCTCTATGAAAACACGAACTGATCTAGAAGATACCACACTCAGTGAAATAAGTCAGACAAAGATAAATACCATATGATTTCACTTCGATGTAGAATTGAAAAAAAAAAAAAGAATAAATGAACAAAAAGCAGAAACAGACCCATAAATACAGAAAACAAACTGATGGTTGCCAGATGGCCAAAGTAGGTGAGGGGGAGTGAGAGATATGGGCTTCCCGTAATGGAATAAGTCATGGGAATAAAAGTTACAGCATAGGAAGTATAATCAATGGTATTGCAATAGCATTGTATGGTGACAGACAGTAGCTCACTTGTGGTGAGCATAGCATAATATATAGACTTGTTGGATCACTACACTGTACACCTGAAACTAATGTAACACTGTATCAACTGTGCTTCAAAAAAATAGATTTCTGTTGACTTCTTTATGCATATTTTGCAGTATGACATTGTCATTATTTTGAAATAATACTATATGAGGTCAGTGTGGCAGGGGTACTTTTATAATTTTAACATTAAAAATGGTAAAGTTCTGGAGTGCCTGGCTGGTTCAGTCAGAAAGGCATGCGACTCTTGATCTTGGGGTTGTGAGTTCAAGGCCCATGTTGGGTGTAGAAATTACTAAAAAAGTAAAATAAAAATAAACTTAAAAAATAAAGTGGTAATTTTTTTTTAAGATTTTATTTATTTATTCGACAGAGATAGAGACAGCCAGCGAGAGAGGGAACACAAGCAGGGGGAGTGGGAGAGGAAGAAGCAGGCTATAGCGGAGGAGCCTGATGTGGGGCTGGATCCCATAACGCCGGGATCACTCCCTGAGCCGAAGGCAGATGCTTAACTGCTATGCCTGCCTCCCAGGCGCCCCAAAGTGGTAAATTTCTTAATCTTGTTCTGCTTTGGAGTCAGAGACTCAGCCCTGATGGACTCTATTTAGATGTCTCTGTGTATTAGAACTATGATCATTCTTAGGGTCCCTCAAAAGCAGACAGGCACCTAGACACATACTCCTTTAAACGTTTTGGCATACTGAGACTTCAAATAGAAAGCTATGAGTCAACATTTCCCAGTTTGCACTGTGTAATTATAATAGGGTGGCACCCGAGAAACAGCATATAAACGAGGTGGATAGTAAAATATCATTTAAAGGGACTGGACAACACCCTATTCTCCCTCAGGTGATACACCTTTCAACTCGGTCATGACCCATGGGCCACCATGATCTGGCAGGCTGATGAGCAATCAGTTCTTAGATCCAGCGTGCTTTAAATAGGCCTTAATCTGAGAGTAGGTTCTGTCTCTTGCTGTCCTATATAAATAGAATCTGAAGAAAGGCCATTATTAAGGGGGCTGGGCAATGATCTCACCCTTCCTATTACACCAGACATTGGTATATTTTTTCCCCCTTCACTTCTGGGTACCATATTTCAGTATTTGCAGATGCTCAGTGAGGCTGAAACTCAAGTTTCAAGAACATGAAGTAAAAGAGGAATGTTCTTTTCTGGAAAACTTTAATATTTTAATCTGTTCTTTTTGTTGTTGTTGTTGCAGCAACATTTGTACCATTTGCTTTCAAATAATTTCAGAAAAACTTATGGAAAAGCTGTAAGAATAGTACAAAAAACTGTATGATACTCTTATCTATAGTCTGCAGTTGTTAACATTTTATAATACTTGCTTCATCATCATGTGTAATATTTTTTCTGAATAATTTGGCAAAATGTTGCAGTCGAAATGCTGCATTTTCTAAGAACAAGAATATTCCCTTATATAACCACAGCTCAATTATCAAAATAATGAAACCAATAATAGCACAATCTATTATCTAATCAACAGATCTCATTCAAATTCCACTAATCTCTACAATTAATGTATTTTATTGCTATTCCAGGGTCCAATCAAGATCAGGCATTGTCTGTCAGGATTTGTCTTCCATGATATTAACATTTTTGAAAAGTATAGGACAGTTATATTTTAGAATGTCTATCAATTGGGGCTTGGCTCATGTTTCCTTGTGATAAGGTTAGTTGGCTCTTTTTTAGCAGAAATATTACAACACTGATAAAATCACGTTAGTGCACTGTATCTGGAGATGATGTTGGTTTGTCCTCTTAATGGTAATAAATTTGATTGCTTTGTTAAGGTGATGTCTGCCTGATCTCCATGAAAAGTTATTGGATTTCCCCTTGCAATTAATAAGGTGCTTTGAGACTATGTAAATTTCCTGTTTCTCAGCAAATTTTACCCAGTAGTTTGATGCTTTTTGTCTAAATCAATTATTACTGTGATGGCTGCCAAATTGTAATTTTCTAAATCAATTATTTCTTCTCTGTCAGTTAGCATTTTACTATAAAGAGGAGTTCTTTTTCTCCCATTTATGTGTTTATAATTAAGAAATCCAGATTGGGGTCCAAGACGTGCTCACTGCTTCTGAGGTGTCATGTTTCTAGAACTTTTGGGGAGACATAGCTAGAAAATAAATGCAATGTGTACACATTCACACACACACACACACACACACACACACACACACACACACCTATTTCTATCTCCCCTATCTCTATCCCTATCATCTAGATCTATCTTGTCCTAGATATCTTAAAAACCATGAATTTATACTGACACCTTCAATGCAAATCCAACACCATATGTTTAAACTTAATCTTTTCTCCTTCCATATGCTTAACTTTCTTTTTTACTTATTTGCTCAATACTAGAATACAGAAAAAGGAGTTTCAGAGACATTAACCCATACCGCTTCTACAAACAAATTTAGCAACTAGAGTTCATTATTTGTTTAAAATTTTTAAAATCTTTAGTCTGAGGGGATAGAGTGCAAACACAATGTTCAAGTGTTACCTTTTGAAATAGTTATCACACCCTCATTAAGTGTAGTTATGTAATTCGTTTAAAACAAAATTAAATTTATAAGTTTGTTTGTATTAAAGATTCCCCCCACATCTTTGTTGATTTATTTACTTTTGAATTTTTTGAATACATAAAGTATCAACATGGTTCTGAAGTCAGAATTACACAAAAAGGTAGACAGAAAAGTACCAAGCCTCTACTCTAAACCCTTCTACTTCATTTTCAAATACTTTGTAAATATAATTACAAATAAGTTTCTGGTTTATCTTTCATGTAATTGCCTGTGGTATTGTTTTTCGTTTTTGAAAAAAGAAAAGCAAATACATAAATATATTTTTGTTATTTTCTCATTTTTCTTACAACATAGCTAAAATTAAATATATGTTGCATTTTTTACTTTTCTTTTGCATTTAATAATATACATTAAAAATAATTTCATTTCTCATTATTTATTGTGGCTTCATAGTCATCTATTGTGTGGGTGGACCATAGTTTATTCAACCAAACAATAGTGCAATTAATTATCCTATATATATCTATCTTCATATTGTTGGCAGTGTGTCTACAGGGCAACTGATTAGAAGTTGAATTTCTGGGTCAAACACATACATAGTTCTGATAGATTTGCCAAATTTCCCTCCATAAAAGGCTGTACCAATAATTTGCATTCCCACCTGCAATGTATGGGAGTGCTTATTTCCCCACAGTCTTGCCAACAGAAGGTGTTGTTAAAATTTATTTTTTGCAGTCTAAAAAGTGAGAAATGATATCTTGGTGTGGTTTAAATTTGCATGTTCTTATTATGAGTGAAACTGAACATCTTTCCCATATTTAGGAGTCATTTTGGATTTTTTAAATGAATTATTTGTTCATTTCTTTGCCCAATTATTAGGTTATAAACCCAATTATAAGGTTTGGGTCTTTTCCAATTTTCTAAATTTTAAAGAAAGCATTATATATAGTGATGGCAATAGATATATTTGTAGAATGTATCACAAAGGGCTAATATTCCATATGCACTGATTAATACTGTATTAATATATATGGAATATTGCCATACTCTCATATTCCTCAGTGTTGCTCTGGATCATAATGTCATAGAAAAGGGGATAGCAGAATCATGAGATTGTTCTCTTTTCTCCCTAAAAATAAATGTTCTTTTCCTCTTTTCTTCCTAACCAAACTCTGTCTACACTCTCTTATATCTCACTGTCTCCACAAAGAATTGTCTCTTGCTCACTCCTTAGACAATTTGTCCTTAGACCTACTGCCTGAGAATGAGGCCCCCAACCCTTCTGTAAATGAGTTTAGTTTCATTTGAATTTGAAATTTCAGAGTGCAATGTACTCGGCATGGTCAAAAAGGAATAACATGGGTTTGGTGTTCAAAGTCCATGTGACCCTATGAATTTCTTGCCTCATGGAGAGAAGCATTGGCTAAAGAAGGACCAGAGAGGTCCTGTAAAGTAGAAAGCTTGTCCTTGTTGAGTCTAAGGGCAATAATGTTAAAAAGTAAAGCAGGGGCGCCTGGGTGGCTCAGTCAGTTAAGCATCTGACTCCTGATTTTGGCTCAGGTCATGATCTCAGGGTTGTGAGATCCAGCCTTGGGTTGGGCACCCTGCTGGGTATGGAACCATGATAAGTTTCTTTCTTTCCTTCTCCCCTGCCCCTCCCCCCTTCTCTCCACCTTTCCCTCTCAAAGAAAAAAAAAAAGTAAAGCAAAAATTTTTTGGCCCATCAAATTTGTATGTTGTGTGTGTGTGTATGTGTGTGTGTTATGAGCCTCTAATGAGAGTGTGGATAATGAGGTTCTCATTTCATTACTAGTAGTAAAACTCTTTGAAAATCAGTTTGACTACATGTACATATTAACCGAGTAATTACACAAAAGTTTTAGCTTTATCATCATTGTAGAATTATACTTGATAGTCCAAAATAGAAACGTTAGAAACATTAGAAACTAACACTTAGAGATTAGCTAAGTAAATTATGATGCTTTCACCAAATAAAATATTATTTAGGCATTAAAATTGTTACTTGAAAAAATATAATCCCATAGAATAATGTTTATAACATAATATTAAGTGAAAAAATGGTATACATTTTTATATAATTGTATATACAATGTCATTTAAGCTGGATTAAAATAATATTCTCATAGAAATGAAGGATAAAAATTCTGTTTCCAAACTTCTTGGGAAAAAAATTCTGGGCAATATACCAGTATTTATGTTTGGGTGTTAAGTCCAAGGGTGAATTATTTTCCTGGTGTGCTTTTCTGAGATTCCAGAGTTTCTTTCCTGAGAATTTATTACTATTATAATGAAGAGAACTATGATAAGAAGGTCATACCCATTTATCTCTAAGGTCCTTTCCAAATCCAGCATGGAAATATTTTTATCCCTAATCAAGACCTTGCTGTGTTCTTCACTCTTCCTCCTGTTTCTGCCCCATGTGTATTAATCCAGGATCTATGGTTGATGCGTGTCTTGAAATACATGGACATTAACTAAGTTCTCAAATAAATCCTGAAATTTTGAGGCAGATTCCTGTGCCATACAGCCAATTTCCTCATAGTAAGTGTTCATTAAATGTGTCTATAATAAACTTGGAGTAAAAGTAGACTAGATCAAGACCCTTATGTAATGTAACTTTGCATTCCCTGAACTGCCAGAGATTTTGTTCCAGCTCAAAAACATATTGGATGCAGTGAGATTATCTGTTAGAAATTGCCTCACTGGCAATTTTTTGTTTGTTTGTTTGCGCCTGTTCCTCCCAGTACTACTACTTGCTTCTGAATAAACATAGAATCAACCCCCTCCAAATTAACATTATTAAAAATTTCAGTTTCATGATACATTTGCTGGGTTAAAAACCTCCTCTGAGCTAAAGTTCTGTCATATTTAGATCTAGATGAAATCTGATATTTCTAAAACAAAGAAGGGGGTGACGCATCCTTACCTAAAAACATCGCTTGATTCTGAGAGTGGAAGGCAGCTGTGGACATAGCATGGACTTCAAAGCTGGTCAGAATTGTGTTCAAATAGAAGGTTTATCCATTACTATCTGCCCAACTCTGTGCTGGTTACTTAGCTCTTACTGAATTTCAGATTACACCTCTGCAAAATATGAATAATCTTCCTTAACCTGTAAACTTGTTGTAATACTAAATGATGTAATTTTAGAAAATACACAGTCATTCAATAAATACAAGTTTTAGTAATCATAATTGTCCAATGATATGGATTCCAATATCATAATATAAAAAGTCACCTTTGAAATGTTAATTTTTTCCACTGTGGAAGTATTATACTAACAGAGTTCACTGATGGGGAGAGCACTTGTCCAAGTATGGACTCTTGCACTGACCTATCAGCTGAAATCTCAAACATCAAGAAATGCTAAACTGGAGGAAAATATGGTGCAATGAATTTTGGAGTTTCAAAATTACAACACTGGCATTAAGACTGAAATAAAGAAAAGATGCCTTACAGGAAAAATGACAAAAAATTAGATCTAGTTAGACTGAAGAGCCATCTTATCAATTAACCATTACTGGTTAATATGAGACATATTACCTATATTACAGTTATATATTTAGACTTACATTCTAGTTTATGGTAGAATTTTGTCCTTGCTAATCCTAAAATTGACTTACTTATACAAAATAGTCACCTCTTTGGTTTGATTTTCATATTATAAACTGTATACAAAAATAATGCCCATAGTTTTACTATGGATATTAAATAAAATCACGCTTTTAAAGCACCCAGCCAAATCCTTGGCGCTTGTGGGTGCTCAATTACCCTACCCTGTCTAAAACACGCACAGCAACTCTAGAATAAAATTCCCTCCCTGAAGATAGACACTGAATGCTATAAACAACTTCAGTATACTCAGCAGGGAGAAAAATCCAAGCCAGGAAAGACAGGTTCTGATTCCAGTCTTTTTCTGCTATCTTGGCCTGAACATGGCTTCCTAGAGTTCTGATGTACATCAAGCAGGACTATGACAATGGATCATCTCCCAGCTGCATTTTCATCCTGGAGATACTTTCAGATGCAGATAGTACCTGAGTGCTGCACAGTTAGGAAAGTATGGAGCAAAAGCAATGCTGCCTGGTTTAAGCAAAGCTTATCAGATTCTTCCAGGTCCTCAGATACAGAAACTTAGACCAATCTGAGATCATGGCTCCCTAGATGCCTACCTGGACATTAATACCAATTTAAGGAGCTTCCTGGGAATCCCTTGAGTGCCCTTAAAACACATGTGCATGAACTGAAACAAAGAGCAGCTGTGGTCCTTATTAGTTCTGTGGCTTTACATAAGTCACTTGATTTCTCCATGTCTCATTTGGAAAACTCGAACAAAATTTTTTGTCCTGCTTACTTCAGGGTCGTATATGAGGGTTAAATGGGATAATACCTAAAAACACTGCAGGGAAAAGAAAATGCTGTGTTCTTTATAACATAAACTAGGATTATTAACTTCAGAAGCCAAGAGATTACACAAAGTCTTTTAAATAACGTTAAGAAATATGGCCTTGCAAATACACAGAATAGCAAATTAGTAGGGGCAGTGAATGAAGCTAAGACTGGTAAGGAGATAATTGACAACTTTTGGAAATCACAAGCTCTGTTTGGGATCTTCCCCTGTTGACATCCTCTGCTCCTGGTGTTGTTTGGATTTAGCTTCTGGAGACCTGAATTTATTTTCCTATCTGATGCTTTATCCTACAAGTGCCTCTAACTATATCTAGCCAGAAGAAAAGCAATAGATAGTGAAATGACAAAGAATGGAGGGGAGAGAAGTCAAAGAGGAGACAGTTCTTCTGCACAGTACTCCAAGCCAGGATGTCTACTCTTACCTTACCCATTCCCGTATTTTAGATGTTAGGAACCAATGACCACTGAATCAAACATCATGGCTCCCATAGTGAGTGAACCGGTATTCTCTCTTTGTTTAGTGGGATCTTTACATGTTTACTGATTATTCTAAGATGATATTTATCAGTCACTGAAAGTTTCAAGGGCAAACACACTAGAAATTTGGGAAATACACAAGAAGCTACAAAATATTACTTCTTGATAGTAAGACATTTTATAATGATATTGTGTCTGGTGGGCAGGGCTGTCAGTATAACATGAAAATTAAATCCTCAACTGGCAGTGAGTTTTTATATATTGCCAAGGACAGAAACGTAGAAGACCATTAAGGAAAGCAATCTCCGCAGAAAGTGACGTGGCATAATGCTGTGGATAGCAAATGGAATCGGGAAGGAGAGCAGCCAAGCACAAAGGGACTTCTGCAAGGTAAATGGTCACAGATGCTGTTACAGGAGTGATCTAAGAAGATGGCAGGCTACATTCACAAGAAGCTATCCAAATGGAAAGAAAGTGAGTTTTTTAGAGTTGCCATGAAAGTTCTTGCCTTTGATTGTAACACAGTTCCAACAACTCTGCTATCACTACTGACCTAGTACCTGTACTGGGAAATGGATGACTCCACAGGAGTTTAAAGATTTTATTTATTTATTTGAGGGGGGGGAGAAGCAGAGGGGGAAGAAAAGGGGGAAGGAAAGGGACAAGCTGACTCTGTGCTCAGTGTGGAGCCCAATGCATCTCTATCCTAGGACCATGAGATCATGACCTGAGCCAAAACCAAGAGTGGGAGGCTTAACTGACCGAGCCACACAGGCACCCCTCTCTGCAGTTTAATTTTTTTTTTAAATAAAAGCATGATATCGGTGTGCTAAGGTCCACAGCAACAGGCCATGATTAAAGAACTATTTTCCCCGATGCACAGGTGAAGAAACTAAGGTTTAGAGAATGCATAGAACAAGCAAACTTGAAGCAAGCTAAAGTGCAAATCCAAACCACTTGAACTCCAAAGTCAATTCTCTTAATCAGCTTATTATATGTGTATAGGTCCTATTCATAGCAAGGTATGAGCCTGCAGGTAGGAACAGGAGATTGTGGAACATTGGCAAAGTTACCAACTTTTCTTCATTTTAGTTACTTTAATTTTTAAAGGAATTAGTGACAACACCTGAGGCCTGATAACACTCAGTAGTGAAGGCAAAAAAAAAAATTACCATTTTTAGCTTATATACATATTAGTGAATAATTTATTTCCAGTGCCTGAAACATTATACAAATTCAACAATTTTTACTAACCTAATTCAGTCAAGGATCTTCAAATGCTTGTTTTTAGGCATGAATGGATTAATCCCAAACAGGATAGGCACCATCCTAAGAATTGGAAAAATAAAAATAAAACAAAAAAACAGAACATGGTATATTGGAAGATAAATACAATGGGGATAGTAATGGAGACAGGGGACATATAACCCCATGTTCCGTCATCACTCTTGGCATCGAATTCTGATATCTTAGAGGAAGGAAATTAAAACTGCCAAAAATGGTTTAATGCCTTATGACTGTCAAAGATATGTGAATCACCTGTGCAAAATATCAATAAAATAAGTGTTATATTGTCTGACAAGTGTAAAAAAATCACATTGTTTTGTTCATATATTTCTTCAGCTAATTTTACTTATGTTGACTTGTTAGAAATTATGCTAGAAACATGTTAGAAATTATATTAAAAACAAAGATGAACAAGACAAATATGATTCCTCTTCTAATTGAGCTTACATTCTAATGGAAGATATACACAAGAAATAAATACAATTTTTACAATTTTAGGTATTGTGAAGTGCTATGATGTAAGCAAAGAGAATTTGGGGCAGCATTGGTTTTTCAGATAAGATTTTTACATGTTGATTTTTTGGACATGAGACTGATGGCTAGAGCACTAAAAGGATCATTACTAATTATTGGCTACATTTAGATTTCTGCTATCAAGGGGCAACCCAACATCCTTAGCTCCTTTTAAGAAAGTTCAACTTTTGTTCTTAAGATAATAGAAAATGATTTATTTTCCTAAGAGCCAGTTATTTTTAGTGCTAAAGAGTTCAAATGCAGTTCAAAATGCCAACCTGATACATTTTGACTGGGAAAATATGGCAAAGCATAATTTCTAAGAATTAATTATATCATCTGAGATACATGACAGCAGGTTTTGCTAGTATAAGAATTGTATCTGAGGGGCACCTGGGTGGCACAGCGGTTAAGCGTTTGCCTTCAGCTCAGGGCGTGATCCTGGCGTTCTGGGATCGAGCCCCACATCAGGCTCCTCCGCTATGAGCCTGCTTCTTCCTCTCTCACTCCCCCTGCTTGTGTTCCCTCTCTCGCTGGCTGTCTCTTTCTCTGTCGAATAAATAAATAAAATCTTAAAAAAAAAAAAAGAATTGTATCTGAAAGAATACACACCACAAATATAAAACAAAAAAGACCAGATTATGTTTAATAAGTACACTTATTACAAAGAGAAGGCAACTGTAGTGAAATGGAAAGAGGTACAGGATTTGGAAATAGCCAGAAAAACTTAAATCAGCTTACCTCATTAAGACTTGTTTTTCTTATCTGAAAAAGAAATGTGAGTAATAGATATTGCGAGGAAATGTTTCTTTGCTGCTTCTGATGTTTCCTTCCAATTCCAGCTTCTTTCTGGCCCTTTGTTTGTTCTGCTCCAGAAATATTAGACTTCCCTGGAATGGTAAATTTATGAAGAACACCTGGGACCTGCTCTGTTCAGCATCTCTCTTCTCATTCTGGGAAGGAGCTGTGAAAGGGGCAGCTCACCCGTGGGGAGGAACCAGTGGAGAGCTGATTGACAGGTGAGTAAGTCAGTCAGTGTTAAGAAACTTAATGATATCCTTCAAGGTCAATAATCAAGATGATAAAGCAATAATGTGCAGATCTGCTAAGATTTTTTTATTTTTCAATATGTCATATTCTTGTGTGGAAGACAAGTTGTATTTAAACTCTCAACAATAATTTGTGATTTATAGTTCTGTTGTGACAATAAATGTGATGACAAATCTGAAATTGTTGCAAAAATTCAAATCTGCATATAAACATGTACATTTTTTTATTTTTGCAATATACTTCATAATTAAAGCTTAATCTTCAAAAGTAAAAATAATAGTGAAAGCATAGGATTGAGGCTCAGAAATTTTTAAGCAACACAGGGACACTTCCAGGATGCCACAACTTCAGGTGAGGCTTGTTGTTTCTATTGATCTATGAAGGGTTCATTTCTGTCTGTCAGGTAATGGTGTCTATTATGAGTTGGATTGTGCCCTCCCTTCCACCCCAAAAAGCTACACTGAAGTCTTAACCCCTGGTACCTGTGAATGTGATCTTTTCTTTTTTTCTTTCTTTCTTTTTTTTTTTTTTTAAATAGGGTCCTTGCAGATATAATCAAGTTATGATAAAGTCATACTGGAGAAGGGTGAGCCCTCAATCCAAAATGAGTGGTGTCCTTATAAGAGAGGAGGAAAGACTCAGAGACAGGTATACACAGGAAGAAGACAGTCATGTGATGATGGAGGTAGAGATTAAAGTGGTGCATCTAAAAGCCAAGGAACACCAAGGACTGCTGGCAAACATCAGAAGTTAGAAAAGGTAAGGAAGGGTTCTCCCCTACAGAACTCAGAATACGGCCCTGTCAATACCTTGATTTCAGATTTGTAACCTCTGGAATGGTGAGACAAGAAATTACTATTGTTTTAAGACACCTGGTTGTAGTAGTTTGTCATGGAAAACCCTGAGAAACTAATATAGTCCCCACAACTAGTTACAGGAAGCCCCAGGCCTCACTCTGTGCTCCACTGAAAAAAATCATGTATCATTATTGTAAGACTTCTGTTGTACAGCCTGGTCCTCCCCAACCTTGGAGAAAACAACCAAAGCCATGCCCCAGGTCACTCCACTTTCTCATATGCTGCTGAACTCAGTTCTACTTCCAACAACTTGCCCAGAGCAACGTTGTTAAGGTAGCATTGTGCCCAGGGTTGGTGTAAATGGAGGAGTCGTGGAGGCTGAGTGGAATACGAGTATGCTTCCTCTCACATTCAGGAGAAACTGAAAGGGAATCCTATTAATAAGGTCATCATTTGTGATTTACCAAATTAATCCTGTGCATTTGAGTCTAGATTAGAGGGTCTAATGCCTGAAAAATCATAGAATGTATTAGCTAAGGGATCTACCATCTCTCCCAGTTGATCAGCTTCTAATGCTTAAACTATGCTTCCAGGGTTTAATCATTCTAATACCTTGGACCCTATTCCTCTCAGTCACATTTGTTCCTTGTATTCTGTTTAGTCTCGTGGTCATATAATATCCTGCATATTTTTGTTTCCATATTTATAGCTCTTGATCTTTCTCCCATCTAAAGATTCTTCTTGTTCCTCTTTGTCCTTTCAAATGCAACTTTTAAGGCTCAAGTTATAATCCACTTTCTTTATGAAAATTCTGTCAGTTATTATAATCAAGATCAAGTACTTCATGTGGCCTGATTATGCAGATCTTGCTCCTAAATTACTTTATAATCCTATTTGGTGCTCTTATTTTTATGGTGTGTGTGTGTGTTTGTGTGTGTGTGTGTGTGTGTGTGTGTGTATGTGTGTAAGTGGGAGGTGGAAGTAAAGACAAGGTAGTAGCCTTGTCCATCAAGAGGATTCTTGGCTCATTTAGGGTAGGTATACAATATATGTGTTGCACAATTTAAATATTCTCTTTAGTACATAGCACAGTGATAACTTTAGCCGTGATTAATAAAATTTGACTTGATAATAATGAAATCTAGTGCTACGTAAATGGGAAAAAATGCAGCTAAAATGTAAATGCAGAATTTGAGCCAATCATGAGATTCCATTATTCTATAGAATATATGCAAATCTCTGGTTGGCCCCAGATGGAAGTAGAAAGAAAAAATAATATTTATTGAACAATTGTACTATGTTTCAGATACTGCACCAAGCATCTTACATATATAATCTAATTCTCAGAAAAACTCTTTGAGTTCATGATCATCATTCCCAATCTAAAAATCAGGAAATTGAGGGTCAGCTTCTTGAAGAACCAATATTGAGTAAAAGATCCTTGCATGATACTATGCTTCCTTTTCTCCTTCATAGTCATACTTTAAAAGATTTTGAGGGGTAGAGCAAGGAAATGCCTTTGATTCTGTATGGGGATTCAAGGGTCACATTAAAAATAAATTGATTGACAGCTACTACATGTGTATGACAGGGCAATCTTGGTTCTTGGTGACATATGGGGCAGTGTCCTCCCAAGAGATAAATGTCAACCAGAAAGTTTTCTTGATGGAAAACTAGAAAAGAGCTTCTTGGAAGGAAAATCAGCTGCTATTAAAGTCATTTCAGAGACATTAAAAACATTCTTTATTCCCTAAGACTGTGGTGGAAAAAGCATGTAACCTATCAGCCTATAAATTGACCTTTGTGATCTTAGAGAAGACAGGGTAATTATTTTAAAAGGTTACACTTCCTCCCACTTTTCAGAAAAGAAGAATGAGGCTCAGCCATATGCAATGACCACAACTGCAGAAAACTAATGGATGTTCCTCTTGAAAGTTGATGATTACCTAGGCTCAGCCGCAGCTCCAGGCATGGACATAGGAAGTGGGTGACAGAACTGATTCAAAATATGTTCCTTTTCAATGTAGTACAGCATAGTGATTAGGAAACAGATCTAAAAATGTATAAAGAGATATATAAATATCTCATTTTTAAGTGCAGCCAAGTATAGTGGTTAAGAATAGAAATGCTGGAGTTGAGCTAATGTTTTCAAATTCTGGTTCTACCTCATAAAAGCTATGTGACTTAGGTCAAGCCACTACACTTCTCTGAGTCTCAGTTTCCTAATCTATATGAAGATAATTATAGTACCTATTTACAGAGCCATTAAGAGCATTAAATAAGCTCATATTTGTAAAGTGTTTAGAACAGTGACAAGAGCTATAATTGCATTTTTATATAAAGTAACACTAATTCCTGACATTATTCATGGAATCATAAAAATATGTATTATTTTTTTTTAGAAATCCTTGAATCCAAATGTACGTTTTTCCTTTGAAAGAAAACTCTTGCTCAGGTTACACAGTGAAATATGAGCAGAATGACTAGAACTTCCAACTCTTAATGGTTATTCCCGATCTTTCCCCAATTCATGTTGCACCCTCAATATTTGTCAGCCATGAAAAGATGCCATTAACTCTTCTCTTTCCTTCCTCTCAGGCTGGGAGTTTCCCAGTTCTAGAACCCAACTCAGGAATTTACAAGCAGGTTCCTGGGGCTTCCAAGCCTTTCTAGTCACAGAAGTTGAAAACAAGGAGGACAGTATTCTCCAGAGATTTTGAGTTAGGAAATTATTTCCTAAAGGCCATGATCAAAATGTAAATTGTTCATTATCCTGGGGCACTAATTAATTTATAAGAAAAAAAATGATTAATGAAGAATGGGACCAGGACAAGTAGATTTTCAGGAGATAATTGTTTTGTTTTTTTGTTTTTTGTTTTTTGGGGTTTTTTTTGAAAAATGTCATGGGTAGTAAATGAGGAGTTGGAGGTGGGGAAGATGAGTAGAGTTCACAGGGAAAGTAAAAGCTAGAAGCCAGCCAGCCCACAGAGCAAAAGAGAGCATTAGCAATGCACATAGTATCTTCATATCATTTGAATGTAGCATTTCTTTCTTCCAGAATATAACTAATTAGTGGGAGAAGAATAATGTTAGAAGAACAAGGACAAAAAAAGATGGAAGTCAGTGTCTGCTGGTACTATGGGCAGATACTGTGTTGTCATTCTCTCCACATAACCAATGAGGTAGGTGTTTTTAACCCCACTTTCTGATGGGGAAACACGGTCTTAAATAGGTTTAAAACTTGCTTATTCAGCTAATAAGAGGCAGAGCCTATTTAAACATAGGGTCATTCTATAGTGTCTAAATTCCTGGCTCCCTCTCTATTGTTATAACCTCTTTTTCCCCCCACTTGCTGAACCCGGTTGAATGGATTCTCACTATGAAGCACTTATTTCTTACCACTGTCACTGTGAAAAACCCATCACCCTATATTAGAAGGTACTTGACTGCATGTCAAAGAGAGAAGAGAAACTGCTCTTCTTTAGTTAACTATTTTTAGCACAAATGAACTGACTAGCAGGTTTATCTTACATGATGCTGGCACTGTTCATGGGGCCTGGACTAGCACAGGAAACACAATGCTGATTGTGCTCACAGCACCCAGCACAACTGCAACTTTCACCTCACTCTAATTGAAAGGCAGACGACAGGGCCTGGTTCCATGTAAATTTGCATGAACTGGATGATTGTCTTAACTTCTCAGCCTGATCATCATGCCCTTTGCTATATTTAGCTTTATTTGCTTCCCTGAATAACTTGGTTGTTGAAAATGCATTGCATGCATGTTTATTGGAAACAGAAAAAGAAGGTCACTAAGCATAATATTAGAATGGATTTTGGAGGCTCACTTATACTGAAAAACATCCTTTGGAAACCAGTTCAGAATTATACAGAAAAATCATGAATGTAAGGAAATGTGATTTCTTCTACTTCACACTCTCCATATGACCCAAATAACTCCAAAGAGAAGAGGAAGGGCAATGGTAATTTGTGGCTGAAGGTGAAGGCATTCCCATTCATAATGAAAATTCTTATGACCAAAATGAACATTTTCAAAATAGAGCTAGTTAGAACATGAATACCAGTGCTCGTTCATAGATTTTAATTTATGCAACCACGAAATTTTCCTTGAACCTTCCCTGGCTGCCAGATGCTTTTCTGAATGAGAGTAGTTAGGGGTTCTTTAAAGTGCATGGCCTTGTCACCATGTTCTGTTTTGTTATTGCATGTTTGTAAATAATGTTGTATTTTGTTTTTGTGTATTTTTAAAAAATCTGCTTCCATTTTCTGTAATTGCTGTCTCCCTCTGAGGCACCAAAAGATGATATGTATTAATTGACAGTAATTAGTGCTGACTTGTGTACACAGTACACTGAAGGCTACAAGAAAAAGAAACAACTTAAAGTTATTCAATGTTAACTGCACATCAGTTTTGACTCTGTCGCTTGTTAGTGTATCAGTGACTTCCAGCAACTAATTTATATCTACAAGCAGCAGCTCCCTCAACTCCTAAGAAAATAAGGAAAAAGGAGGAAACTCATAGTATGCTTACTTGAAAGGAGGCCTCTGAGGAGTAAATGAAATAACACTGGTAGTTGCTCAACACAGGGCCAGCCACATAATAAATAGTCAAGAATGCTGCCTTTTAAAAATACTTATTACGTGCAATAGTTTAAAAAAAAAAAAGTACCTTCTAATTTAATGTCATTTTATTGTTTTCTGTAAAACAAGTGACTGGATATATAATTAAACATTTTCCTTTTATGTATGGAAGCTTCGGATATATTTCTTTTTTTCTCTCTTACGTTGTTTTGTTTACATACCTATACTTATTTTGTGACATTTTGCTTCTTGCCTTCTGAATGTAGTGTTCTGTCATAAACACATTTACAGATTACTCCCTGCTCTGTGGCTACAGTGTATCCCATGCAGTATAGATACACTATTACAGTTTGGTCCGCTGAATGTGGTGAGCAAGTCAAGAGATTTATGCTTTACTCATTCCTTGCCCCACACTCAGGTCTACTCTCTTTAAATCTGTCCACTTATCTATCCTTACGCTTGTATCCCTCATTTAGGCCTTTTCATTTCCTTCATATTTCACCTGAACATCTCAGCAGCTGCTTTACTGAGCTTCCTGTCTCAGGTCTTGTCCCTTTATTTCAATCACCCCTCACCCTATATGCAAAATAGTCTCTCTGTCAAATTTTTTCTCCGTTTCTCTACGCCTTTTCATTCTGGGTCTCAAGAAATGCACTTAAACTCACTGACCTCAAGAAAAAAATCCAAACTCCTTGAGGTTTTTATAAGGCCCTTTAAGATCCAGCCACCCTCTAAATGTAAATACAAATATAGGCAAATGTATAAATATAAATAAATGCAACTCTGCACAGAATTTAACTATTTTTATTTTTTCTAAAGATTTTATTTGACAGAGAGAGACAGCTGGAGAGGGAACACAAGCAGGGGGAGCTGGAGAGGGAGAAGCAGGTTCCCTACTGAGCAAGGAGCCCAACACGGGGCTCAATACAAGGACGTTGGGATCACGACCTGAGCTGAAGGCAGATACCTAATGACTGAGCCACCCAGGCACACCAGAATTTAATTTTTAAAGAAATATGTTAAAATAATTAAAATTTAAGGGGCACCTGGGTGGCTCAGTTGGTTAAGTATCTGAGTCTTGTTGCAGTTCAGGTCATGATCTCAAGGTCATGAGATCAAGCCCTGTGTTGGGCTCTGCTGGGTGTGGATCCTGCTTAAGATTCTCTTTCTCCCTTTCCCTCTTCCCCCCCCCCCAACTTCCTCTCTCTTTCTCTCTCTCTGTCTCTCCCTCCCTCTCTAAAAAAATAATAAAAAATAATTCAAATTTAACATGGAAGGGCAAACATCCTAAAATATCCATTTAAAAAATACTAAAACACTATTTAAAAAATACTAAAAAAGGATGTGTTTTTGATACTACATGAACTCGATGATTGCCTCAAACTTAAAACCATGTTATATTGGCTCAGAAATAGATTAAGATTATTGTGATAGAATCAATCAATAAATAGAATAAAGTAGATTTGAAAATTTAGTATGTGACAAAAATGGCAGTTTACAGTTTCAGGTCATGGTATCCATGTCTAAATAAACATTCACATTCAAAGATGTTAGCAGAGTAGGCACTGTGAACATACAGTTATCCTTGATGCTTTATTATTCAATTTAAAGACCTTAGAAATTTTTAAGAAAGATGAAGATTTCAAAGTGCTTATAGAAACATTATTACAGAAATACAAGTAAGTGCAACTGAAGGAGGGTAAGTCTGAGATAAATGTTAAGCTTAAAGAAAAGTCCCACTTTTTTCCAAGGAAATGAGAAATCAGCATTTTGTAGAAATGAAAATTATAGCTATAAAATCTGCTTTGGGGGAAAAGTATAATTTGTCAGTAAACATTCATAAACACTTATTTGATAAGTTATTTCCTCTTTATCTTAGGTATGAACATGCACAAATATTTTTGTTCCTTTATTTTTCTAAATCCATTTTTCTAATCTAGCTCTGTGTCCCTGCTTGCCAAAGTTGTCATGTCCTCCATAGCAGTCATTCTTAGTGAACACCTCTTCCTTTCCAGGATTGTCCAGGCAATTGGGTTTACATTATATTTGGAGGTAGACTTCTGGTCTTCAGTCAGTCATGCTCCCTGCTGACAGGCCCAGGCTCACATGGACCATTCAAACACATGATACCCAGCTCCCTGCCTGGCAATCTTGGGAATCAAGAACTTTTGCTATAGCCCCAGCTCTAAGCACCAGCCTTCATCCTTCACTTTTCTCTTGAATTTTACTTAAATCCTTTCTTTGAGTCTGGAACACAAAATATTTTTTCCCCTTTCCTATATAAACACACATGCTCAAGCTGTAGAAATATACTACTGTCTTTTCTTTGCCAGAATATAGGGGTTAAAAATATGAGGGTTTAGAATAAAGAAGTCTGTTCTTCCCCGGTGACTTAACAGTGCACATACACACACACACACACACATACACACACATGAAACACAAGGTAATTCTTTTCCTTATAAGTTCAGCTTTTAATATATTTTAACGATCAATGTTTCCAATGAATTATTCGAGCATCATCTTATAAAAATGTAAACTTAAGATGACTCAAGATTTAAAAAATCTAACACTGAACATTTTAGTGCTCATCTTCTTTGTTGGCTCATTAAATTGCAATTGTCAAAGAGTACCTGCATGGCTCCTCAGGAGGCTGATTTCACTTCTCTTCTATGCAAAACTTGACATGGGCTGAAGAGGTTCCAGATTTAGGGTGAAAGGGGAGAGGGGAAAGCCATGTCAAGTCTAATGGCAAAATAATCAGTGTCTCTTTTTTACCAAAAGTACTTAGGAAAGCCACTCTAGGAAATCTTTAGCCCTTTCAGGATTATACTGGGCAACTTCTGTTTATAACTACGGTGATAAAAAGATTTAAAAGGGGAAGGTCTCAGTTATACTCAATTGGCGTTTCAAGGAGAAAGTGTTGCTTTTATATTGAATAAAATTTTCTACCATAACACAATATTTGTATATAAATTGATTATTTTCCTTCTACCACCTCAGGAAAGAGGATGGGAAAAGGGGTAACCTGAAGGAAATGTTTGTTTTTTAGGGAAATGAGATGCAAAATGTGGTTCCCCATGAAAAGCAGGGATCCCACAAGAATATATTTGGAATTGTTGCCATGTGCTACCACTTTGGGCCAAAGACACTCTCATCAAAGTTTAAGCCAGAGCAACAACTACCGAGAAATGGGGCCAAACTCCAGCCAGGACAGAGAATTTGAATGGTGTATCTGGACCCCTGGTACTATCGTCTAGTTAGCTTGTCCAGCTTTCCTCTTCATTTCATTAACCTTCTAGTAACATAGAACCATGTTATACTTGGCTGAATTATTTGGATTGGAAGCTGGTATGAATCTTAATAGGCAACATAATTTCGATTTTTAAACTCACATTTATCAGAGCAGCAGAAAGTAGTATCAATCAAATTAGAGTTTTCCTTTTGTACTGGATTGTGTCTAAGAAGCTTATCTAGTTCTAAGGCAAGGTATGTGAAGGAAAGGCAGAAAACATGAGATATAACCCTTGAGATCTCTATCAGTAGCCCTTGAGATGTCCGTCAATCCAAACGATCATCAATCACTGATCTCAAGGTCACTTATAAGATCACTGATCTCAAGGTCACTCTTTCTTTCTTGGGCCTCTGTGGGTCTGAAAGATCTTCTCTGCTATGATGATAATACAGATGGTACCCTATCTACAGATGAATCTACACATCTACAGCTTATCTAACTGGCATCTGTGTGGCCCTCAATGGGCCTCATAGCTATTTATTGTGTGAAGGCACATCAACTCTCTGGACTATGCTTGGGGAAAAGCATAAGACCTTACTGTCTGGATCAAGCCTCCTTCCATCCCTCTTACTCCAATGTGGGAAAGTCTGTTTTCTGGTTGCCATGGAGATCCTGCTTTCTTTCACAGATAAACTCTGGTTCCCAATGGAACTCTATTCCAGTACCATTTTTTTTTTTTAATGGCTCAAAGTTCTAGTTCTCTCATGAACAAAAGCTTTTCTCAAAATCAGTCACTAAATGTAGAGTGGCTTAATTTTAGGTCCTGTCGATAAGGTTTGTCTGTATCCTTCAACATTGCAGGTATGCATATTTATATAAATTATAGCCCCAGGCAGTAGCCATAACTTTCTGTTGACCGTATTTCATAGGCTCGTGAGCCCTGCACCTGCCCCAGGTTTCATGCAATTAACTTGACTCTGGTCTACTGCCATGCATACTGAACTTTGAATCCCATTACTCTGCAGGAGGCAAATCCTAGCTGCATCCAGACCCAGAGCCCAGCAGGCCCTGGCTCTGGTCCCTGATTACTAACTTACCACTGCGATTTTTTATTCCCTTTCTGGTGCATGGAGATATTTTGCTTATTTTGAGTTTACCATACCTTAATTATTTTCTTGTTTTTAAAAGATTTTTCTTTCTTTGCTATATTTACAGTTGATGGAGAAGTTCAAGACTAAATTCACAATGTCATCCTGATCCTTGGTCCCAACTTTTTAAGTTTCTGCTTATTCAACTGTGAGAGAGAATTTGGATATTGTGCGCATGAAAACCCAAGCAGATGGGCAAGTCAGCACTCCATTCTCTCCACAGCCCCTCTGATAGGTGGGGCTGAACTTATTAACTTGCATGAAAAAGGAGCCTCTACCTACCTCATGGCTATTTCTATATTACTTATTATAAATAAATCCTTTTCAAAGTAGTGACTGTTGCATGTTTTCACTATCTTCTTAACCATCTCAGAAAGAATTATGCATACAACAATACTGAAAAATTGTTTCTGGCAATGGGTTGAATTTACCATTTATCTCAGATAAAACCTAATTTTCATCTCCGGACTTCAACACTGACATTGTGCACAGCAAACCAGCAAAACAAAGAAGTTCAGAAACCTAAATATTAGCAGCATTCTTTCTGAAATTCTGTTGAGTGCAATGCCAAGCTAATCTTGAACTTTACCTAATCTTGAACTTTGTGACTACTGTTACCATTTTGTTTACCATTTTAATGAAATTTTTAAGACAGCAAAATTTCATCATTTTCTCCTATATTTTAGTCAATGACATTTGTGATATTAAGAAACATTTGCCAAACTGCAGGTCACTGCCTGTATGGACAATATTGTACTATATAATATGCCTTTTTTTTTCCATTATAAAGAACCCTTGTCTACATTTTAGAATATCTAAATAGTTTTTAAATAAAGGAAAGTGTCTGTTTGAGTAAAGTATCTTTACCTTACTGTTGAAGAACCTAACCCTTAGCCTGTCTTTTAGCTAGCACACAGCTAAAAATTTATAGAGCCAGCACTTGAACCTAAAAGTTCTGACTCCAAATAGATTTCTTTTTCTCCTATACTCTGCTTCTCTTTATTGTAGCAATTCATCAGCCAAAGAAGAATTTTCCTGCCTGCCACTGAGCTGGTGAATGCCATTTAATTATTTGTGTGTTCATTCAAAAAACAAATATTTGTTAAGCTCCTTTTATAGTTTAGTGATACATAAAACCATGCAGGGGCAAAATACATGAAATCAAAAGTTATATGAAGAATTACTTAGTTAGAATTTTAATAAATTATTTAAAACAGAAATGTAGGTTTCATGAGTATATGGAAAGGGAAAGTTAACCTGGTTTAGGGTACGACTCCTCAAGGAACACTTAGGTTAAGACCTTTATGACAAGTAGGTACCCTGAGGAAATTGAGATTACTTTGGACATAATGTTTGAATCCACAATTCAGATGTTGAAATCCTAACCCCCAATGTGATGGTAGTAGGAGGTGGTGCCTCTGGGAGATGATTAGGTAATGAGGGTGGAGCCTTCATGAATGGTATTAGTGCCCTTATAAAAGAAACCCCAGAGAACTCTCTCATCTTTTCTGCCATTAGAGAACATAGCTGTCTCTAAACCAGGAAGTTAGCCTATCAGACACCAAATCGGCCAACACCTTGATTTGGACTTCCCAGCCCCCAGATCTATGAGAAATTAATTTCTGTTGTTTATAAGCCAACCAGTCTATAGTATTTTGTTACGCAGCCCAAACAGACTAAGACAGGGATTCGTTCTTTTCAGGAAGAATAAATAACCTCATATAAGATCGTTAGATATGAGAGGAGATCTTTGTACATTAGAAAAGAAAATGAAGCCCAGAGTTAGTGGATTATAATGAGTGACGGGGTGGGTCATGCTCACAGATAAAGAAAACCTCTGCTCCACATACGACTTCCAAAGAACACTCTCTTTATTGCTCCATGATGTAGATTTGCCTCCTAGTACCCAGGAACACTGAATACCCAGAATAGCTATTTCCCCTCGGTGTAGAGACATTTTAAATTTCAGATATAATTCACATCTTGCCACTGCAAACATTCCTATATGAATGTCTATTGCGGTACCTAGAGATGGAGAAATGGGAACAGATAAATAACCTCACTGTAGAGTTTTGGAACACAGTGTAAGACTTAATTTCCTCTGGATTTCCATAGAGAGAAAATTCAAAAAGGAATAAAAATGAAGCTACAGTCCAAAAGAAGAAAAAAAATACACACACTTTAAATTAGAATGTTTTTAAACTACTCACTTTATAACCTGGCCAAGCACTAAAGTCCAGCAATTTCCATAATCAGAGACTTGCAAAGGTGCCAGCTGCTGAAGGGGAAAAAAAAATTTTTCTCCTGTTTTCTCTTACAGTAAAACTATGGACCTTAGTTTTTAATGCCTCTACCTCCCTGTTAGCTTCCTCTGTGTTCGGGGGTCAGAAAATTTTTATTCTAATTAAATTACTTTTTATTGACACTACTTGTTCTCTGAAGTCTAACGTCTATGAATTTTGTAGGTCTAGCATTCATTCGTTTCACTATTAGGAATTCTAGAAAGAGAGAATTTTCTCCCAAGGATCACATTTTTTTTTTATATTTCTAACCAGTTATCTTTCTTTTGTTTCATTTAGGATTACTTTCCATGAAAGAATTATATGTATATATTCATATACCTTTAAGCTTTATTCATCATCCTAATTTCACAAAATAACTATTTATAACCTAATTATGCAAAATTATTAGAGATGCAAATGTCAGCTCAGCAAAGGATACTGTTTGACAAATGATTACATAGTCACCTATTAACTGGATGAGAAAGTGACAAATGTTGGTACTTATTAACAGTACATCCTAATCCTTATCGGTACCATACATATTAAGAACTTATCCTGAAATAGAAAAATACTGAAATAATTTATGAGCAGAGTGTTGCATATAATACATCCATCTGGTACTTTGGGAACTGACATAAAGTGAAAGAGAGCTGATAACGCCACTTCAGCATACCGCATTCACCTTCACTAAACAATATCAAAGTCCAAGCTACGGGATAAGAGATTACTTCCCATTGAATGTAAGAAAAAAATACAGTCTGAGGGCTTCAGAGGGGAGGGGGGTGGGGGAATGGGATAGGCTGGTGATGGGTAGTAAGGAGGGCACATATTGCATGGTGCACTGGGTGTTATATGCAACTATTGAATCATCGAACTTTACATCAAAAACCAGGGATGTACTGTATGGTGACTAACATAATATAATAAAAAAAATGTTAATAAAAAAAAAAAGAAAATACAATCATGCCCACAAAACTCATATGCAAAGACTGATCCTTCCATTGTCATGCTAACTTTTGTACTTCATGGATGTCTTAGCTGACTCACTATTTTGACATTAACTCTGACCTAGATTTTCTAATCTCAGGGGTAGTTCTGAACATACCTAATCACTTCCTAGTCTCTGTCAAAATAAACTAACATTTATTGAGCACTTACTATGTGCTAGATAAGTCTTTCCCACAGTGTGGTACTCTTACCTTATATAGTATACTCTTTCATTTTAGGTAGAACATATCTATACCTATATATATATATTTCTGCTGTATAGCTTCCTTTTATGTTTTCATGTGGAATTCCAAGAAATTAAAAATCTCCATCCTGCCACTACAGTCATTGTTCCAAAGTCTATACAGATTGTGCATTCAGACCCCATCTGCTATCTCCCTTTGTGATCAAGAACATACATTGCAAGAGGGTAAGTGAGGTATAGGGTAAAGTGGAAGGAATATATGAATTATTTCTTTATTGTATATTAGAAAATATAACTGGCATTCTAAATTCAGGATATAATGCTGCAGTAAATAAAATCTCAGAAAAAAAGTTAAAGGAAAACACTAAATGATAGTCTAAGTGATAGGTATTTGGCAATGACTGTGATGCTGTGTTTTTTCATCAGGAGGGATAGAATGAGTGCTTACCTCACCTTTAATTAGTTTAGAAGCAATACATCCTCAGTACCTACATTCATTAATTTGAGAAAGCTTTCTTATAGTTTTTGGTATTTGTTGTGATCCCTTGCTTTGATTTGCTTCTTCATAGAGTCCCATTAGCCATATGTCAAACCTTCATTGCCTATCTTTAATACTTGTCATTTTTATTTCTTTTTTCATTTCTTTTTAAGTTTTTCACCTCCTAGCTATTGTAAGGCATTATGATAGCATCCTAATAGGTTATTCTCAATGATCTCCACCTCTGGATATTCTCATGCTTCCTTGGAATGTGAGCTGGATCGAGGGACTTCCAATAAAGGGAATACACCAACAACAGTAAGATGCCACTTCCGGGATTAGGTTGTAAAAAGACTGATTTCCACCTTCCTTGCCTTCCTTCACTCATTTGTTCACTTAGGGAGGCCCACCTAGCAAGGAATTAATGTCTAGACAGCAGCCAGAAAGGATCCGAGGCCTGCAATAGATACAGGAATAAGCCTGAAAGCTGACTCTCTCCTACCAAGCCTTGAGATGACTTTACTCAGGGCGACATCATGATTTCAGCCTTGTAAGAGACCCTGAGCTAGAGGCATCCAGTAAAACTGCACACGATTTCTGTCTTGCCCATACTGTGAAATAAAAGTGTTTTTTTGTTTGAAATTGCTACATTTTCGGGTGATCTACTATGCATCAATAGGTAATACAGGCATCATTTTTGTCTTGCGTTTCTTCTACATTTCACTTCTAAAATTATTTTTTATTTTGTTTCTACTTCTTTCTCCATGTTCAAGTATCTCATATAAGAGTTTTTGTAATGACAACTTATATTGTTCTTTCATGTCTTTGTCACTTTCTTAATGCCTTTAGTAATTTTGGAGGTTACAGTTTTAATCCGTTTTTTAGTTATGATTTTAATGCCATCTATAAAAATATTTTGCTCCTTATTCTCTCTTTTTATAATGGATATATGTAGAATTTGATCTTGATATTCACTGAATGCTCATTTTTATGTAAAATTAGTTTTCATGAACTTTCTGAAAGCACATTCAAGGTAGCTTTCCTAGTTTTGTAGAGCTCTATCTTCTCTTGTTTTCATGTAGAGGTAAAAAATATTGCAGCCTACTTTTTGAGCTTTTCCTGCCTCTATTCTTTTCCCATCTGTACCTCTTCTTTTCTCTATTATCCCCTATCCTGCTCAGTTTTTGTTCCAGTTCCAGAGTTTCTTCCTGGTGTAAGGCCATGTCCTAGGAAAAGCCCAGGTTGGTCAGTGTTGAGAGTTCACAGACCTTAAACTGACTGGTCTAGGCACCTTCCTGAGGTCTTATGTTCTCACCCACTAACAGAGTGGGGGGAAAAACTTCAATTTCAGTGACCATTCTCAAATTAGCCCACCAACCTTCCCAGTAAACTCCTCCTGGCAATTTTCGGGGTTCTCCTGTTTGCAGGTCTGTAACACTCCACATTTGCATTCCTCTACCTTCTGATACCAAATAAATTATGTAACTTTGGTGGTTTGCCCTTACCACTTGTATTTTGAAGTTTATGATGATAACTTGTACCTACATTTGTTGTGTCAATGGCCTTTTGATTTATGCTGTATAGCTTCCTTTTATGTTTTCATGTGGAATTCCAAGAAATTAAAAATCTCCATCCTGCCACTACAGTCATTGTTCCAAAGTCTATACAGATTGTGCATTCAAACCCCATCTGCTGTCTCCCTTTGTGATCAAGAACATACATTGCAAGACGGTAAGGGAGGTATAGGGTAAAGTGGAAGGAAGATAAGTTTGTTACAGTGAGGAAATACATCTTATTTTTTAATTTCTATAAAATATGATATTTAACAACTGATACAAATTAGCTGTAAAATGCCTCTTCTCCTGGCCCCTCTGATTAAATTCCCAATGGCCTACTTATTGCTCAGTGAACATTCTCTATCTTCAAAATGAGTCTGTTGAGAATAGAATGTTCATTTGTTTAGGCACACAGATTTTAAGAATGTCATGGAAGGGGGGGAAAAAGCTTATCAGCACTTTTTTTTTTTTAATTGAAGAGAATGGACTGCTTAAGTCCCTTATAGAAAAATCCAGGTTCCCACATGCTTTTATTATAATAGATGGAACAGCACTAAAAGCAGAAATTACCATTTCAGAAGTAAAAATATATATATAATAAAAAGCAAAGCTGGAATCCCCAACTGTTTTTTCTTTTTCCTCTGATCTCTTTAGTCCTCCCTATGAGATTATTTAAAAGAGTTAGCAATGTTATGCAACAAATATTTAGCTGAAATACTGCATTTCCTTAGGTACCCTTTTTTTTATGATAATGTGGCAGAGAAATGGATACAGCATTGAATTACCAAAGTCAAAATGCATGACTGAGTGCCCCTCTAGGCAGTTGTCCATGCCCCTGGAAGAGACCTGCTTTCTAACGACTTCCTTCTCTCTCTGTATTTATGAGCCGCTGCTCAGAATAGGAAACATATTTGTGAATCCCGTAAGAGCTGGCAGGAATGAGAAGGGGAGAATTTGTGGCAACAAAAATGGAATGAGCTTGTTTTAAAGCCAGGTTTGCTCTTTTAATTGTACACAAAAAATAAGACCATGAGCAACAGAATGCTGAGAGTTCACATTAATCTAGGCTGACTGCATTTTCATCTAAAATGCTCCTTGACAATCACATCTATGTTACAAACAACTTGTATTTCCAAAATCAATGGGATTGAAAGCAAGTCAGCATGTTTTAAATACACACCTGTTGTTTATTACATGAGTGTTGTTTATATTTGTGCACATACACACTCAAGCATATATATCTATATCCTTGAAAAAGGCCAAGGAGAAGAAATGAAACAGTGAACCCATTAGAACACATTTGATATTCAGCTCCTGAGAAATTTTCTTTGATATCTTTAAAGGAAATAAAGATATTACACCTACTTTCCGTTTAAGCAACTGTTATTCCACAAATCTTGAGGAAAAACTGATGTCTATAAAGATACTATAGAATTTTAGTTTTGTGTTTATTTTTCACTGAACTCAGGAAAAGAACAAGAGAACCACAATACTATGTAATCGAACAACTTCTGCTGGTAGCTACATATTAAAATCTCTTAGGCTTTTGCTATGAAATTAAGCAAAAAAAAAAAAAAAGTTAAGTATTACCCAATGTCAATATTAATGATCTCTTCACATTATAATCACTGTACTTGCAAAATTAATAATAGCTTAAAAATAGAGGGTTTGCTCATTAACTAAAGTGAAGAATAGAAAATTTTATCCCAAGATAAAATGCAAATAGACATTGCTATATATTGATAATAATTTTGAAAATTCATATTTGGTCTTCAGATATATAATATACCTGGTTTCTATTTTTAACAGACATTTTGATTTATAAAGGCTTCCATGTCAAACATACACATACATACACATAAATGCTGCAGTATAATGGCAAGTGGTCATTAAATATTTGTGAAATTATCTAAATTATAGCACCTATACTCTTAAAGGGATACTTATAAACCAATAAAATATTTTTAAGTCCTTGCAGTGGCAAACTTGTAGGGGGAAACAAATGTTATACATATTATCCACAATAGGTGAGACATGGAAACAACCTAAATGTCCATCAATAGATGAATGGATAAGGTGAACTTCGTGCATACACACAACTGACTATTTTCAGCCTTAAAAAAGAAGGAAATCCTGCCATTTGTGACAACATAGATGAATTTAGCAACGTTATCCAACAAATATTTAGCTGTTCCACTGCATTTCCTTTACATTATGCTAAGTGAAATAAGCCAGGCACAGAAAGACAAATACTACATGATACCACTTATATGAGGAATCTAAAAGAGACTCACAGAAACAGAGAGTAGAATGGTGGTTGTTTCAGGACAGAGGTAGGGGAAAATGGGGAGATATTAATCAAAGGATACGAAGTTTCAGTTACACAAAACACATAAGTCCTAGAGGTCTACTGTAGAGCACAGAGCCTAAAGTTAACAATATTGTATTGCATACTGAAAAATTTACCAAGAGGGTAGAACGTATGTTTTCTATCACAAAAAAATAATAAGTTGAAGAGGCTAGGAGGAAAATTTTTGGAGGTGATGGATATGTTTATGGCATAAATTATAGCCATGTTTCATAGGTGCATACTTATCTCCAAATTTGTCAAGTTTTATACATTAAACATGTACAGTTTTTGTATGTCAACCACATCTCAATAAAGTAGTTTAAAAAATATTATACAAGAAAATATTTGCCCATGACTAACCAGTTATAAAATTAGTCTCTATTTACACACTTAACAATAGATTCTATTTCCCATATTAGGGCACCATCTCTGTTGGTAGGTCCCTCCTACATTTAACAATGCAGTGAAAAAGTAGCTCAAATTAATTTCCAGGAAAAATTAAAATCTTGCAAAGATGTAGTGTTTTATGAAGTCTCTAAGTGGGATGTTGGATGTGATTGTTAAGTTTCTTGAATTACAGATTTCATGAAAAATTCAAATCAGGTAGAAATCTATCATTTAAGAATTGAAGAAAGAATCCACATGGGTGATGACATAGCAGGTGATTCAAAAGCATATTTTAATATCAAAAGAAAATTCTTGTATATTTTAATGAAATTTTTATAATCATGCTATGAAAGTAAAAAAAAAAGGAACATTTAGGTTTCCTTATTTTTATTTCCTTATTTTTCCTTTTCCTAAAAAAGACTCACAGCTTCATTTAGAATCTAAATTTTATTAAGTAAAAAATGAGACAGGATGCTCACTTTCACCATTCCTATTCAATATTGTACCAGAAGTCCTAGTCATAGCAATCACAAAAATAGATAAATAATAAATGGCATCAGAATTAGAAAGAAATAAAATTGTCTCTATTCACATATGACTTGATTTTATATATAGAAAATCCTAAAGACTCCACCAAAAATGGTGAGATCTAATCAACAAAATCAGTAAAGTAGCAGGATACAAACTTAACAGAAATCAGTAGTGTTTTTGTGCACTAACAATGCATAAATAAAAAATAAAATGTATCCCATTTACAATAACAACAAACACAATAAAATGCTTAGGAATAAATCTAACCAAGTAGGTGAAAGACCTCTATGTTGAAAACTATAAAACACTGATGAAAGAAATTGAAGACACAAATAAATGTAGAGATATCCCTGGCCCATGTGATGGAGGAATTAATATTGTTAAAATGTCCATACTATCCAAAGCTATCTATAGATTCAATGTAATCCCCATCAAGATTCCAATGTCATTTTTTTTAAAGAAGTTGAAAAAACAATCCTACAACTTATATGAAGGACAACCACAAATGACCTTGAATAGCCAAGGCAATCGTGAGAAACAAAAACAAAGCAGAAGGCATCACACTTCCTGATTTCAAACTACATTATAAAGCTATAGTACTTAAAACTATATGATACTGGCGTAGAAACAAAACAATGGATAAGAATCAAGAGCCCAGAAATAAACCCAAGCATATACATTAATATGTTATTTACTAATATTTACTCTCATTTGTTAAAGATAAAATCTTATTTTTTTTCAAATTTATTAAAATATGTTGGGTTCTGTTTTAATGGAATCATTAAAGGACGTCCCTTTCTACCAACTGTCCTCAGATATTTCCACAGTGCTCTTTGGGAAGCCACTCTATCTTGGTTTCCATTTCATTATTGTATAAAAGAAGGGATTATACCACATAATATCTAATTTCCCTTGTAAGTCTAGATTTTAATTAAATAATCCTGCCAATTATCTCATCATGTTTCCCTTCATATACGTTCTTTCTTTACATTTCTACAGCTGCCATTTTGTTTCTTCTTGGACCATATGACTCCACACCTTATTTCTTTTTTTCATACCTTATTTTAACAGTCATTACAGAAAGATCTACTGAGCAAATTTAGACAATTTCAAGAAGTAATCATACACTAATATAAGTAATGTTTCCTTCTTTAATTAATGATTATCAAATAATTTTGATTGCTGTTTTATGAAGACATAAGAACTGCTTTAAGCTATAAAAATGTTCAAGGAAGCAGTTTATCATAATGGTTCAGGGCATGAGTTTTGGAGTTAAACAGTCCTCAGATTAAAGTTCAGTTAAATGTTAATTAAAGGAATGTCTTTGGGCAAGTTAAACCTAAGTCCCATTTTTCTTAACAGAAAAAGTGAAATAAAATATTACTAATTAATATTAATTGAGTGATGGATTAAATAAGATACTGCTTATGAGATATACACAGTGACTGCCCAGAACAGAGAAATCACTCTATAAATAACAGCTATTGTGAGTTTCATGATAAAGCTATGATTATGATGTACTTTCTTTCTTTTTCAATTCATGTATAGTATATTTGTAAATGGATTGTTTCTTGCAATGGGTGCGGAACCAAATTGAGTCCCATTAATTTGAACATTACAAGACTTCTCTGACAGTTTTCTAAGGCTTTAATCATCAAGCTTTTCTCTGACAATTTTCAGGCGGAAAAAAATGTGTCAAGTAGTTAATTTATCCACATGAATAATATATATCAGTGTAACCAGGGTGATATTCAAAATACTTGTCAGTGGGGAACCTGGGTGGCTCAGTGGGTTAAATGTCTGCCTTGGACTCAGGTCATGATCCCAGGGTCCTGGGATTGAGTCTCACGTTGGGCTCCCTGCTCAGCAGGGAGCCTGTTTCTCCCTCTCCCTCTGCCCTCTACTCATGCTTGCTCTTTCTCTCTCTAGTCCTCTCTCTCTTTCTCTCTCAACTAAATAAATTAAATCTTAAAAAAACAAAACAAAAATACTTGTCAATACTGAATCCTGGCAGTCAGTTATTAGCAACAATATGTTTGTATCAAAGCATACCAACTGGATATCCTTAAATATTACATATATATACTTTCTCATCTCTCATTATCACTAACCACTCATATTACTCACCATTTTTATCACAATCCAGTTTTTTTTTTTGTTTTGTTTGGTAAGGTTGGAAGTTGTATACAGTTAACAGGCTCCATTACCTCATACTATACTTGGAAATGAAGCAAACAGATATCCTGGGGCATCTGGGTGACTCAGTAAGTTAAGCCTCTGCCTCTGGGTTTCAGCTTGGGCCATAATTTCAGGGTCATGAGATCCAGCGCTGTGTTGGGCTCCATGCTCAGCGCTGAGTCCACTTGAGATTCTCTCCCTCTCCCTCTGCTCTTACTCCCACTCCCTCTCTCCCTCAAAGAAAAGAAAAGAAAAGAAAAAAGAAAAAAAGAAAAGAAAAGAAAAGAAAAGATATCGCATCCACTCAAACCTATATTAAGACTAGTAAATCATACATGGTCCCTTCAGGAAGTAGCATAGTCACATTCATAAGAAAATTATAAGGGATGCTGGAGAACCATGAAACTAGTAATTGTAGAGCTTCTGCAACCTCTAGACCAGAAATTGGGGACAAGTGGTACCCAGCATGAGGATGGACAGTTCTATAGGGAGGGTCATCTTTAGAGGAACAGGGACGTTTCATGGAAAAACAGCCTGAGCAACATCCCAGGGAAAGATCCAGGGGACATAAAACCTTACCTTTTCCGTCTCTTCCTCTGATCTCTTGCCATGACTTCTTAATTGGCCAAACGTTGTGTGAACCCAGAAATCAAGGGGGCTCAGTCTCTTCCACTGTGTCCATAAGGTTCAGACCCTTCAAAAAAAAACAGAATGGAGGTCACTGGAGAATAGGTCTGAAGGACAGAAAATAGACACTTGATAAAACTAGCTTGTATTTTTCTATCTCATTTTCTTAAGAAATATTTAACTCTGAGACCCAACAAAACTAATGATGTTTTTGACCTAGGTTGTGCTCTGACTCAAACCCTCACAAAAGGGCAAATCTCTAAGAATGGAATAAAAATGATATCATCTGTCATCAGACTCTGCTATAGGCATTTTTCCCTTAGAAACGTTAAATTTCTACCATTCCTAATATTTCAACATTAACATTATATATTAATCTAGCCTTCCTACTGATACTAGAAGAGTTAAAAACTTAGATCCTCCAACCCACTACAAAGATGTATTTTCCTTAAATCAAAAAGAGCTACTGCGCACTTTGAATTGGGACGGCACATTCCGTGCTCACATGAGTAATTGGCTCTGATGCTACCAGCTGAGTGCTCTTATGAATTTTAATAAAATATTATTAATTCCAAATGAAAGTAATCACTTTGCTGACATTTATTATTTAATGTCAGTCACTGACTCCATACTTTGCCCTCTAGGGAAACTGCTACAAATTGCAGAAATAGTCCACTAGAAAAAGAAGTTCCAACATACAAATAGGGGAGTTAATGGAGCAGGAAAAATTTGCAATACTCTGTGAACACAGTAAACATCTTTCAAGAACAGTGGTAGCTAAATGATTTTTTAGGAGGCCGGGCACAGCTGGGCTCAGACAAAGTTGTTTATCAGGGAGGAAGATGAAGGAAATACCCTTGGAATTTCTCAAATAAAAAGAATCTACTCCCTTTGAGGTCTATGGAGTGCAGGAGTGATGTTGTTAAAGACACTGTAAGAATGAATAGAAAAATCTAGAAATTAGTCAAGGCAATGGGGTGTTACAGGACCTTTCTGCCTGAGGTGAATAGAAGTGTATTTTATAATGATAACCAGGTAATTCTCCACAGTATTCAAAAATCTCACAGTAAAATCAAATGAGAGCAGAGTCTCTGGATCTCAGAATACCCTCAAACAATTGGTGTGAGGAAGGCCAGGTAATCAGCCTAAAACATCAAGGAACCAGTATTGATGATCTACTGTGAGGAACATCATTCTGCACCTGCTACCTCAATATACCAATACTATCATTTTCTTTCAAGCAGTATGCATTTTCTTTTCTTATTGATAATACCTGATTCTAAAAATCCAAATCAGAAAGTTTGGAAATCGAGACATGGACTTCATGTCAAATATTGAATATTTGATTGAATTTCCACTACCAAAATGAAATGAGCTGTATTACCTGTTATGCCTCAAACTCTGACCCTTCCTAGAGAACCTTAGAGATTCAGCATTCACCCAGTGACATCACTCTGGATTAGGATTTTTTCTTCCAAAAGGGATAGCTTTATTGAAAAGCCTCTTAGACCACAGGTGACCAAATATTCAAGAACTACCCAAAAAGGCCAAAATACCCCTCGGACCCTCCCAAGGGCTCAAAGCCTTCATTTTCCTCCTGTCTATTCAAGTTTGAAAAATGATCAACAGAATGGAATCTACTAGGGTAAGACATTGACTAATCCTGTCTTCTTGATCTTATGACAACTACAGAAAAACAAAAGATTCTGTAAAAGAAAAACAGAAAAATCTGTTTTCAACAACCTGAACGTTCCAAAATTTACATCAGGAGGGGCTTAGTACTGAAATTTTAAGTCCTAGAAGGGACTATTTCTAAACCATCTACATGATCAACTTTTGACACAGAAATCTTGGGTAATCTAGTAAAAAAATAATAATAATAAAAAGAAATCTTATGTAATCTAGTAACTATGTTAACATTCTCTGTGTCTAAATCCTCACTGCAGCCACAGAGGAAACAGGAGTCATGTCAGAAAACTATCTAAGGGATTTAGACACCCATTCCAATGAAAGCCCAAGTAGAAGATAAACATTTAGCACCAGTTTTGAAGGACAAATAGGAAACTCAGAAATACTGTTATTGCACTGAGTGTGGATATAGGGAGCAAACTAAAATCTCTACTCATTTGAGTAAAAATGATTCTTTTAAGCATCAACCAAAATCTTCCTAAATTTTCAAGACCTGCACAACAAGAAATAATAAAAGTTGGCTAAATCACGATTAACATTTTTAGTGACAGACTTATCCATACTTAGGCTTTTAGATTTCATTGTCACCAAGACTTTCCTGGAGCAGAGACTAACCCTATCTTCATAGCCTCGTAGAATTCCTGCACTTGAAGGTGTATTAGTGGATATCTAATGTTATTGGTTCTCAATCTTCACTATGCATCAGAATCAGCTTAAAAGATTAAAGAAATGGCACCCTGGCCCCACTCTTGGAGGTTCTGGTTTAGTTGCTTTGGGACGGGGCTGGTCACTGATATTATTTTTTGTGTTCCCTAGATAATTTGGTTGCACAATGAGGGCTGATAACTACTGGTCTAGTTGAACCTGACTCACCCACTTCATAAGTAAGAGAGGGGCTAGAGAAGTTATGTGATCCACACAGAATTACCATGAGTCAGTAGAAAGAACACAGGATTTGTGGTCAAAGATATGGATTAGAATCATGGCTTTCTTGCTGAATACTTATATGAAATTGAGCAAATCACATCAACTTTCAGTTTCAGGATACTCACAAGGAAAGTGAAAAAAAAATTCATGCTTGACTTATTTCACAGGGTTGTTGAGAGACTCATCATAAAATTAAGCAACATAAACTATGTAAAATTACTTTGTAAAATGTAAAGTACTACACACTTATTAGGGATTGCTGTTTTGTGTAGTAGAGGCAAGACTAGAAGTTTCTGCTATCTTCTAGTTCTGTAACTTATTAAACCATTCTCTTTTTATATCAGTGATATATTAAACTACTACTTATCAGGCATTATATAAATCAGCACATAGTATTAACTGATTTATCTCCATTCAGTGGTGATTAATTTTCATAATCATAACTGAGATGCTCCATGAGTTCACTATTCAAAGTATGTTTGGTCCAAGAACGATAAGCGTTGGCACCACCAGACAGCTTACTAGAAATGCAAATCTCATGCCTCACCTCCGACCTACAGAATCTGCATCTTCAGCTTAGTAAGATCTCTGGGTGATCTGAGGCACATTAAAATTTGAAAAGTACTGTTTTACAAGATCTCAAAATGTCTTTAGTATGATGAAACTAGGTTCAGTGCCATATGAGCGATTCTTTTTCCATTTTAATTCTTCAAAAATTAGAAATGCATGTAATATATATATGTGTATAAAGAAGCGTGATTCTATCTGAAACTATTGGATTAAGTAAATGTCCCTTTTCTCTGTGTAAGCCGAATAGAGCATTTATTACATTAATCAAACTCTCTTTAGATTTCTCTTCATAATAATCAATTCTTAGCAGCAATTTAGATTCATTTGAACTAATCACTATTAGGTCCTATGGAGGCTTAGGGATTCAAGATTCTCATTTTAGATGAGATTTTATGAATAGAAGTGATTAGACTCCATATGATCAAAGTCCCTCATTGACTAATACTTGCCTTTCTCCCATTCTCCAAAGCCACAGGCTCATTTTACCCAGTGCAGGTTGAAACTAATTTGTGATTCTAAGGGGTGACCAAAGCATGCAGCTTATTGTTTGGATTACATTTTCTTAGGGAAGATGTGTCCTTGATGATTTTAATTCAATCAGAATATTGCAATTTGGGAGGATTTAAAGGAGGAGAATATGGTCTCATTGTTCAGGCTTCAAAAAACAAGAGGAAAGAAAAGAAGTAAATAGTTTTGTCTTTTATTTTTTCCCTCAAAGATGCTATGTTCCAGTTAATTACCCTGTCTTAAGTCATTCCCTAGGCTCTGCACAAATTAGGAATGTCTGAATGGAAATTAAATAAGGTGAAATCTTAACAAATGGCAGTTACAACAGTTACTCAACCATCACACAGACTCTGCATAGTGAGTGACTGGAAATTTTCGTGCAAACCCAGATTTCCCTCCACATCTAATTGGGTGTAAATTGGTGCCTATTTATAGTCGATCTATGAATAGATGTCAGTCCAAAAGGGTCATGGACTTGAGGTATATTGCAAGAGGCTTTTGATGAATTTGTTTCCACAGCAGGTAATGATTGTTGAAACGTGTGGCCACAAAACGTGAACAGGGCAACAAGATGTGGCAGGAAAGATGTTTCCTAGAGCATCTTTTAAACCTTTTGTGAAATGAGCCAGCGGTAAGGAAATTCAAAGTGATCCACAGGGCTCTGTTGGAGGAAGGGGAATAGGGGCTCCCACTCTGTGCAACTGTCAATTTCACTTTGAAAGGTATAAGCAAAGAGAGAGAATCTTAGGCTCAGACATAAGGTAAAAGCTTGTTCAGGAGGATGAATTTGTTTGAATAAATTTCATCCTCCACTTCCACCCCAAGGAAAATACTGATTGTCAGCTATTAAACATAGGAACCTAGTCAATATTTCTGGCATAGTTTTCTGGAATTTAACTAGTAGTGAATGAATCAAATAATGCAAAATGTACAGCCTTAGTGCTAGAGGTAACATAACCAGCTTTGAATAGAGCCAGGCCCGTTTTACATTAATTCATGTAAGTCTCTATTGTGTCCTATGTCCTTTTCAATTCAAAACTACATGGAGCTAATTTTTTTCCCACTTTCTGGAGGAATATTTCATGCTAAGGCAACAAGAAATGCTCGTTGGAACATTCACCAATGTCGTCACTTTGTGTTCTCAATGAATCTCTCAGTGCTTCCCCATCCCTGTTCCAGTCATAAAGACTCCTCTCTGTCGGGGATTTAGAAGCATCCTGTACAAACACATTCTTTATGGCTACGAGTGTGTTCCTCCTCAGTTTATCGACAGAGATGATCTATCAAATGTAGTGCAGGGGGATGACAGAATGGACATTTATAATTAGCAATAAAAAAAAACCCAAACCTAAAATGCTCAGAAGTTTCCCTGAAATTGGAAAAGCTTCTAGAAGTTTTCACTTGTCAGTAAATGTATTAGGAAGCACTTGAGAGGTTCTAGGTACAGTTTCATTCTAACTAGCTAGGTTTCGCAGGCCATAAAACCACCTAAGTATTCCAGCTTCAGGCAGAGTAAAACAGAAAGAGAATCAAACAGGTTTCCATTTCCATTCCTGATTCTGGCACTTATTTACAAAATATCCTCAGATCCTTTGATATCCTCACTTATAGGGGCACCTAGGTGGCATAGCTGGTTAAGTATCTGACTCTTGGTTTCCTCTCAGTTCATGATCTCAGGGTCATGAGATCAAGCCCTGCATCGGGCTCCCTCCTCATCATCATGGAGTCTGCTTGAAATTCTCTCTTGCCCTTCCCTCTGCTCATGCTCTCTCTCTCTCTCTCAATGAATAAATAAAATCTTAAAAAAAATATCCTCACTTATAAAATTTCCACCTTGGTATGTTACTGCAATAATAAAATGAAACACTATAACACATTTAGAATGGTGCCCAGCACACAATAAATTTTTCAATAAATGCATTTTTTTATTTTCTTATTTAAAAAATAGCTCATAGCATTTTCAAGATGATAGAGAGACATAAATTGCATGCAAATAAACACCGCATAAAGATTGGCTATGAAAATATAATTAAGGACACACGGGAGTGCCCATATGCTATTTGTGATTGATAACTCTGATCCCATTGACGTTGATTTGAAGTTCTAAGTTGATTTTGAATATACCAAGTATCACTGAAAAGTGGAGGGTCACAGAAACCCAAGCTATGTGTCCAGATTTGTTCTAGAATTTCTGTCTGTCAATTCATATGTCTAGCATCTCATACATTTTGGAACTAAAAAAGCTGTTGCTCTTGGAGAATAAAATTAAATTTTGATCTGGAAATTTTTAAATCAATGGCACATCTATCCGATGACTAACTAACATCTTGTGGGACATATGGATATAACAATACCTCAGCTCCTTTGCAGCACTGCATACTCAAACACAGCATATGCCAGCACAACCTAGCTTGTATATCTTCTGAAACTCTGATATTCTGCCTGTACGTATCCATAGAGCTAGACTAGTGACCCAAATAAATACTAAATACTTCTATACATTTGGCAAAGAGTTAGCTACTGCCCTGAGACTTTAAATGGCCCACCTACTCCCACAGCATTCCCGTGGAAACCCTATATATCTCCACGATCCAGCCACTAAACTCATTTATGTTTCCAAGGTTCAGCTCTGGCACTAGTGCTAGAGTCTGTTTAAATTGATTAGTGTCCATGTTGTATTTATTATTAAATAGTTGTGCCACTTATCCATCTGTGTCTAGGTCTTTGCCCTATTTCTCTCCAATACAGAACAGAATAGCACCAGTAGCTTATTGCCTTCCACAACTGCTTTGATTTCTGCTGCTCCCATTCCTTCTGCCATTCCACCGAACCTTGACAAACATGGTATTGATAGAGTTTGATAATAAATTTCATTTTTTCCCCTCAATTTTACCTCCTTTTAAGTCTCTTTGGACCCTTCTTTCCTCATATAGGAAGAGTTTGAGAACTTTATCCTACTTTACTGCATGGCACTGACCTGTCCTTCAAAGCTTTCTAGTTTTTTTTCCCCCCAGTTTAACTACTCTAACTTCAATCTACCATAAGCATCACCATATCCATTTCTGTAATGAAGACTGGAAGGATGAGAGGTTATTCTTAGTGCTGTGGCAGGAGTCCTGTCTGGCATTTGTACTCTCTAAGAAATGCTAGATGTTTCTTAAAGGGTAGACATTGAGAGATAGAAAAAGGAATAGTTGATCTTGGTTGGCTCTGTCAGAATGCCTTTCAGAAGGAAATGTAACAAAAACAAAACAACAACAACAACAAATGAGATGTAACAAAGCCAGGATAGATCATGGTCAATGGTATCATAGATTATGGCTGTTTAAAGGTGATCAGGGTTTTGGGGTTTTATTTTCTTTGGGGGTGTGATGATGAAGTTCTGTAGAACTGCAAGAATATTTGAAAATAGTGAAAGACCCAAGACTAAACGTCTTTGCCCCAGTTCTACACCTCCCACTCTAGCTGGCCTATCCATGAAAAGAGCTCCAATTTGTCAAATTCTATCCCAGTTCTCTCTGCCATCTGCCGTGGTCTCTATTGACATCTCTGACTTTTTTTCCATTCACCTGGCTTCTGACTTATTTATTCTATTTTTTCCCCTCCTTCAAATGTGATAATTGATATAGTCATTCCAGAATGCTCCCACCTTTTGAGAACAGAGATCTGGATTTGCTCTATAACTCTATTAAATTTCTGTGACTCTTGAAAACTACCCTTCCCTCTTCTGCTTTCCATTTATTTCACTGGTTTTAAATAACTGTAACTCAACAAAATGTAACCTCCCCAAATTGCTTGTATTTATTACAGAATTATTCAACATTAACAAATTGAATATGAAATTATTCGATTTATGTAAACTAAGTTTTCCTATTAATAAATAAACCATTTATTTATTCTCCCAGGGTATGGAAAAAGGCCATAGGACCTTGACACAGTCTCTGAATTGGTCCATTAAATATTGTGTAGGAAGAATGAACTCTCTTCTTCCCCAGTGATTATACAGCCTCTGCAGATCAATTTTGGTATGAGGCTTCTTATCAGAGCAATGTCCAGAGCCTTCAACCGGAAACTTCAAGTTTAGAAAAGCAGAAGGACCTCATGTATCCTATAGCAGGAGTAAGTTATATTGAATATGGAAGCACAGAGATCTTAAGCCCTTTTGTGATGAACTGCCTTCCTTTGATTGTTTTCACACTTGTTATGATTTTATATGCAAAGTAACTAATCTTAATTTATTGATTCTAAATACGGTTAGCAAAGATGTTAGCACAATAACTCCTCCCATCTGGCATTGGTTTTCTGATATACAAATTAGGGGTCTTCATGTGTTGATGCTGATACAGTGTTGTAGCTAAAACTGAGATAGAATAATTCTAATTAATCAGTTAATGCTTCATGTTCTCCCCCATTTAACTAACTCTCCATCCTGGCCTATCTAAGTCTCAAAAATTAGTATGTCATTAAGTGATGCCAAAGGAAATCACACCTACTGATCTGGGTGATAGTCAAAAAGTGTTGCAATTTGAGCTATAATAGCTCCTTTCTAGTTTTGCAGTTTATATCATAAGACAAAATATCTTTCTGTGCATTTAGGCACAGAAAGGATAAAATAGACATCCATTATAAAATGTTGAATGGATTTTTCTTCTTTCAATCTCTAAACTTCATCTAAAAATTGGCTGATACACTTATTTTTTAATTTTTTTATTTAAATACAATTTCATGAACATATACTGTATTATTAGATTCAGGGGTAGAATTTAGTGATTCATCAGTTACATACAACACCCAGTGCTCATTACATCAAGTGCCCTCCTTAACACCCATCACTCAGTTACCCCATCCCCCCACCACCGCCCCTCCAGCAAACCCTCAATCTGTTTCCTATAGTTAAGGGTCTCTTATGGTTTGCCTCCCTTTCTATCTGATTTTATTTTTCCTTCCTTTCCCCTATGTTCATCTGTTTATTTCTTAGATTCCACATATGAGTGAAATCATATGGTGTCTTTCTCTGACTTATTTCGCTTAGCATAATACCCTCTAGTTCCATCCATGTCATTGTAAATGGCAAGATTTCATTTTTTTTAAAGACTTTATTTATTTACTTATTTGAAAGGAAGAGAGAGAGAGAGAGAATGAGCAGGGAAGGAGTAGAAGAGGAGGGAGAAGCAGACTCCTTGCTGAGCAAGAAGCCCCATGCAGGGCTCAATCTCAGGACCCCGAGATCATGACCTGAGCTGAAGGCCGATGCTCAACTGATTGAGCCACCCAGGTGCCCAATTCATTCTTTTTGATAGCTGAGTAAACTTATTTTTTTTAAAGATTTATTTATTTATTTGAGAGAGAGAGAGAGCATGAGCAGGAGGGGCAGAGGGAAAGGCAGAGAGAATCTCAAGTAGACTCCACACTGAGCATGGAGCCCAATGTGGGGTTCGATATCAGGACTGTGACTGAGATCATGACCTGAGCAGAAACCAAGAGTTGGTCGCTTAACTGTGCCACCCAGGCACTCCTTTTAAATGTGGCTCCTTGGGCCCCATCCCCAAAGATTCTGATGCAGACTTTCTTAGTAAATACAGCCCAGGAATCCAAAGTCTTTTTCTTTTTTAAAAAGACTTTATTCATTTGAGAGAGAGAGACAGACAGAGAGAGTACAAAAAAGGGGAGAGGCAGAGGGAGACGGAGAAGCAGACTCCCTGCTGAGCTGGGAGCTCGACATGGGGCTCAATCCTAGGACCTGGAGATCATGACCTAAGCTGAAGGCAGATGCTTAACCATCTGAGCCACCCAGACACCCCCAGGAATCCAAAGTCTTTTTTTTTTTTAAAGATTTTATTTATTTATTTGACAGAGAGAAAGGCAGCCAGCGAGAGAGAACACAGCAGGGGGAGTGGGAGAGGAAGAAGCAGGCCCCCAGTGCAGGAGCCTGATGCAGGGCTTGATCCCAGGACTCCAGAATCACACCCTGAGCCGAAGGCAGATGCTTAATGAATGAGCCACCTAGGCGCCCCAGGAATCCAAAGTCTTAACAAATATCCAGTATAATGTGAATGTAGAGTATGCACTGAGGAACACTTCACAAGGGACTCAAGGCTAATTCTAAGCAGGTGCTACTGACTTCTTCACTGTTTAGCAGATGCAGTCACATCCATTAAATATGCATTGTTGTTTGAGAAGAGAGACCAAAGAAATACAATAGAAAATCCAGAAATAAGCCAAAGTACATATGGCAATTTGGTATTATATAGGTGCTCTCTCAAACAAGGGGGTGAAGAAAACTGTTTTAGGAAATTGTATCAGGACAAATAGTCATTTGAGAAGGAAAATAAATTTGAATTTGCACCTCCAACTTTATACCACACAAAGGGTAAATATAAATTGATTAGAAACCTAAATGTAAAAATAAAACCAAACAAGTAATAAAAAGAGAAAAATGAGTGTATTCCTTTGCAATCTCTGAGGAAATCTCAACTATGGTTTGACTTAGAGGTAATTATTAAGTGGGGCATCTGTATTGCCCAGTCAGTTGAGTGTCCAACTCTTGATTTCAGCTCAGGTCATGATCTCAAGCCCAGTGTTGGGCTCCATGCTGGGAGTGAAGCCTGCTTAAGATTCTCTCTCTCCCTCTGCCCCTCTTCTCTCTCCCTCTCTTAAAAAAAAATAGAAGTAATTATAAGAAAAAGTTAACATATTAAACAACATATTTTTTAACTGTCTTTGAGGAAATCAATATTACAGAAACAAAATGTGGGGGGGGGGGGACTCGTGTTATAAAGAGTTCCTAAAATTTAAAAGAAAAGAGAGAACAAAAACTGAATTCTAAACAAATAAATTATATAGACATTTCACAGAAAAAAAAAATACAAACAGCCATTAGACATTACAAAATGCTTAGGGAGTAAGCCATGTTGCTCTCTGGAAGTGCTCCGGGAAGAGGGAACAGCAAGTACAAAGGTCCTAAAGCAGGAGCAAGTTTGGTTTTAACTAGGAATAAGTGTAGTGATTTCACTCACTGAGGCATAATAAGCAAGGGAAAGAGTATTTAGAGACTAGGGAATAGTTTGTTCAGAGCTCAGGTTAGGACTTAGGTTTTATTCTGAAGAAGGTGGGAATCCATTGGCTTCAAGCAGAAGAGAAATCTACCATAATATACATTATAAAAGGATCATTCTGGCTGCAAAGTGCACAAAAGACTGATGGTAGATTGGCCCATATGCTGTTTATTGTACTATGATTAATATCCTTAAGGCAAAAACACAGAACTGTGACCTGTCTTGCCCCAAACTTTCCAAGAAATATACACATACACACTCAGAGGTTTCTTAAGTTCCAGAGAGAACTGGGTTATGATATGGCTCTGATGTACATCAGCTGTGCACCCATGACCAAAATATTCCACTAAACCTCAACACATCCTTATCTGTCGCATGGGTTAGAAACAAATACTACGATTGTAGTCAGAATTAAATGAGGTAGTGTGCATGGGCACCTAACTTTGGATGTCTACCAACTGCTTCTTCCCTTTGTTTCTTTTCAGGCTGGTCTCTAAGGCTTAACTTTCCAATTATGAAGTTGTTTTAGGTAAAGTGACAGAATCAGGGATGGGGAACCGAGTGAGAAACGTTCTCAGCCAACAGATTCTCAGAATCCTCAATGGCTCTTGACAATGCTCACGATATAGCCCCAAGCTAAAAAGGATCTTCCATATTGAAAGGAAGATTGGCTTTTTTTTTTTTTTTAGTTCTTCAAAATGCTAATTTTTTTCATCTCTAATCCCATCAGGATTCAAGATAGAGTTATTTATGCCTTAAGTTGGTCCAAGATCTTTGGTTTTCCCTCAACTTGACTAACCTTTAAACAGGTTTCTTCCTGACATAGGTCCCTGACTTCCCTTTGCTTAGAAAATTTTTTCAGTAAACTTGTAATTGTAAATTCTTTCTCTGCCCCTTTGAGATGTAAATATTCTCCCAGCCTTTTGCCAGTTTCACAACCCAGGAATGTCTTTCTCAAGGACTGGGGAGCCATCCTCTTCAAATACTATCAACAAGAAAGATAGTACCCCTATCTTCTAGTCTCTGTGGGTTTAGGAGCCTAACTTTGATAAGCACTGGTTAGAAAACACAGATGGCCTAATCACACCAACCAACCTCCCCACCAAAATCCTTATTTTCCACTAACTCACCCAGTGTCTAAAACCTCTCCTTCCTTTTGTTTTGGTAGAGTTGAATTCAACCTTTTTCCTCTATTGTAAGTCTTGAATAAAGCCTTCCTTGACCGTTTGACTCTGTTCTGTGCAATTTTTCTTTGATAATAGATGTCATCCTGTGAAGACCAGAGCACTTACTGAGGTCCACGATGAAAACTTAAAATCCAAGATTCCAAGAAAAAGAATCCTCTATTCTAATGCTACCTGTGACATTCCTACAGCCACACTGGGCAGTTATCCATCCAATGAGAAGCTACCTAAATTTCCCCTGGGAATGGAAGTGTATTCAGAAATACATCACAACTTGCTAATAAATCTTTATCTATGACATTATTGGTTAGCATTTTTAGTTATTCAACTGTGTCATATGGGGAAAATAAATTGCCAGCTTTCTGCATATGACTATGTTCCCCCCATCTCCATAGATGTCCAGTAAATTCAGTTTCCTACTTTCTCCATCTTTCCCTGAAGTATCAGCAGGTAACCAGGTGCACCTGGGAGCCCACTGGTTGTGGGGCTCTAGTTCAGTGTATCTCTTTGATACTAAAGCTTAGGGAAAAGATCCCAGATGCTGAAAACGTTTATAGACAGAAGGTTGTCCCTAGTTTTCATTTGCATCTCTTTGTTCTCATCATCAAAGGCACTTGTACAATAGCCATAAAAGAGATCCATCTACTTGCTCATTATATGCATCTTCCTGGGGTAGCATCATAGCTGACATTTCCCTTGCTGAATCATAAAAAACTCTGATTAAGGTGTTGCCCTGGGCAAGTAGTTTACCTAGCTCTAAGTGAAACATGAGTCTCCTGCTTCGTAGGGCTTTCTTTCAGTGCTACGCATGAAGGGGTCTTGACTCTGAGGTAAGCTCTGTGCATACACTAACAGATAATGATCTCTACTTAATCAAGACTAATGGGAGCCTTGGTGACACCCACTTTCCCAAAAGAAAAACGTTGTATTAGACAGCCTTGTCTATAGTGAAGGCTGAAAATAAAAAAAGCTGTTTATTAAATCAGATGAGTTTTAACCTCAAATCTAGAATTATACCATTGTGAATTGGTAGGATTAGAATTTTGTGGGAACTTCAAAGGACAGATAGAAGACCAGAAGTTTGGGGTTCAACTTAAGGAAGAGAATTTTAACAGTTAAAATGCATGGATAAGCTGCTTTGAAAGGCGGTGAAGTTGTTACAAAGGGAATTCATGCATGAGAGAATCACTACTATGTCTACCATTTCTTTTTTTAAAAGATTTTATTATTTGTCAGAGAGAGAGAGAGTGCAGAAGCAGGGGGAACAACAAGCAGAGGGAGAAGCAGGCTCCCCACTGAGCGGGGAGCCAGACACAGGTACTTGATCCCAGGACTCTGGGATCATGACCTGATGACCTGAGCCAAGGGCAGACACTTAACTGACTGAGCCACCCAGGCATCCCCTCTACCATTTCTGAAATGATTGGATTCTTTGTTAAATTTTCAATAAAAATAAGTTGAAGGCATAAATTAACTGCAATAGGAATCTACTCAGATTCTATCAGACTTTTGCAAGGCTCTCCTTTTAGTAAATTCAGAATATCCTAAGCAATGAAATTATTAGAGACTGCCAATATATTTCTTTATACAGTTTATATCAAGTTACACTTCCATGAGTGAATTATGAGAAGGCTTGCTTCCTTATGCTCTGGCAAGCCCATAATGTATAGTCAAGATTTTTGACCTTTTCCAATCTGAGAAGTAAATGTGAAGACCTGTGTAATTTTGGTTTATATTCCTTTTATGATGTGTGAGGTCAAACGGGTTTTTATGTGTTTAAGAGCCAGCTGTATTTCCTTTTCTTTGAGATGTTTGTTAATTTCCTTTGCTTATTTATTTATTGAATTGTTGGCCTGTTTCTTACAGATTTATAGAGCTCACAGCCATTTTTTTGTGTGTGTGATAGGATTAGCAAATGCTTCCTAGATTTCATATTTTCTCATGATTTTATTTATGGTGCTTTTCTAATATAAATTTCAAAAACCTTTTTAGTGGTATTTATCTACTTTCTTTTTCCCTTCACTCTGGACTTAGTGTCATCCTAGGAAAAATATTTTTTAAATTATTCTCCACTTACTGGACCAATATTTTTAGCAGTTTATTTCTCATGTTTAAATCTGAAGTTCATTTAGGCATGAGCTATGAATAATTTTATTATTTTACAGGTAACTGGTCAGGTATTCCAACATTTATTGAATAGTCCATCAGTTCTCACAAATGTGAATGTCATTTTTACCACATAATTAAAATCTCATATGTGTTTGGTATTATTTCTGAAATTTCTAAAATATCCCATTAGTTCATGTATTTAGTGGTATACATTTTTAATTATTCTAGTTTTAGAATATGTTTTAATATCTGTTAGGACTATCCCCTCCCCTAGCCAATCAATCTCCTGGACATTGTTGTTTATTTTCTAATATGAAATTTGTCCAGTAAGAAAATAATGGATAAAATTTGTACTAATAGCATTATGTGAGTCCTTCCAAGAATACAGTAATTTCATTTGTTTATATTTTAGGTACACTTCAGTTTTCTTCATGTAGATCTTACATATTATTTATCAAGTTTATTTTTTCACATGTGTTCTTGTTTCATTCCTGTTTGTTTTTTCTTCAAAATGGGGTGTTCTCAATATGGGACATATTTTTGTTTTATTTTTAAAGGAGAGAGTTGGTCTGTCTGGACTAAACAATGTGTGATAAGGAGTGGCTGGAGTCAGTACTGGAGAAGAGCTCTGGGGTCAGGTTTAAAAGGGCCTTGAATGCCAGAAATTTTGAATTATTTTTAAATGATAATTAATACCTAGTGATTTTCAAAAGGCAATCTATTATTTTTGGAAGATGATAGTTCTGGAAGCAGCCTGAAGAAGGGACTAGAATCAGATCAGCTGGTTGCAAGGCATGTAATTCAGAAAAATGCTATGTTTTCCTCATATTCGGGAACAATGAAAACAGAAAGCCAAGTCTTATTAAAGGCCTATTACATTCTAGACATTGTGCTAGCACTTGAAGAATTTACCACCAAAGTAGGTTTGAATGGTACCCCTCCCTCTGGCTCTCTAAACCAGGTCAGCCTATTAATTCACCACCCACTGCTGGTCTACTAAAAGAAGCTTAAATGAAAACTGCTTTATTCCTCATAATTTATCAGTACTGTTCCCATACTGATCCCTCCTTCTAGGACAATTGGTCTCTATCTGCTTGCTATTTACCTTGTTTCCCTAGGTCAAGGCCATATTTGTGTAACCTCATCTTGAATCCATGGCTTTGGCAGCTCTCGATGAGACCTCATCCTTACCTACTATTACATTTAGGCCCCTATTATTCCTTACCAATTCTGGCTCAGCCTGATTTCTGGGCGAATGGTCTCAGGTAAGAATCCCATTTTTCAGTTTTGGCCCCACAGAACTATGTCTTCAGCCCAACTACTGAACCAACACTTTATGTTTGAGAACAGGGAAATTGAAGGTGGATTTTGTTTGAAAATCAATAACCCTGAGATTCACAAGTCAATATAAAAGTGAAGTTTTACCTCATGTGTACCTGGCCTGATTTGTTTGATATCTTCCATCTGCAGAATGGCTGATTCTCAACAATGCCCCTGTCCCTCAGTTATTTAAAGCCATCTTCCTCCTTTAAAGTCTTATAAGGTTCCCATTGTTATCACACTATATTTGCACATGCCTTCATTTAGGTGACCAACCTGCCCCAGTTTGCCCAGGACTTTCCCAGTTTAGCATGGAAAATCCTCATTCTGAAAAATTTCTCAGTCCTGGGTAAATTGTTATGGTTGGTTATTCTACTTCCAGTGCTCAGGCTCTTTCTTGTGTATTTTCTTTTAGAATTGCTGTGTGCTTTCCTCTGGAATGAAATTTCACATCATCATGGCCCCTACTCATGCAGTTACCCACTTCTGGGGCACTAACATTCCCTTTGGCCACTGTTGGCATCATTGTCACCTCTAATTCTGATGCCTCTGGTACACACCTCGCTCCAATCTGCTTAAGCGCTTTCCCCTCCTTTACGCCTCCCTGGATCTCACTGTTCTGCTCGTTTGCAGGGTTCCCCAGCCAGCTGGCTTGAACAACTAGGTGTTACAAATATTTTAATATTTATTGATACAATACTTCCCTTTCCAAGGAAGCATACACACTACTCAGATGGTTGATTTTGGCCCATTTCAGGTACAAAAACAATGCACTTATTCTGAGAGCCACTTTTCCTGTGTGACCCTCAAGCTCTATTGTGGAGTCTGGCTCACTGAGCTATAGACTTTCTTTTCTCAGTTTGAATGGATCCTTTTCTGAGACTTCTGTATTTGTGTCCTTTTTGTACCACTTCCATAGGTCTTATAGATGCTCATATATCCCTGCCCCCCAAGGATGAATAGGCTGGAGTTTATAAGTTCATTTCCAGGAGGCTCCAGACCCCCATGCAAATCACTGGATAGTTAGGTACAGAATTGGAGGTAAGAGTAAATAATATATCCTCAGGGTACCTCTGCTCTATAACAAATTAATGTACCTCCAGACTCAGCAAATTTTCACTCAACTGCCAAATCAAATGTGGCTTCCTTGCTTCTTAATTTTCTCAACTGGAATAACTGTTTTCCATGTGTTTTCCTATCACTTGATTCAGATTCTTTCTCTGCTATAGCCCATACAACTTACTATTACAGTTTTTATTATTGATGATGATCTTATTTATTTTTTTTACTTTACTTTGTAACACCTCTGGACCCCAGATTTCCAATACATTTATGTCCAAATACCTGTTGTTTGCTTAAATGGCTGAAAGCAGTACTCTGACCTCTTTGGCAGCTTTTGCTCACTCTCATGGTTCACCCAGCATTGATAACAGACCCTATGATACTCTCTTATTCTATGTATTTACAGGTTGGTTCAAGCTAATACGACAACAGGACACACTTAGAGCCTTGCTTTGTTACTTGATTCCTGGTTCACTCTAGAATGAAGCAAAGCAAAATCTCCTATGTATAGATTCTGGTGTTTATGCCACCACAGAAGATCACTGTCTGCTCTAATGTTGGAAGAACTCATAGTTGCTTCCACTCCATTCTTTTTTTTTTTTAATTTTTTTATTATGTTATGTTACTCACCATACAGTATATCCTTAGTTTTTGATGTAATGTTCCATGATTCATTATTTGCATATAACAGCCAGTGCACCATGAAATACATGCCCTCCTTAATACCCATCACCGGCCTATCCCAATCCTCCACCCCCCTCCCCTCTGAAGCCCTCAGTTTGTTTCCCAGAGTCCATAGTCTCTCATGGTTCATTCCCCCTTCTGTTTACCCCCTCTTCATTCTTCCCTTCCTTCTCCTACTGATCTTCCTATTTCTTGTGTCCCATAAATGAGTGAAACCCTATAATTGTCTTTCTCTGCCTGACTTATTTCACTTAGCACAATCTCCTCCAGTCCCGTCTATGTTACTGCAAATGTTGTGAAATCGTTATTCTAGAAACTACAAATCACTCTAGAAAGACATTGAGGAAGACACAAAAAGATGGAAAAATATTCCATGCTCATGGATTGGAAGAATAAACATAGTTAAAATGTCTATGCTACCCAGAGCAATCTACACCTTCAATGCCATCCCAATCAAAATACCAATGACATTTTTCAAAGAACTGGAACAAACAGCCCTTAAGTTTGTGTGAAACCAGAAAAGGCCCTGAATCTCCAAGGAATTGCTGAAAAGGAAAAACAAAGCTGGGGGCATCAGGTTGCCAGATTTCAAGCTATACTACAAAGCTGTGATCACAAAGACAGCATGGTACTGGCACAGAAACAGACACATAGACCAATGGAACAGAATAGAGAACCCAGAAATGGACCCTCGGCTCTTTGGGCAACTAATATTTGACAAAGCAGGAAAAAACATCCAGTGGAAAAAAGACAGTCTCTTCAATAAATGGTGCTGGGGAAATTGGACAACTATATGCAAAAGAATGAAACTTGGCCACTGTCTCACAACATACACAAAGATAAACTCCAAATGGATGAAAGACCTCGATGTGAGACAGGAGTCCATCAAAATCCTAGAGAAGAACATAGGCAGCAACCTCTTTGATATCAGCTACAGCAACTTTTTTCATGACACATATCCAAAGGCAAGAGAAACAAAAGAAAAAGTGAACTTTTGGGACTTCATCAAGATAAAAAGCTTCTGCACAGTCAAGGAAACAGTCAAAAAAACTAAGGCAGCCCATGGAATGGGAGAATATATTTGCAAATGACACTACAGATAAAAGACTAGTACCCAAGATCTACAAAGAACTTCTCAAACTCAATACACAAGAAACAAATAATCAAATCAAAAAATGGGCAGAAGATATGAACAGAGACTTTTCCAATGAAGACATACAAATGGCTAACAGACACATGAAAAAATGTTCAAAATTATTAGCCATTAGGGGAATTCAAATCAAAACCACATTGAGATACCACCTTACACCAGTTAGAATGGCAAAAATTGATAAGGCAGGAAACAACAAATGTTGGAGAGGATGTGGAGAAAGGGAAACCCTCTTACACTGTTGGTGGGAATGCAGGTTGGTACAACCACTTTGGAAAGCAGTGTGGAGGTACCTTAAAAATTGAGCTACCCTATGACCCAGTAATTGCACTACTGGGTATTTACCCCAAAAATACAAACACAGTGAAGAGAAGGGCCATATGCACCCCAATGTTCATAGCAGCACTGTTCACAATAGCTAAATTGTGGAAGGAGCCAAGATGCCCTTCAACAGGTGACTGGATTAAGAAGATGTGGTCCATATTTACAATGGAATACTACTCAGCCATCAGAGAGAATGATTTCACTCCATTCTCCTTTGAATGGGAGAATGAATTTGTCCTCTGAGTCATTATTACCAGCCAGCCAATGTTAAATTCTAAGACCAAGAAAGCATAAGACAGCATCCTTCAGTAACTTATTTTCCACGAGACACACAAGAGAAACAATAAAAAGGAGAAGACTTTTGAAAACTGAAAAACTAGAACTGATTTGTCTCACATGTAGAAAAATTATTTTCCATCCTAGCAAGTACCTGAGGATTGCATACAAATTACATGGATTCTTTTTTTTTTAAGATTTTATTTATTTATTTATTTATTTATTTATTTATTTATTTATTTTTATTTATTTATTTATTTGACAGAGAGAGAGAGAGAGACAGCCAGCAAGAGAGGGAACACAAGCAGGGGGAGTGGGAGAGGAAGAAGCAGGCTCCCAGCAGAGGAGCCTGATGCTGGGCTCAATCCCAGGACTCCAGGATCACGCCCTGAGCTGAAGGCAGATGCTTAACGACTGAGCCACCCAGGCGCCCCAGATTACATGGATTCTAATCCATGTCTATACTTCTATTTTTTAAAAAAAGATTAATTTATTTATTTTAGAGGGGGTTGGGAAGGACATAGGGAGATGGAGAGACAGTCTGAAGCAGTCTCCACAGAGAGCCTGACACAGGGCTCAATCTTACAACCCATTAATCATGACCTGAGCTGAAATCAAGAGTCAGACATTTGACTGAGTGACCCCAGCACCCCATATACTTTTAAATGCCCATAAGAATTATGATTTCCTCTTCAACTAAACTTTTTAACACACAACCTCAACAACAGATCTAATGAATTTTCTAAAAGCATCGTATATTACAGATGCTCTAACAGATCTTTGTAATTACATTCAGTAATTTAGTATTCATAATATTCTGTGAACAAAGAAACATTATTGGCATATAAAAATAAGCAGAGATGCAGAAAGGCTAAAATAATTATCTTTCCTACAAATTTGCTACATTTTGGAATAATGATTGAAACCTAAGGCAAATTCTCTTTCTCAAAAAACTATTACTTTTTTCATTATTTTCTAAAAAATATTAAGTAAAAAAGTATTAAGTCTTATCAGGGACACCTGGGTGGCTTAGTCGGTTAAACACCCGACTCCATGTCAGCTCAGGTATTGACATCAGTGTCATGAGTTCAAGCCCTGCATTGGGCTCCACACTGGGTACAGAGTCTACTTAAAAAAAAAAAAAATCAAAACAAACAAACAGAAAAAACCTCATAATATGTGGCAAACAGTCTTCTAAAAATGATCCTCAATGATCCCTGTCTCCTGGTATTTACATCTTTGCATAATCCCTTCTTGGTGATCCCTGAGATGACTATGGTCCTGATCAATACCTTGATTTCAACCTAGTGAGAGATAAGAAATAGAGGACCTAGATAAGTCATAACCCGATTACTGACACACAGAAACTGAGGTAACAGAAGTATGTGTGTTTAAACTAACTTTGGGGGCAATTTGTTATATAGCAATATATAACTAATATACATATACTCACTGTCCTTCTTTTGTTACTGCTGTGTAAGAAGTCACTCCAAAATCTTAGTGGTTTAATAAACAATAATCATTTATTTTGCTCTATAATTTTCAATGTGGTTAGGAATTATTGGGTTGGACTTTGGTCTGTAATATCTGGAGCTTCAACTGGGATGATTAGAATTTGTGGGAATGGGAAGAGATGGGAACTCATTGGGCATGTCTCTCTCTTCATGTAGTCTCATGATCTCTCTATGTGGCCTCTCCATGTGGTGTTTACAGCAGAGTGGCCTCAGAGCAGTCAGCCTGCTTACTTTGTAGTCCAGAGTTGCAAGAAAAAGTCTTGTAAGAGACCACAGCAGATACTGCAAAGCTTCTTATGACCTCATCTTGGAAGTCACACAATATCACTTCTGCCATATGAGTAAGGTCACACAAGGCCAATCGCAACTTAATGTGGGAGAAGCCTACACAGAGTATGTATCTTGGAAGATGAGACTACCTGGGACTGTCTTGGAGTCTGGCTACCATACTTTTCTATATCTGTTTCTCTTCTTATTTCATCAAATGTCAAAGACTACCTTGAAAGAAAACAGACTTGGCAGTTGGACAAATCTGCTGCTTACCATCTTTAAGTATAGTGCTTAGCTTGTATGTGCCCTTGTGTCCTGATGCAAGAAATTAAATACCTATACTTTTATTGGGTTATGGTGAAAATCAATGAGTTAAGAAAATGTAAATGCTGAAGTAGAGTGCTTGCCATAATGTGCTTCATGCACAGTGGATGGTATTGCTACTTTTCTGATTCAATATTCTCCTCTGGACTCATTTCTTTTTAATCTTCTATGCTAGGGCTTACCACTTCCTGCCTTTTATTATAGCTGTTTATTATCTTACCTAATGAGTTACAAAAACACTTAGAAGTAGGAATTATATTCATCTTTACAACCCCAGTAATTCAGCACCTGGCAGGTTCTTAATAAATAATCATTGATTAAATGTTTACTACTTACTTGCACTATTCATCTGGCACTCTTTACTCATAGCCTTGTCCCTCAGTGAAGGGTCAGCCCCTTAGTGGAACTGACTGTGCCTAGTAAGTCTTTGTCTCCACTGTCAGCCTCAGGCCTTGTACAAATTGTATGCTACTTGAAGCCTATGGAACCAGTTGTAATATCCACTGTTTTCTTAACACATTTCTTTTTCCTTTGATTGGACCCTTTCTATCTCCTAGCAGGAAACAGCAGGGCAAAGTGGAAAAAGGAAGTACAGCAGAGGTTAGGCTCTAATACTCAGTGTCAGACAACCTGGCTTTGAATCAGATTTAGGCAGTTAACTACTTGCAAACCTTAGAAATTGTTAAATCTCTCCAAGCCTTTTGTCATTTACAAAATGGGGACAAATATCTTCTCCTCATAGGATAGTTGTGAGAATTAAATGGGATCATGTATATATAACACTTCACACAGTGCTTATACAAAGCGAGCGCATAGTAAATTTTGATTTTTGGTAAATGTCACTTCTTCCAGGAAACCTTCCTACATTGCCCAAGCTGAAACTCTGCCCACAATGCCTATGCGTTTTATTGATTTTTCCATATGGAAAGTGTCTTATTCAACCCTTTGTAATAGTGAACTAGGTGGTTCATTTTATCTTCCTTACTTAATTATAAATTCTTAGGCCACAGCATCTGGATAAGATTTGGCAGCAAGCCCTGAATACAGCATAGGTAAAGGAATATTTTTGTATCCTTTCCCCACGCTTCTACCTCTGTTTGTTCTCTTACAGCAATTATATAGATTAAGAGGAGTTGCTAATATTATTGGTTGAAATATGATATTGGACCATGTTTTACTAGGCAACACTTTTGATTAAGCCTGTCATTATGATTACTATTCTTTTGATAAGCAGACCTAGGGTTTCTCTTATAATCAGCATGTCTGTCTCTCTTACTCTTGTTCTCACCCTTTGAAGCCACACATAAAGTGGAGGAGGACAGTTTAAGTATGTGTTACTCTTAATATTTATCTCTTTCCTCCTTTTTGGAGATGAAGACATGAGTAAATATCTAAAGTTCATTTTACAACCTATCTTTAACCAGAGAGGCTTGCTTTGGACATTACTGCTCACTAACTCAGTATCCTTCACTCTTCTTTTGTTCCATGTATATTATTTTTCTCAGTCCAGAATTCTGCTGGGAGGCAAAGTAAATGGAGGGCAGGGTCTAACTGTACCTTTACTCTTGGAGGTAATACTATCAAATTCCCATCCTCTGAATATGTAGTGCACAACAGTAGCAATACTGGTAATAATAATAGAGACTAATATGCACTGAGCTCCTTGTGAGCCCTTCTAAATGTTTTATATGTATTAACTCATGAAGTCCTCAGAACAACCCAATCAACTGGAGGGACTGAAAGACAAGAGCATTAACTACCTTGAGTGCCAATTTACTGATAAGTAGCAACGCTGGGATGTAAAGCCAGAAAATTTAGTATTAGCAAGAGACAGCTCTTATCATTTGTAATATACTGCCTTTCACTGGGTGCCTACAAATAGGGGGTGAATGCAGAAACTGAACTTTCCAATCTACCCCACCATTATTCCTTAATTAGAAAATTATGACAAGCTCCCTACTAGATAAATCTAAATTAAATAAAAATAAAGCAAGTATAAGTCCACTTACAGAAAAAAATAGGGGGAAAGGCATTTGCGGTTATAACAGAAGATTTGTAGGACAAATATCTGATACCAATAATAAGAAGTCAAGTTATTAAAGCCTAGGTGTAGTCAGCAATGATAGCTTCTTTTCTCAGGTGGATTTGTGTTTTTTATCTTTTATATTGGGAAGTAAGGAATCAGATCCCATCCACATTTCCACTACTGAGTTTTTTGTTGTTGTTGTTGTTGTTGTTGTTGTTGTTGTTGTTAAGATTTTATTTATTTATTTGTTAGAGAGCTGGAGCACAAGCAGGGGGAGCTACAGGCAGAGGTAGACGCAGGCTCCCCGCTGAGCAAGGAGCTGGATTCTGGATTTGATCCCAGGACTTTGGGATCATAACCTGAGATGAAGGCAGACACTTAACTGACTGAGCCACCCAGGCATCCCTCCACTACTAAGTTTTTATATTAACTGAATTCTGTCCCTCCTTCCTTCATTTCCCTTGGCAGTGGTTGGTCTGAAGCCAATACTCTTCTATGTCAACATGGAGCAGTGTAAAGTTAGTATGTTAATTCAACTCAGTTCAACTTTGGTAGTTTACCTGCAAAGTCATAGAGCCAAGAAAGCAGGATTCATCCACTGCCTTTTACGACTTACAACAAGATTTGTAACCTTGACAAATAATCAACAATAGGTACACTTATAAGGCTACAATGATCCTGACCACTAATCAATGTCCATCCCCTTATAACCTATAAACAGGAAGAAATGCATCAGCAAATCAACACATGTTGTTTAAGCACATATTGGAGCTAAGGTCTGTCCAGCAGCACAGTAACCAGGTACAGACTTGCCTTCAAGGAGCCTAGGATCTCCATAGGGAACTAAGGCTTAAATAATAAGACAGCATTTAGCACAAAACAATATCAAAGGTATCAAAGGCAGTGAAGGGTTGGTGGTGATGGGAGGGAGAATGAGGATATTTCTCAGCTAGCAGTGAAAAGGTGTATAATCTGTATATTCCTGAACGATAGCATTGCATATACACAGTATCATGCACTTAGAAATTTAAAAAAAAAATATTTTTTTTTTACACTAACTAGGTATAAAAGAGTAGCTCAAACACAGAATCCTAGGATATAAGTATTATGGGGGATGGGGAAATGTTAACAATAGAAAAATGTAATAGTTAAAAAAACACAATAATAAAAATAACCTTTGTTTTTCATTTGCGGAACTTATGGCTTTTGTACTTAGTAAATCATTTATGGGATTATTTATTTAATGTCAGTCTAGCCCTTTTAGAGAATAACTCTGTTTTTGTTGTTGTTGTTTATTCCCAGAGTCGAGTACAGCACCTAAAGCAGAGTAGGTGCTCAATAAATAGCTGTTGAGTAAATGAATGAATGGATAGTGAATGAAAAAGTATTTAAGGACATAAACAAATCCCATTCAAGTTATATGAAATTGAGAACTATAGATTGACAACAATAGAGTTACACACAAGAGAGCTCTTTATTTATGGGGAAATTACATGTGTGCATTATATACATGAGTTCTGAGTATGCACGTGGACTAACACACCCCATTTCTCCATATGTGACTCAAACCGTGATTTGCCTACCAGGTTAGAGAGCAATATTTTCTTGGACTCCAGAAATTCACTGAGGGAACTTGTTAAATGGTGTGTTGTACAAATGCCAAACACCCCAAATAGTCAGCATTCCCCAGCCATTTCATAAACAAACTTCAAAAGTCAATTGGTTTAACTGAACTGTCAAAGTAGGTCAGACTGAAAGGGCGGACAGTATATATAAATAGTCCAGTGACTGTCAGTCTGAGGGAGCTAGTCATTAGATTTCAATCTGATCATAATTAATATGTTATTAAAATCCTCACAAAATAAATTGGTTTCATTTAAGTCACAGAGTTGAAGTCATGCAAAAGAAGCGAGGAGGGAGAATATGCAGGGTAAAGTTCTATACTTTCCTGGAATTGCAAATTTAAGCAAATCTTATATGGGTTATGTCATTTTTATGCTTGGGAAAAAGAGAGATCTTTTCACTTAGTAGTAATCCATTCATATTTTGAAGGCTCGAAACTTAAAACAAGTATCCCCAAGTCTGTCCATATTAAGTCAGAGTCATGAATTTCTCAATCCAGTGTTTGTCTCCAACAAAAGAAATAAGTGGGGTAATTTGCCTACCTGTACATCAGCCACAAGGTTTAGAATATCTACAAAATATATGTGTATCTAGCACAGTGCCTAGAACAGAGCGTAGACACATAGCAAATTTTGTTGGAATGACTGAAGTTCTTATTTCCAAGAATAACTCATTCACTCATTTTCCCAAACTTTTTCTAATTTTTACTATGAATTTTCTTACCGAGTCTACTGTGGAATTATCCTGTATCATGTAGGAAGTACAACATTTGTAATAAATTTTAGGGAAAATTTTTTTGAATATTTGCTCTGTGTTGAGCACTGTATCTCATTTTAACTTCATAACCACCTTATGAAGGAGGTGCTATTGGTATATCTATTTTATAGATGAAGAAGTTGATACTTTAAGAAATCAAGTAAGTTGTTCAAGTTTATGCAGATAAACAATAAGAGAGGCAATATTTAAACAAAATTCTTATGTCTTCAAACACCAGCTTCCCTTCACACCAGCTTTCAAATTAAATGCAGTGAGAGAAACAGCATAACCCCTTAGCATAGCCTTTCTCTGTGTTCTGGGATCTTGTAGTTCAGGATGTTTGGGGCTGGAGCAAGGGTGGGGAAAGGTCGTGTTACAAAATGCAAGTTTATCAGCTTCATACAGACCTACTGAAAAAAACACATCCAGAACTATGGAAGAAAGATGGAAACCTGAAAAAATTAAACACTGTGTTATTGGAAGGAAGTTGAATGAAGTGAAATGGAATTTTGGGTAACTGTTATTGATCTTTTCAGAACTGGCTAATGTTATGGACAACTATGGTGGTGGTGGTAGCTAAGACTCAGTTTGAAGCAGAATCTCAATCACTTCATATACCACAATTACTCAGAGAGGCTAAGGACAACAGATTAACAGTGCAGTACTGTTGAAAGAATGGGAAGAATTTTTAAGGTAGAAGTAGGTGACCAATTTTCTTTAATAGGTAGTCCTGATTATTTAAATCTCTCTAAGCTTACTCATGTAGAAAATAGGGAAAATAATATCTGTAAAGGAATAACAATACTGTAAGTAAAAATGTGTAATTGAGTATCTGATATGTAGCAGGCATTTAGCTAGAAATACCTTCTTTTTTCTTAAAATAGCTAGCTTCGCTTGTGTGGATAGTCCTAAATTCTATATTTGTACAGCCCTCTGTTTAATTTGGCTACATACTAAACTAAAAGGCTTAGTCTGATAACTATCCTACGGAACCACTCCCAGGATCAAAAATGAAAAAAAAAAAAAAAAAAAACCGAAAAAACAAAAAACAAAACATGACATTGTTTGGTAGGTCTCCAGAATAGCAATGTGTTCCTCTTCTCACAAAACAAATACCCTTTATAAATACTGTCCAATGCCGAGGTCATTCTGCTCTAGATATTCTAAAAATGGCATGAAGACTTTTTCAAGTTAACTATCTTTATTGGGTCAGACACATGACCTTGGAGCTAAGACAGCAGGGGTTATCTGAAAGAAATTCAGCAACCTCTTTAGAGTCAGCTCTGCTGGGTAGAGTTGCTAATAAGGACTGGGTCACAGGTTCAATCTCTGTGTGCACCCATTATATTAACTTTCTTATAAGACCTCCTTGACAGTAGGACTTGGGCTAGTCTTACCCCTAATACAGCAGTGACCACAGAAAAGATGGAGCGAACGGCAAGACTTCAGCAGAAACCATCTCTATTCTTTACAAAACCCATGCACTAACTGGATGAGGGGCATTTCCATCATATTCCGAAAGGAAAGACACGAACCCTTTCCTTTGACTCTCGAAACATATTGTTTTCACTGCAAGAGAAATTTGAAGTTAAAGTGTTTTCTTGTATCAATGATTGGAGAGGTAGTGAGAAGAGAGATACATGTGCACAATTTGAATCAACAGAACATGTGGGTATTGCAGTATTTGTATTTTAAAAGCGATGTGCTTCTGGTGAAAAAAGAAAAGAGGGAAAGCAGAAAAAAACGAGAGGAAAGTCATTTATATTTAGTAAGCATTGTGAGAACTACTTTATATAAATTTCTTATTTATCCACCCATTAACTATTTCTAGGTGTCAGGTACTATTCTAATAAGCACTGGGAAAAAGAGGAACAGGGCAGACAATGTTCCTTGTTTTTATAAAATTTACTCTTTGGCAAGGGAAACAAATGTTAAGCAATTAATTACAAGTGCGACATGTTATAAGAACAAGAGCAAAGGGCACTATGGAGGCATATGACAAGGGATAGCTCCAGTTAAGATTTCTGAATGTAAAACACAGAAACCATTTCTAACAAAATTTAAACTGAAATATAAAATTAATTTTATAGTTCACAGAATCCAAGAAGGAATATAGAATCCAGGCTTTCAGAGGACAGTGCAGTCCCGAATCTCATCAACAGGAGATCATGAGTCCACCTGGGGATCCTGCATCACATGACTCTGCTACACCCACTTTCAGTCTTCATATTTCTCCACATAAAAATAGTAGAAGAAAAATTATCTGCTTGGTTTATTTCTGGTCATATGTTAAGCTTTGATCAAGGTGGCAGGATCTATTACCAAACAGAGGATGAAGTGGGAGTGAAATAGCTATGTCTGCAGACAAAAATAACATGAAGTTCTGATATTAAAAATTAAAAATAAAAATACTATATGATATAGTAATTGCACTATTTACCCAAAGAAAATGGATACACTAATTTGAAAAGATATATGCACCCCTATGTTTACCACAGCATTACTTACATTAGCTGAGATACAGAAGCAGCCCAAGTATCCATCAATAGACAAATGGATAAGGAAGATGTGAAACATGCGTGCGCGGAACGGAGTATTACTCAACCATAAAAAAGAATGAGACTGTGCCACTTGTGACAAGTTTGCAGTTTCTTACAAAATTAAATGTACAATTGCTGTATATCCCAGCAATTTCAATCCCAGGTATGTACAAAAGAGAAATTAAAACATGTATTCATACAAACAATTGTATGTGAATGTTCACAGTTTTACTGATAATAGTCCAGAACTGGAAATAAGCCAAATGTCCATCAATTGATGAATAAATTGTGCTATGGCCATATAATGAATATAATCCAGCAATAAAAAAGGACAAATTGGGGAACATAGATGGCTCAGTTGGTTAAGCATCTGACTCTTGATTTCAGCTTAGGTCATGATCTCAGGGTTATGAGATCTAGCCCTGAGGTGGGCTCTGTGCTGGGCATGGAGCCTGCTTAGGATTCTCTCTGTCCCTCTCCTTCTGTCCTGCCCCCTCCCCCCCAGAAAAAGAACAAATTACTGATAGACACCACGTGGATCTCAAAAACATACTAAGTAAAAGAGGCCAAATATAAAAGAATATACACTATATGATTTCATTTAGATACAAAATTACAAAGATAAACCTTATTTAAAATGACAGAGAGCTAGCCAATGGTTACTTAGAGCCAAGACAGAGGATGGGCTGGAATGGGGCAAAAATTAATTTTGGGGGATAATGTAACATATCTTTTTTAAAAGATTTTTTTAAATAATCTCTACACCAACATGGGGCTTGAACTCACTACCCCAAGACCAAGAGTTATACTCTCTACTGATGGAGCCAGCCAGGTACCCCAATGTTTTATATTTTGGTTGTGGTTGTCATTACATGCCCATTTAAATTCGTCACTCATAGATATATACAATAGTTGCATTTCATTATATTTAAACTGTATTTCAATAAAAGTGAATTAAAATTAAATACAAGGGGATAGGGGAAATGGGCAAAATGGGTGGAGAGGGGGAGAGGCAGACTTCCAGTTACAGAATGAATAAGTCATGGGGATAAAGGGTGCAGCATAGGGAATATAGTCAATGGTATTGTAGTAACATTGAATGGTAAATAATAGTAGTAGCTACACTCGTGTTGAACATAGCATAACATACAGAGATGTTGAATCACTATATTGTACACCTTAAATGACATTATGTATCAACTTCATTTTAATTAAAAAATATAGGCAATACAACTCCCATGACAACATTTCTCATTGTCTCCCTATTTTCAGTCCCTTCTAAATGCTTTCACACATGGGAGAACATGGCAGGAGTGGAAGAAACACCTTGTCAAGAGAGTGCTCACTTCAGCAGCACATATACTAAAATTGGAATGATACAGAGAAGATTAACATGGCCCCTGTGCAAGGATGACACACAAATTCATGAAGCGTTCCATATTTTTTAAATGCTTTGAATGGTACACTGGACCAGATGAACTTCATAGATATACACGGAACATTCCACTCTAAAACAACAGAATAGTCATTCTTCTTGAACACACATGGAACTTTCTCCAGAATAGACCACATACTGGGTCACAGATCAGGTCTCAAACAATACCAAAAGACTGAGATTATTCCCTGTATATTTTCAGACTACAATGCTTTGAAACTAGAACTCAATCCCAAGAAAATTTTGAAGCAATTCAAACACTTGGAAGCTAAAGACCATCCTACTAAAGAATGTTTGGGTCGACCAAGAAATTAAAGAGGAACTTAAACAATTCATGGAAACCAATGAGAACAAAACCACATCAGTCCAAAACCTATGGGATACTGTAAGGCCAGTCCTAAGGGGGAAATACATAGCCATCCAAGCCTCCCTCGAAAAAGTAGAAAAATCCTGAATATACAAGTTAACCTTACACCTAAAGGAACTGGAGAAAGAACAGCAAATAAAACCTAAACCAAACAAGAGAAATAATAAAGATTAGAACAAAAAAATTTGAGTAGAAAGCCTGAAAAATGGAGGCTGACATCATCAATAAAGTACAGAACACTTGAGAACCACTTCAATGTGTGTGAGTGAAATCCTGACAGAATTGGGAGAGAAGGTGTTAAAAGTTTTGATGGGGCACCTGGGTGCCTCAGTGGGTTAAGCATCTGCCTTTAGCTCAGGTCATGATCTCAAGGTCCTGGGATCAAGCCCTGCCTCCAGCTCCCTGCTCAGTAGAGAGCTTGCTTCTTGCTCTCCCTCTGCCTGCCACTCCCCCCTGTCGTGCGCTCGAATTCTCCTGTCAAATAAATAAATTAAATCTTTCTTTTTTAAAGTTCTGTTTACACACATGAATTAATATACCATTTGATGTGCTTTGAAAGACTCCAATAATATCTGGATTAAAGTTTTGATTATCCTTGGTAATAGACTGGTATAATTGGAAGATGATTTCTTGTGGGTAGTATTGTGGTTGTGAAGACCTCCTCAAAAGGCAAGAAGAGAAAAGGAAAGAGAGATATAGCATCTCTCAGGTGCCATGTTGGATACTGATATGCTTGGTGAAAAGTATGAGATTCCTCCTAAGGCTTCAGATTTCTATCATATTAGCTTCCTCCCTGAATGAGACTCTCAGGGTTACAGGATGCTGGAATCCCTTCTTGGAAATATAATAATGGTTAAATTCAAGTTGTATCCCCTCCCATTCTCTTTATTTTGCTATCTTCTCAGGTTTTTTATTGGGGGCAGGTGGTTGGTACAACTACTTTTTCACTATTTCATGTTTTTGAGACCCTGAGGAGAGTACACAGAGTAACATATCCTAACTACCAGAGGTGGAGAGAGAGAAAGGCTATATTACATAAATATGTTTCGAGTGCAGGTAAGCCATCAAGCTCACCTATGTAATAGCTTAAGTAAACATGGTTTTAGGATGGGAGGACAAGGGTATAATGAATCCACAAGAAGAGATGACTCAAATATCAGAAGTTTTTGCAGAGACCTCATAACATCACCTGTGGGGCAATGAGGGTGTCCATGTTTTATGATAATTCATATTTGCAAACATACATGAGAAACAGTTTTCTCTAATAAGAGAAGACATTACAGAAGGTGAATTTTTTGACATTACTATTAACAAGAATAACTGAACCTGAATGAGTGGTGTTAATAGGATCCCACTTTTTTAACCTGGATTTGGGACTGGGTAGTCTGAGAAAACCCAGGATATAGGATTCTAAGTTACTGCTAACATTTTTGCAAGTAGAGACGATATGTAAAAAGGATAATTCATCCTAGGTAAAATTTAAATAAGTTTCCTCTGTTACACCCCCTTAATCCAGATGGCCTCTTTTGAAAATTATATAAATGCTTATGTGAAATTCTAGATAACTCAAAACTATCCTCACTGCTTCTAAAGAGGATTTTCAAACTTATTGGTTATCCTCTCTATAAAAATTTAAGCTGAAATTTTCTTGAAAACTGCCAGACAGAATTTCTTTTCCATTAGATTATGAATGATGCCCTTCTTTCACTTACTCATGCAAATGGGAATATCTTAGATTTGAAAAAAAATGAGAGCTGACTAAACCAGCAAAAGTCATTCACAAAACAATGGAACTTTCTGCTAACTCCCTTAGAGATGGATCATAAATCACATCTGGGGCTCCTTTCTCCAAATTTGCACACAATATTAAATAATGGAATATAATTTGAGTACCCGTCAAAGAAGCTATCAAGGTCACTTACAGAATTCTATCCTATATCCATCTTTCTAGCCATTCATCATCTTCTGAAAATATTATCCAACATTAAGGACTAAAATTTAGGGTAAAATTTTAACAATACCATAACTATAACCAAATCCTATTTCCTGGAAATATGTAGTATTTATGATTTACAAGAAGGAATATCCTAACCACCTATACTCACTTTTCTCATATCACCTCTCCAGAACTGGTATGTTATCCATTTTTTTAATAATTATGTATAAGTTTCATTTACTGCATATGGTTCACTTATCTTTTGATAAATATTTGTTGAGGATCTGTTATATCCCAGGTACTGGCATGGTAGACATAGCAGTAAAAAAACAGAGGAAAATTCTACCCTCATATATTTACATTTTAGTGTTAAGGATTTCCCTTCAAAAACATATTTTTTGAATATTCAATAAATGTTTGTATAAGCCCATTGGTGCTGGGGGTACACATATGAGGCCCTTACTTCTTTGAGTGTGCCCAGTAAAGTAAATGAACAAATCAGCGTCTTCTCTTTAGTAAGACTCTAGAGACATCATGGTACAGACACCTGACCTTTTAAAGCAAAGGCATTCCTTCTTCACGTTCAAAATTGATTTTAATTTGCTTTTGTGCCCTGATAGAGACTGAACACCTGGTCTTGGGATACCATGTGACTATGATACCCCATCAGCTGATTTAAAGGAAACATGGGATTGGTAGCAAATGCAGAAGAATAAATACCAGCTATGACCCTATGACTGGAAGAGAAATAAGGGCCACCATATCTACCCATGTTTTCTCTCCTCTTACTTAATTTAAATAAATTTCTTCTGTTTTCCTCTTCCTGTGCCCTGTTTTATGTCAAATGTATTATTGGTGGTTAACATTACAATTTACAGCATAACTTGCATAACTTAAAGAATATCAAGGGGCTCAATATGTAACTAAAAGCAGAAAGGAAGCAGTAATAGATCAACAAATATGTATATGTTAGGGCTTATTTTATGCCAAGCCATTTTCTAAACACTTGACCTATATTAATTCATTTAGTCTTTCTTAGAAAATAGGGATAGGTACTTACAAATAAAAAAAAATGAGGGGGCAAAGAGAGATTAGTATGTTGTCCAGGACCACAAAGCAAGAATATGATGGAACTGAATTTTTTTCTAGGCAGTTCTGGCTCCAGAATCCTCATTCTTAACCACAGTACTGATCAAATGTTGGGTTGGACTTCACACAGCAGCTTGATTTTCCAAAGATATCTTGAATACCATTGAATCCATCGAATCATAGGAGTCATAGCAGAGGTGTTTGTACTGCAAGCTAGATTAGCTACACAAGAATTGGACCATACCCTAATGAGACACCTGCTATAAGAATTACACTCTCCTACTTTTTAAAGGAGAAGAAATGAGTATTTTATTTTATTTATAGAATAATCGCATTATGTCAGGCAGAAGCATGGGTTGGAATGAAATTTTGAAATTTAAATATCGTCTAAGTGCATAATTTAACATTGGGCAAAAAAAAGGTGGATTGTAATAGATACTTTTCTTAAATTAAGGTGCACTAAGTCTTTGAATATTCTCCTTACATTTATGGAATTTAGTACCCCAAATTTCTTTATAGAAGCCAGATATAGAAGTTTCCACCAAAAAATACAACCATATCAAATTATTTTGAATAAAATTCTAGTGACCCAAAATAATATGAATGTGCTTAATACCACATAATTGTATACTTAAAAATGGTAAATTTATGATGGCTATTAATGAGGGCACTTGTGATGAGCACTAGGTGTTGTATGTAAGTGATGAAATCAATATTATACTACATATTAACTAGCTAGAATTTAAATAAAAACTTTAAAATGGTAAATTTTGTTATGTGTATTTTACCACAATAAAAAATAATTGTATAAAGCTAGTAATGTGAAAAAGCAGGCCTTCCACAGCAATAGTTTTGTTGAGAGTGGCACATGTATATGTACATCCTAGAAGAAATAGTTCAGAGGTTCTAGAAGTAGCCTGCAGAGTCGAGGATCCATGAAATTAGATATGCAAATTTCAGGGCCATCCCCCAGCAATACTGTCACCATTGCATCCGTTCTGGAACATGATATTGGACTTTATTCCTACCAGAAAGCCTCAAAATCTACTTTTCTTATCTTTCTAGGAATCTAGTGAGCTACACAGTACCACTTAATAAATTTATTCTTTGCTTAAACAAATTTGGATAGTTTTTGATATTTGTAACAATAATTACTGATTGAAACAAACAATAATTTTAAGTACCATTTATTAGTATTTAGCTTGTGCTAGACACTGTATTAAATTATTAGACACTTTAACTCTCACAAAAATAAAAAAGAGATGCAAACTATGATTATCCTCTTTAGAGATGAAGACATTTAAATTGAGTGTGATTAAGTAATTTGTCCAAGGCCACATGGCTAGGAAATGGTAGAACCAAGAAAAAGACCCCAGTTTGCTTGATGTCAATGACTATGCTCTTAACCACTGTCCTATAAAAGTTACTGACCGATGGTCTCACATTAATATATTCCAGTGGTATTGTACTTTAAAGACTTTACAGATGTAGTGCAAGATTTTACATTGATAACTACCAAACCTGAAGTTTGAAGAGCAGATTTGCAGATCGGCTCTTCTCTATGACATGACCTGATCCATATTCTTGGACCTGACTTTTCTCCTCTCTAAAGTGAAGGGTGGATCAACTAAGATCCTCCACAGCTGTGCCACTCCACAGTTCCAGCTCTAATTAGAAGCCTTTCTTCTTGTCTACCTCATTAAAAAGGAAATGTATAAAAAATGATTATATTTACAGAGCTTTGAAGCTGTCCTCACATACTCCTCATCCCCCTTCTCTCTGTGCCTGGATGGAGTCATGTTCTGATTAAACGTCCAAGGAGCTTTTTTATGTGCAGCTCTGATAATCCAAGGTCAGGCTTCAGAAGCTGTTGTGTAACTGCCAGCTCAAAATCAATAGTCCATGTCCTGTATTCAGGGACACACACGCAAATAAACATACATCACTTAGGATGACATCTGGTCCTTTGATTTCATAATGAAAATGCCAAAGGTTATATTTTTTCTCAATGTCATCCCATAAAAACAAGGTATTCCATGGGGCAGGCTTTGGACCCAACTATGAGAAAGGTCACCATTGTTGAATTCCAGGATTCTCCCTGGGACTCTAGGTGTCATTGTAGAAGCCTCCTTTCTTTGCCCATACAACAGTTCTTTATTCATTATGACTGCTGTATCAGCTCCAATATTACTGATACTCTCATCACTCATATTAGATTTCATGACCTACTGCCAGACTATGAACTCAAATTAGAGACTGTGTCGTTCACTGTTACATTTGAAGATGGCTTACTATTGAAGATGGCTTACTGTTGAAGATGGTGGACTATTGATAATTAAAAAATAGAAATATCCACACTATTTAATCTGTATTGGAATAAGAGGTCAATAAGCATTATCACCTCTGTAAGCATGATAACCTTATATGATAGGTGCTATTATCATCTTTATATTATATATGGAGAAACTGAGCCTTGGAGAGGAGGAGTGATTTTTCTAAAGTCACAAGGATAATACTGTAAGGCTGCCTAACTTCAAGGCTTATGCTCTTAACCTCCTCATTACTGAGATAATAATCCCCATTGAGAATCAGCCTGCCTAAAAGATACATGAAATAAAATCTTGTTTAGAAATTCTAACAGAATAGCTGAGCTCATCTTCCATCTACTACTGCAGCGTTTCTTTTTATCTGAGAAGGCCATTCTCTTAGAGTTTCACTAGCAGGAGACACAAATGAATGTACCAAAATGACTGGCTCTAAGTGGAAATGAGACAAGCCCAAGGAGCATATAAGGACAGGCAGTGACTCAATTCCAAGCCTGAACCTAAAGAAGAAGCAAAGCCTGGACTGAGGACTAAAGGCAAGGTCATTTACTAGGTATTCAAATGAATCATGCCAAGTAAAGAAAGAAGTCATAAAATCATCAATTACCAACAATAACAACAACAATAACAAAAAATAGCCAGAAATGGTCCTTATGGAGGAACTGCTGGTGGTTCAACAGATCAAAAGATAGCCTATAGATTCAGGACTATTTTTGATGAGATTGAATCATACCTATTCACAGAGGTATGACCCTACCTGAAAAGATGATTTAAGCCAAAGCTTGCGTCGAAGGAATGAACTTCACACTCAGATCAGAAAATATTTACAGGGGCGCCTGAGTGGCACAGCGGTTAAGCGTCTGCCTTTGGCTCGGGGCATGATCCCGGCGTTATGGGATCGAGCACCACATCAGGCTCCTCCGCTATGAGCCTGCTTCTTCCTCTCCCACTCCCCCTGCTTGTGTTCCCTCTCTCGCTGGCTGTCTCTATCTTTGTCGAATAAATAAATAAAATCTTTAAGAAAAAAAAAAGAAAATATTTACAGACTCTTGCAACATATCATAAAGAAAAAGGTGGTGATTCTAAATTGGATGATCCCAGATTTTGAAACAAATACCTAGCATGTAGAAGGGCAAATAATAAGGCTTAAAAAATGTCATGAATACTTCTATTTAATTCCATTTTGCAAGCAAGAAATTGTCTGTGGGGAAGTTAAGCTTTGCTGAATAAGACCCCCCAGGTTGGGAGTGAGGGCACTGAGAAGGGCACAAGTAGGGTACCACTCCTGGAATCAGAGTCTGACTGACACATATTTCTCCCACTGCACAAGTTTCTTCATTCTGAATTATTCAGCGGCAAATATTTTTAAAGTATGTTTTGAGTTGTGGAAATAAAATGGTGAACATAATAGACAGTTCCTCACTTCACTAAATTTAGTCCGTTGAAAGAAACAGGAAAGTGGCCAATGACAGCTGAATGATTGATGCAGGGTGTCAGGGAACCTAACCAGAACAAAGGGGTTTCCAGAAGAATTTGTACATCATATGGCACTAATGGAATTAGTAGAAATGATTCTAGAGAACAGAAGCAGGGTGAAGAGTATTCTAGGATAAAGGAATATCTGGAAAGACCCAGAGTCTACTGAAACTATGATAAATTGTACCAAGTGTCAAAATTTTAATATGGCTGGAGTATCATTTACCAAGAGAAAGTGGAAAGAGATGAGGATGGCAGGGTTCATGGAAGACAGCACAGGAGAGCCTTGCAAGCTTATATTAAAAAGTTTTTATCTCTTCCTGAGACCAATGGGGAGCCATTAATGGATGATGAGGAAGGAAAAGGCATGATTATATTTGCATTTTAGAAAAAGACCTTTGGTTTACCACTATGCCAGGTTAGTTTGAATGGCATGTGTTATCTCCCCAAGATAAACTAATGAATGTCTTTGGTCACCCCAGAGTAAGCTAATGAAATTAACTTTCTGAAACTATGAAGCTGAGGCTATTCCCTCAAGGTGAAACCACCAATAGAAGCAGCTGGATGCTCTCATCCTTTTATTACTAAAATACACAATGACCGTAACTTGGGAGTCCCAACACTCTTGAAAACTACAAACCCTCTCCAGCTAGTTAATTCTGATTACAAACTGACCACTAGTTCACATAGCTCTTGTTTGTAGACAATAACAATAGTTTAAAATAACAAAGGTAAAGACATAATATTAGCCTTTCTGGACCAAAATTTTTAATGGACTTACCCTTTTAAAATAGAATCCCAAATGATAATGCCTATTACTCATTTTAATAGGTTTCAGGCTCTATTATAAATATTTTATGTGCATTATCTCACTTAACTTCATGACAATTCTCTCTGGTTTCTGCTAGTATTATTTCTACTTCTTTAGATAATAAAGTTTAGATTTAGTGAGGTTAAAGAGCTTGCCTAAGGATACAGTTGCCAACTGTCAAAGCTTATCTTTGAATCCAGAACTGTTCTACTGCAAAGCATATGATTTTAATTACAATTCAATCCTTTCTCCATTTTCATGGAGTATTAAGATAAATATCACAGTGCTAAGTATCCTAATGAAGGATGGAGGAAACCATTGAAGAAATCTGACAATTTAAATTCAGTCATTTTGAGCTCCGATGTGAATGTGCTATAGAACTTAGTAGGATGACCCCATTGAAAACAGCAAATACATGCAACCATTAATAATATCTGCATTTGCCACCTGAGCAGGCAAGGACCTGGAAACTCAGAGATGAGGATTTCAGAAGTCAGAAATAAGTGAGTATATGTTTACTGTGGGGCTGGGAGATTATTTAGGTTGCATCTTTGGAATAAGGTGTTGGGGGAGGGGAGTCAAAATAGGAAAATTGTCCAGTCAAAAGAGAGACTACTCAAAGACATACACTTTTAGGTAAAATTAAAGGTGAAGCAATTGATATCAGCAAAGCTAACTCAGCAGTTTTGCAGTTGGGAGTGTAAAGAGAGGCACAAACATAGTCTACAGATAGTCCCTGACACATAGACCCAGGCCCCCTTTATAGAAAGCAATGAACTGGTTTGGATTCACCCTCCAGACATATGCAGGAGATTTACCATTTACCTCTACTTCAAAGAAGATCCTTGTGAGTAGATTAGGATCATGAGTATTCCAGGACACTATCTGGAGTCCAGAAAGTCCCATAAAACATAAGAAGCAGTGCAGAGGAATTGTTGAGAACAAAGTCTCTAGAAGCAGGCTTCCTAAGTTTGACACATAATTTCAGTACTAACTGTATGTCCTCCAGCACCTGACTTATTTTCTTTATACTTCAGTTTCCTCATCTGTAAATTCAGGGTGACAATATTAATATCTATATCATAAGGCTGATACGAGGAACAAATGAGGAAACCCAGTAAAATACCTAGCAGTGTCACTTGTGCAAAATCAGAACCCAAAACATATCATCAGCATTATCGTAATAGTATTTGTACATTCATCAAGGCAGATCCTCAGAGTACAGAATTTTGGTAAATAGGATAGAATTTCAAGAGACAAAAATGAAATGTCTAAAAAGTTGAAGGACATTGAATAAGGCCAGTGTGACTTAATGTACCAAATAAATGAGAAAATGCTAAGATGAGGCTGTGGAGGGAGCAGGGCTCTGATTGGGAAGGCCCTACAATTCTATTGAGACATTTTATTTTATTCCAAGGGCAGCACAAATATCAATAAATGAGGTTCTTTCCCCAGTGGGGTGGGCAGACAAGTAAATAGGTATGTCAGTGCAATGTACTAGTTATAGCAGAGATTAGAACAGGGCTTTTAGAATAAAGAGAAGAGAAACTTCACTCAGCCTTCTAGATTTTCACACTTTGAAAAGAGAAAGGGGACATATGCATAGGTTACAGTACATTACAGTTACATTACTAAGAGACCTTAGTTTGGTCCACATTTTATCAGAAGATATTTCCATTCTTATTGAATATAAAACACCGACGATCTGAGTGGAAAAGTCCATTTTTACTAGTTGATGAGAGCAAAGCAAAGGGCAACCCTTCTTATTTACAGATGGATAAATAGAAAAAAAAATATGTGGGCAGAGAACAAAAATACAACATGACAATAGGATACTAAGAAAGGCTGGAAGTTTTCATAACTAAAATAGGATTTAATGCAATTAATATATCAAGGACCCCTGTTGGCTACATCATGATTGAGTTAATCTCATCCATATAAGAGGGAAAGCAGTATTGTTTGAGTCATTTTATGTTTTTAAATGACAATATAGAGTACTGTGATAAAGACAGTAGTGCATAAGGAAAACTATACCTATTGTGTGCTGGTGAGAAGAAAAAAATGTATTTTAATATACCTTATATGTAAAAATAATCTGTATCTTATATTCAAAAGAAAAAAATGATGAACTGATTCACTGTTACAATGAAAAACAACAGTGAATTTAGATTATATTCATATATGCCATGAAATAGTGCATCAGTGTACATGTCGGTTCCTCCAACTTTCCTACCAATACATCCCTTGCCAGGAAGAACCTGCTGTTAGAAGTTCAGAGCTTTAAAACTTCTCATATCATGACAGGTTGGAAGGAAACTCAAATCCATTAATGTCAGCTGGGCAGAATCTAGCACAAGTGACACTGCTAGGAAATTAGTGTCAGCAAGCAGATGTAGGTTGCAACAACATCCTCAAAGGAGAAATTAAAAGTGGTTACTTATTTCCACTGATGTTCATACAGGGAAAACTGTGATAGCTGGAGAATTTCTGGGAGTTCATGAGATGCTGAAGGGCAGAAGGTGCCATCTTCAGACTTCTCCAGACTTCTGTCATTGTGAGAGTACTGTTGGCCAAGTACATTGGCAATGTTGGCTGGATTGTTTATCCCAGGCTCAGAAGCCAGCAAGCGTGGTTCCAGGGGCCAGAGTAGTGATGGGGCCATAACACCGGATGACATCCGGCTTTTGTATTAATGAAAGCATTTGAGTTTTGGCCTCTTAACCAAAGTCACTCACCAAAGGTATTAAAAGGCTTAAATAGGTCCTAATGTCAGAAGGTACACTGCTAAACTCCATGCAGGAACAAGATTACAAATCAAGTAAAAATATCTTACATAACAATTAAGCAAACATTTCGTTCTTATGTACCAACCACCTCCAATAAGTCTTCCATTCCAGGCATTTTAGCCTGAACGGACTTCCATATATGACACCCACTGTCTTACCCTCCATCTTTGACTCTTGCTGGTCACCCCTCCTCTCTAGTTGTCAAAATCCTGTAAATCCTTTCAGATCTAGCTCTAGAGATAGCTGAGGAAGAGGCCTGGATTATTCCACCCCATAGTAGAGTAACTGCCTTTATGAAAATTTCTCCATCATCAACCGTATAGGCCTGGAAGGAAACCTTCTGAACCAAACTGCATATAATTAATACATATACGAAGGTAGCCATCATAAAATTGTATTCGCAAATATGCTGTCAAATGAAATCAGCTATTCCTAGCTTTTTCTATTAAATATATGGTTATTGATTTGTTTTGTCTTTAGTGAGCACTTGTTAGCAGATAAGACGTATAGATAGCATTTGAGAAAAAAGATGTGCAGAAGAAAAACTTAAGCTAGTGAAATAGATCTATGTCACTTTTGATAGGCTTCTGGTAATTGGAGAAAAGTTAACATTAAGAGATTTCAAGTATGGGACATTTCAGTATAGCCTATAGAAAACCAATGTTTATTCTAAACATGTTAGGACCCAGTGACCCAGATTTTTTAATAGCCTGTGTTCAGTTCTGTCCAACTATAGTTGGAAAGCTTCCTCCAGAAGGGGACTGAGCCTTGCACACCAGGCAAGGAATGCTGAACTACCTGCATTTGTGCCTGACTGATAGCTGTCAGGCAGACTTAATGTTTGACTAACTGGCAGATTCCACTGGAAGTATATAAGTATGGTAGAAATATACACACAAATGGTATGTTTAATAAGTCATGGAAAGAAGATTCCTCTTTAGAGATTAGAGGGCACCTGGATGGCTCAGTCGTTAAGCGTCTGCCTTCCGCTCAGGGCGTGATGCCAGAGTGCAGGGATCTAGCCCCTCATCGGTCTCCTCCACTGGGAGCTTGCTTCTTCCTCTCCCACTCCCCCTGCCTGTGTTCCCTCTCTCTCTGGCTGTCTCTCTCTCTCTGCTAAATAAATGGGTAAAATCTTAAAAAAAAAAAAAATAGAGATTAGAGCAGAATCTTACTGACTTTCTTAGAACCCAGAAGCGACATTTGCTTCTGGGACATGTGGGAGATAGAGGATTGCTATCACAGCTTATCTATGGTGATTGAACTGATGCCTAGGACTTCAACAAACAAAAATGTCTTCTCCACTGGTTACTGATACGGACACATGATAAAGGGCTGACCGTCCTGTTGTTGGATAGGATGATGTCCTGCAGTGGCTCCTCAAATCAAATGCTCTCCTTATCTCCCAACTCTACCCAGTTTGATAGGAGGATATCATCAAAAACAAAGGATTTGAATACACACACACCCTGAGTTCTTACCTCAAGAAAAAGTCAGTACTTTTGAAATTATATCCTCTTTCGACAGGATAAATCAAATAGGATTAGATATTTGAATCTTTCTCAAAACAAATTTTTCTAAAATATATCTGGTCTGAATGTGGGGAAGGCAAGTAGGAGAATCTGTGCCCACAACAGGAAATGGGTAATATAAAATGTGTTTCATAGAACAACAAGAGGATATTTTATTGCAATCCATAGAACACACTGCCTTAGGGCTGGAGGAAATAGCTAGGACTTGTTTCAGACTTGCTCTCTGTTTATCTTTTCAGAAGGCCAATTAAACATGGAATGCAGAATCTGTGTGTCTCCAGCAGTTCTCTTGGCCAGGCTCTTGGCTTGGGACTGAGTGAACTGTAGGAAGCCAAGGTTTACACAGATATCAGCTCACAACCCTGGCTGAAACATTGCTTCTCACCAGTCAAATCTCAGCAGCATGGGAGGGCACTTTATCTCAACTTTTAAAATTTGGTTTGAATCAATTAACCTATAATACCTGAGGACCAGAAAAAAAATAAACTATCAATTCCTGATTCATATGGAAAATTTATTTTCTGCCTCTTAGCTTTCTCTCCTAAACTTCCACCTCTCTGTTTCATTCATATAACATGTATCACATTTTTACCATACTACTTTCTTTTTAACCCATTCTGAGTTAAACATTATATATATATATATATATATCATATATATGTATATAAGTATATATATATCATATATATGTATATGATACATATATATAAATAATTCTAAGTATCATTCAAAATGAATGTTTTCATGTATTCTCATATATTTCATAAAGGATGACATTACAGTTATATATAATATCAGACTTAGAAGCATGAAACTTGGCTGTACTGAATTTTATCTCATAGAATCCTTAAAAAAACAATTTAATTTTCATTGGCTTCAATTTATCTATCTTTCATAGTAAGAATCATTTCAGATCCACTGTTGTGGTATGATTAAATGAAATCAAGAAAACTTTTTTATGCTAAGCATCAATTCAATAAGGTATTATCAAGAAAACCATAAAATGATGAAAATTATTGAGAATAATAGAATTTTAAGCTTTGGAGTTTCTGTAATCAATAGCACTGAATTCAAGTCCCAGGTCTGCCACGTTAATTGTGTGAATTTTGTCAAGCCTCCAAACTTGACCATTGGCTGTCTCATTTATACAAAGAGAATGATAATAATATTTAACTCACAGAGCTGTTTTGTAAGGTTTAAGTTACAGAATGAATATGAAGCTCTTAATACAGTGTCTGGCAAAGAATATGTGCTCAACACATTATCGACCAGGGTCCCATTGGGAAATATGTGGCTCAAGATGTTTAGAAGGCTTTGGGAAACCATAAGAGATAGAGTAGGGCTATCACCATCTCAGTAGAGGAAGGGATGAATGTATGGAGTTATGTGATGCAGAAGATAGTAAGGAACAGAGAGCTGCCTTGAAAAGAATTAAGAGCTTTGGCAGGGGGACTCCCTAGCTCAAGGAGATCTTACATGGACCAACCAATTGGAATTTAAAAGAAAAGGAAGCCCACTGATGTGGTCTAGAATTCAGTTTGTTGTTGTTGTTGTTTTTCCTGTTAAGAGTCAGATAGCAAAGATTTACAAGTTATAGGGTCTCTTGCTCTGACACTATGTAAACGATGAGTATAACACCACTTCAATAAAACCTTATTTACATAATCGGGCTACATTTTTTCAGATGCCTGATGGAGTCCATACAAATCAGATTCTTGATGGAGAGGCAAGACTGGAAATGGATTGGAGGGGTAGATACAGGATATCCAGCTCAAAGCAATGTTAGCTATTTTAGCTTTTGTTACGTTTTTTCTTATGAATGCCATTTAAATCATATACGAATGGAACTCATAGGAATGTTTCCTTCAGCTGTATAGTGGCTTTTGCTTAACCATATCAATCTTACACAGGTGTACCACAGAAAGCTTCAAATAATCAAGGCTATCTAATCTCCGTGAAGGTAAAGTCTACATTTTACTCACAACTATAAATCCTGGCCCTAGCTCAGTGTTTTCAGTATTTTGCAGATGCTCAATGAATACTTGATAAATTAATGAAACACAAAATGTACTAAGTGTCCTGAGGAGGATGAGGTCACCATTTTACACAGAGGTATACATACAAAAAAGTACAAATTTTAAATATACAGGCTCAATAAATTTTGACAAAGTTAATACATCCGTTTAACCATTACTCAGATCAGAAAAAAAGTCCTTTTCAGATATATGTACTGCAAAAATTTTTTCCTACCCTGGTTTATCTTTTTGCTTTCCGAATCATGTTTTCTGAAGATCAAAAGCTTATTCCAAGGTTGTCTGAATTATCAACTTTCCATTTATGGGTTTTTTTTTTTTATTACATTCAGTTAGCCACTGTATGGTACATCATTAGTTTTTGATGTAGTTTCCTTTTAAGGCCTCTTTAAGAAGGCCTTTATTTTCTTACCCTCATAACATTATAATGTTCTCCTATGTTAACTTCCAGAAACTTTATTGTTTCTATATTATAAAGAAATACATTAAAGAAATATGCTTTTGTATATGGTGTGAAGTAAAGGTCAAGAAGCAGGCTTCACTTATGGATATCAAATTGATCCAGAACCATTTACTGAAAGACCATCTCTACTCATTGCAAAGAAACGTCACCTTTATAATAGTTCAGGTGACTCTATATATGTGGGCCTGTTTTAAGATTTGTTCTGATTCATTGGTCTGTTTACTTAAGTTAGACGTCTTAAGTATTGTACCATTATAAGAAGTGTTGATAGCTCAAATTTTCTTCTTCAAGATTGTCTTGGTGATTCTTGGTTTGTTGCAAATATACTTTTGCAGATGGCCACCTTCTGTGTCCTTACATGGCCTTTCCTCTCTGCTCAGGAAGAGCGGGCAATCTCAGGCATCTCTACCTACGCTTACAAGGACACCAAGCTTATCATATTAGGGTCCCTCCCTTATGACCTCATTCAACCTTAATTACCTCCTAAAAGACCCTATATCCAAATACAGTCACACTGGGGGCTAAGGCTTCAACATATGAATTTTGAGGGAACACAATTCAGTATGTGACACACAGGTAGTGATAGTAAGGATGTTGATTCATGAAAGTGAATTTCTGTGGCAGCCTTCAACTCCACTTTTTTTTTTTTTAATTTTCACAGGCCCATAGGGTTGTCAAAAAGATCTTCTCAACATCTTAACTTCTTTGCAGCAGCTTACTATTCAACATCTTATCCTCTCAGTTCATGACTCTTAGGACTCAGTGAATATCTCAGGAAAAAAACTCAGTGTGTCAGGTTCATTCAATACAGTAGTTCCTTCCCCTAAGATCGAGATCCTTGATAGCCCACTGATGCCTTGAAATCATTTGTTTTAATTACTCTATCTAGCTTTTTCAGTTGTTCTTGATGGATGGGTTGGTCTCCTACATGGCAGCCCATCATAGCCAGACGCAGAAATTCATACAAAGTCTGATTGGGGAGTTCTTGAGAGGAGAGAGATTGAGTTGCAGTTTAGTAAGAATTATACAGCATAAAGGTAGAAATAAATATTGCAGAAAGGTAGAACAATATTAGTAAAGTTTCAGAAGTAAAAATGAGTCTGGGGTGGTAGAGGTTATGTGTTAGAAAAAAGATTTGGCATGCAATCAATCCCTGACTGAGCACCAATTACCAGGCTATCCACCAGTAGAAAGTAAGGAAAGACTGCCTAACTTCTGGGAGGTTATATCATTGGAGGGTAGACAATAGATATTACCAAATAACTGTAAATCAAGGTTTAATGGATATATGTCTTATACTGTTTATAATGTTGATTCTAAGACAATTCAAAGAAGGGAGAAACCAAGTAAGACATTTCCGATGGAATAAGAGAAAGGTTTTGTTTTGTGTTGTGTGTGTGTGTGTGTGTGTGTGTGTTAATTTTGTTTTTAACCAGGCAAAAAGGAGGAAACAGGGCATATAGGATAAAATGAGGAAAAGTAGCAAAATGGAGAGGGCACTGGTCTCGATCTTCACCATGAATTAGACTCATTCAGAGGGCATAAAATGTAGATTTCTGGACTCCATCTCCAGAGTGGCAGCACATAATTTGCATTTCTCATAATTTCTCATGAGTTCCTACGTATGCTATGCAGCTGATGCTCCTGATCTGGGAACCACATATAGAGGAGCCACTGAAAAAATAGTAAGGGAATGTGTAAACAACAGCTAATAGAGAGGTAAAACTGAATAATAAGTTGAAAAATACTTGCTTCAAAGAATTGAAATGTTTTTCGTTTGGCTAAAGCACAGGGCTTAAGTATAGAGTTCTGGCATGTAAGATCGTAAGTAATTTGGGCCAGGATTATGAAAACAAAATTCTAATTTACTAAGAAATGTGATGGTCATGCACCTAGTAAGGAGTATAATTACTTTACAAATCATTTCTCCTGAGCCACCATCCCATTATCTCCATAACTTTGTAAATAGTGCAATTCCCCTATCCAATATTTCAACTAAAATCTAACCGGATTAGTTTAAGAGCTGTTAGTAGCACTCCATGATAATTGAACATATTAATAATTGTAAGGAACAAAATCACTATACAGCATTCTGTTTTAATTACATAGCATATGACTATCACTTTCTATCAACTACATTCCTGAGATAGAGTTTTGTTGAATCATCACTTATGATGGAATGAATCTATGTGAAATAAATTTCCTTTTAACATCAGGGAAAATAATAAAAGTGTCAACTTAGAAAAAGTCAAGTTAATATTTAGATATAGCAAAACATTGTATTTATATGTTTCTGAAAAATCAAAAGGAAATATTGTTTTGTGGTAAAATTAAAATTGAGGTATATTTACATATAATCACCATACTACCTCTATAAACTAAAGGTTAAGTTTCTTCTTTTTTTTTTTAAGATTTTCTTTCTTTCTTTCTTTCTTTCTTTCTTTCTTTCTTTCTTTCGACAATGAGCAGGGGGATGGAGGGGCCAAGGGAGAAGAAGAAAGAAACTTTTTTCTTTCTGTTGCTATTCTTTTTTAAATTTTTTTGTTATATTCAGTTAGCCAACATATAGTACATCATTAGTTTTTGATGAGGTGTTCAACGATTCATTAGTTGTGTATAACACCTTGAGCACACTCTGCACTGAGTACAGAGCCCCACACGAGGCTCCATCTCACAACCCTGAGTTCATGACCTGAGCCGAAATCAAGAGTCAAATCAAGAACCAGACACTTAACTGACTGAGCCACCCAGGCACCCCAAAGTTAACTTTACTCTAGGTATTAGATAAAATTTTAATTATGGGAAAGAAAATTTCAACTTCATATTTCTCTGTCTTCACTTGGAAAAATATATCTAGGTATCTTCAATAATTATGCAGTTATTTTCTTTAAGTGAAATACATGTGATCGTTTTAGGAAAACTGGATATATTTAAAGAAGGTGCAAACGACTCTGGCAAGCCTCACTGACCGTCATCCTTCCAGGCTAGTTTAACAGCTCCTTATGGGTCTATCCACAGTATTTGTGAGAATTCTTGTACAGGCAAAAATCATAGTGGAAATCGCCAGAACTCAGTACATTAATACATTAAGAATTTTTTAAAAGGTAATGAATTTGGAGATAGAAGCGCTGAAAACCTGGGGAAATGTCAATCGTGATAACATCAATAATAAAATTCATTCTATTCAGTTATAGATGAGACTTGCTGAGCCAAATCTCTCAGCTCTTCATAATGATTCTAAAATGTCCAATAGTTTCCATCACTCTCAACTTGGGGCTGATCTGCTCACAATGAAGGAAAGGCAAATTGGATTTCTAAGCTTTAAGCACTGGGTCAGCAAATCCCCTATTGGTTCTTGGCTCTTTTAAATAATTGAATGTGCGATCTTATTAAGCAGACATTAAAGCCAGAGGACGTAAAAAATTCCATGGGCTGTTGTGTACAATGAATCATTTTGATTTAATCAAAATAGAATGTTCTGCTTTTTTTGTAATAAAGCATCAGATTGTTTGTGGTTAAACAGAAAGAATCTGAAGAGTCCTGGAATTTATTACCTCCTTCCCTATTGAGTAAAGCTCAATGTGTCCTCTCAGAAAGTTCCAGTCTTTGATGATAAAACAAATGCAGCCTTTGGGTCTCCAGGGGTTGATGGGGTACTATTCCCTGGGGATCGTAGTTGGGCTGCAACAGCTCATCAGGCTGTCCAGTGACACCCTCATTACCGTTTTGCCCACAGGAAAAGACAATCAGTCCACAGACACAGTTCCCTCTCTCTGTAGCTTACCCAGAAACATTAGAGTTGAACTACATGTTTATTAATTGCAATAGCTGTTAAATAACTTTATATTTTGCCTTAATATCAAGTTTTAAAAAAGTAATAGATTTTCTCTCTTCCACAAAAGAAATTTAACCTATCACAAACTAAATTTATTTTACTCATGTGGAGCCTTTGATAAATGCTTTCTGTGTTTCAGAGTTCTTTAATGTGCAAAGGTTCTGTACTCTTGCTTTCAATTCACAATTTGGAAAACTATTTCTTTAAAAGGCTGAATAGCAAATATTTTAGGTTTTGCAGGCTACATGGTCTGTGTCACCATGATTTGATTCTCCCATCATAGCAACATTTAAACTGGAAACAGACTGACTTGAGTTCGGGGTCTAGCTCAGCCATTATATGACCTAGGGTAAGATATGGAACATCTCTAAGTCATAATTCATTTGTAAAATGGAATAACAAGGACTTGCCGGAAAGCTTGCTCTTGAGTGCCCATTATGTTTCTCTCCTAAACTTGCATTTTGCCCCAGCAGCCCAGAGATGAACCAGAGTGTGTGGCAAGGCCATCAGGCCCTTCAGTACTAACCAGTTCTACATAATCTCAAAAAACACAGCTGCCTATATATTAGAGCCTCTTTTTCTTCCTTCCTTTTTCAGAGAGGACTTTTCAGGGTCTGGCATTCCTGTCTAACAAGGTTGGTATGGGGACCCAGAGAACTTAACTACTGTTACACAAGCCAAATGGCCATTTTTATTAAGCACTATGACAAACAAAGATATTGTATCAATTATGGTGAACTAGACAGTGCTGTGCCAACCAATTAGGCTTGAAATCTCAGTGATGTCATACAACAAAACTTTTTTTTTTTTTTTGCTAATATAAATTCTTATGCAAGCTGGTGCATAAGAGAAACTGCATTCTAGGCGTGACTCAGTACCCAGGCACTTTCCATACAAGCTCTTAGATGCCTTGGTCCAGAAAAGATGTATGTTACTAAGACTTATAGTCCATTACCCAGAGCTGGTCACATAACCTATCCTCATTGCAAAGGTGGAGGGATGGGGTAGGAGGGAGAACAGGTGGAAATTCAATCAGCCAGGAGTGTTTCTGCCAGAGATGTGCCTGCTGACGACCAGTGCGATGGAAATATACCTTTATCTGAATGCAAAACCATTTAATGCTCTGTCACATTGTTCTTAAATCCCATTGGAGGGTTACAATGTGTAATGAAATGCTATTGAACTACTTATTATAGCAAATATGAATTGCCTTCGGCTTGGCTGAATTTGCCCTGCCTCTCTGTCCTTTGCCAAATTAATACCTGAGGGTTGGCATAACTGTGCTATTCAGTCATGCAGACCTAAGATGAATGGATATTACTAGGAGATAGGTTTGGTCTTTATATTAATGGGGAAAGTTTGCATTGGGTTTACTCTGTTTTCATTTACAGTAGAGAAATAGAAGGGAAGGGATTGCAGGTTGTAGGTTGGACTCTCAGTCCATTCTTGTTTCCTAAAGGGCAAGAAGTTCTGATTTCAATCACCAGGCTTCTCAAAGATCTAAGGGAAGAGAGTTTGTCTTCCACTCTGTTCTGGTATAACTTCATGTGAATCTCAGGCTCTTATCTGAGCATAGTATTAGAGAAAAACACCTAAATTATCTTCTAGGCAAGAGAACCAGAGGAAAGTGGAAGATTCAAGAGGAAATCAAGTTCAGAATAGAAGAATCTGGGCAAATTGCTCTCATGGGCTAACATTTACAGCTATGATGTTTATTTAACTACTTGTATAGAGAAGACCATTTAAAGGGGCCAGGAATGGAGGGGATGAATTCAATGGGAATTTTGACTAAAAGACTTTTGGCTAAAGAAGAAGGGATGAATACTTACCCAACTCCCACCACCAAGTTAAGGAGCCTTGAGAAGGCAAGGGTAGCCCACTCAGGGTGGGGGGATTGAAGACCGTGTACCTTGTCCTGATATACAGTTTTGGGAGAGGTAAAAGAAATTGATTATCCAGCCTAAGATGTTACCTTCACCAGAAGCTCTTCAATCCTCTCCTTGAGAACACACTACAAATTCCTTTCAAGAGATATGAAACAGGACAAAGAATGTCTTGTGGGATAAAGAATGATTAGGGAGAAAATGAAACACCTTTCTTTAATTGGCACAGAAAGCACTGTGACACTGAGGGCAATAGTAGCTAAAAGGAGAGCAGCAGCAACTTTTACGGTACAGCCATTCTTCTAGAACTAGTTGGTGTCTGACACCAGTCTGAGTTCACATCAGTGGTCATGAGGTTGGTGGCATTGCAGTAAAGTAAGCAAGTTGAGGAAAGGATTGCTCCTGGAATTTGAGACACAAGATCTAAATTGAGCTGGAGCTGTAGGTCAGCAATAAAGAGTTGATTTTTCCCATCATTGCTCTGCCTGGTGCATATAGAAAGCAGGAGTCCTGAGGTGTGCTCAAATGCAGCAGAATGAGCTGCCACAGGAAGTGGTGAGATGACTGTTAATGGAAACATTTAAGAAAAAGCAGGATGACCCCCTGGCCAGGATATTGTAGAAAACTTCCTTCTTTGAGAAATTGAGGAGGACACTCAAAGTCCCTTCTAACATTTATTGAATTGCGAAGAGTCTGTTTTTCATGGGGTTTAGTTATGCCAGGTTGTGTGTGTGTGTGTGTGTGTGTGTGTGTGTGTGTGTCCTATTATTTAAAGTTCTGTAGATCCATTATTATTTCAAGAATCAAAGAGACAACATATAGGACAATGAAAGGATTGATGAACATGATGGGCACGCTGTCTAATATGTTCAGTCGTAGCTTTCTCCCTATTCTGTCCCTGTCATCAGGCACAGACATTCTATCAAATAGCTTCTCCCAATGCACAATGGCAGTGCTTCCTTTAATGACAGTGTGAACCTGGGTATTGATTCGGAGTAAAGCTTAAGATTAGTTGGTGAGGCTGCATTTTGTGTTTTTTCACTGTAAATAGCAACAGGCAGAGAGAGACAAAGCTTGTGAATCCCAGTGCGCTTCTTGACAGACAAGCCTCTGAGCTCTCTCTCTCTCTGGAAGTCTGCCGTATTCCTGTTCCAGAGACACCATGATTCCTGTCCCCACCCCAGCCAGGTGGCCCATTTGCTACCAGCACAGAATAAAAGGAGCTGGATGTCATGACTTCCCTCAGGACTGGGGCCCTACTGCACAGCAGTTTTCACTCTGTTCAGTTCCAAAGCTTGGACATGCTCTTCAGCTTCCATAGGAACAGCGGTATTTCCCTTCCAGGCCTCCCACATTGAGGCCCAGGCTCATTGGGATGCAGCACAGCCTGCCTCCTGCCAACATGATTTTTCTTCCATTCTTGATCAATAAGTCACAGGCCTATTTGGCCTTTCCCCAGCCATGAGAGAAGCACGGCTTGAAGTCAAAAGGAAAGAAGACCAAAATAGACTCCCTCCTTTGCCCTGCATTCCTCTCCACGTATTCCCAGCCCCCCACTGTGCCCAGTCTCTTCTCCATTCCCAGGTTAGAATTCATATCAAAGAAAGCAAAGAATGGAGGGAAGAAAAAAGAAAAAAAATGGGAAGAAGGAATGAAACGACAGAAAAAAGAGAGAGGAGGGACAGGAATGGGATAAGAGGAGGTAATTATTTTTTTTCAAGATTTTATTTACCTATTTGACAGAGATAGAGACAGCCAGCAAGAGAGGGAACACAAGCAGGGGGAGTGGGAGACGAAGAAGCAGGCTCATAGTGGAGGAGCCTGATGTGGGGCTCGATCCGAGAACGCCAGGATCACGCCCTGAGCCGAAGGCAGACGCTTAATGACTGTGCCACCCAGGCGCCCCAAGAGGAGGTAATTATTTGTTGAATAAATATAGAAAGGAAGATTTTTAAAAAGTTATCTTTCTAATCTGGAAATAGGCTCACAGACACTTATTCTTCCCACTGGCTTGAACCCAAGGCCACAGCCCTTCCTGATCCCTCCACCAGCCCTCCTGCTTCCCTCTAATCTAACCCTGTGTCCCCAGCCATGCTCCCACTACACTCCTTCAGGTTCACAGGCTCCCAAACTTGGAGACAATATTTGACCACCTGCTTCTCTTGACAAAATAACAGCAATAGTAGCTATTGACTGTTCCCCATGATCCAGGCTCCATTCCAAGTGTTCTATAAGTATTCTAGCCTCTAGTTGTCATTGTCTCCCTGTAAATTACTATGAGTTCGATTTTATGGTGAAGAAACTGAGGTTAAATAACTTGCCTCAGGGTGTGCAGCAAATAAGAAATCATGATTCAACTAAGACAATCTGAGGCTGGAACTCCTGCTCCTAATTCTCTTCCCTCAACACTGCCTCCCGTGAAAGGAGAAAAAGAGGGACATGACAAATGGTTAACTTGGACTCTGAAAGCAGTGTTTTCTCCTCAAGCTACCATCTCCTTCAACAGGAGAAGTAGGACTTCTTCAGTATCAATGGGAATTTCAGAGAAGCAGCCGCTCTTCTACCCCAAGGAGGTGCTCTGGAGCAAAAGGGAGCAGAAGTTTGGTTAAATCACAGAACTCAGAGCTGGAAGAAAATGCATCTAAACTTTATTTTATCACTGGAATCCCCAGGGCCTTCAAACCTGAGTGAACTCATACACTGCTTTGCTGAGTTTAATTAAGACTATAGCTGCTAGATCAAAGAATCTTTGATCTAGAAAACACCTACTAGCCTACCTAGTCTAAGCCACTTATTTCTACCTGCCTTTCTTTCACAGATGTGGGCACTAAGAAGCTTACGTAACTGGTCTATCTTTGAATCACAGTATCTACTTTTCCACAAAATGTGGAGGCAGCTGTTGTCACAAATTTCAGAAGGATATTAGAGTCCTCTACACTATAGATGGCATCTAGAATGAGGAGGCCAAGGACAAGGTATATAGTGCCTAAATATTGAAGGCACTCAATAAAGAGATGTTGGGTTACTGAATGCATGTATGAATGAATGAATGAATGAATGAATGAATGAATGAATGAATATAAATGTAAAAGTAGAATCAGAAAGTTTTTCTATGTAGTTCCAAATATGTCATCTTAAACCTTCCATGATGACAAAAGACTTCCGTAAGAAAAATCCAAGCACCTTCCCTATTAAGAAAATGTTTTCATTAGCATAAAATGAGTAGGACACTTTGACACTGGATGAAAGTATGAATAGGGTCCAAACTTTCTATTAGATGTACAGCTTCATCAACCTTCATTGGTATGACAGATTGAAACAGGAGACAGGCATCAGTCACCCTAATGACCTTGAAACCAGGTTCCAGGTTCTGGTGCCATAGTAGGCTGTCATCCTAAATAGAACTTCAACAGAGATGTCCTCCATGTTTGTGGATTGCTCTGCTTTCTTCACATCTATCCCAAATCACCTCGTATTGTTCACTATCATTTTACGTATGTCTCCACAAATTTAATATTAGCTCACAGTATAATGTTAGCAATTTTACAGTTAGTTACACAGTTAGGAATTTGGGCTCTAGCTTTGTCTAGGTCAGATAGTTCTTGTTTACATTATGTGCCTATCACTTAGTAACTATTAGATCCTCCACACATTACTGAATTTCTCTGAACTCCATTCAGAACTCATCTATAAAATGGACCAATGTACTAATAGTCACTAACTTCTTTCTTTTTCTTTTTTTTTTTTTAGGAGGCTCCACGTTCAGTGTGGAGCCCAAGTCAGGGCCTGAACTCATGACCATGAGATTAAGACCTGAGCTGAGATCAAGAGTCAGATGTTTAACTGACTGAGCCTCCTAGGCACCCTAATAGTCACTAACTTTTAACAGGTTCCTGATACAGAGAATTAAATGCAATAGTACTTTGCAGAGATCTGATTTCTTCATTCCAAAAGTTGTTCATATACTCCAGACTTGACCTTACCAATTCCTCTCCTGACCACTAGTGGACAACGTTATAATGACCTCATCTCCCTTCCTATTTTTACAAAACAAACTTATCTGGTTGATCATTAAGATATTTAATCCCCAGACACTAACTATTGAGTTGGAGTCTGAATTAAGGCTGTTCCCCATCTTTAAAAGACAATTTCAGGCTAGAGTGAAGACAAATTGCTTGAGAAAAGAGGTTTGATTCCATTTATGCATACACTCACTGTCCCCAGCGTCAGTGAACAGTTATCTCATTCAAAATTCAATTTGGGGAATTATGGTGCTTCTGAATGAGAAAAAGAGAAGCATAGATGAAATCACCACAAGTGGCATTTGTTTATTTCTTATAGGTTGGATAAGTCACTTCAGATAGAGGAGTCCTGCTCAAAGGTTTCTTCTGGTAATCCTTCTCGTGATCCTAGAAGGAGAGCAAAAGCTAGAAAATAAGGAAGGTGTTCTCTCTCTAAAGATTTTGACCGGCACTGCTGAGCTTCCCGCCACTTGTATTATATCCATTTAAAATATGGGCAAACTAAGGCTCAAACAGGTTGAATAGCTTGCTCAAGGTCACACAGCTACTAAAAGGTAAAGTCAGGTGAGGATTTCTAGCTTGGATAACAGCCCTAATTTAGGAATCCAACTCCATAGTTAATGCTTATGGTTAAAATACCTTAACAGTCAGCTAGAATAAGAGAGAAGGAGTTTGTTTTGTAAAACTGAAACTTGGAGAAGAAGATAAGGTCATTAATTAGACCACTGTTCACTTTATCCCATGCTCCTGCCAAATCATTCTCTTTCCTAAGCAGAAATGACTGTCAGTCAATTAGACCAAGAGAGAATTTCTTTTTCTTCATAAGGTCTTCAGCTTGTTCTAAATGATCATAGCCGGAGAGAAATTTCTCCCTTCTTTATACAAACAGATGCATACACAGATCTTCATACATATCAAAGAGTTTAAAAAGGGTAATCAAAATGAATTTCATGCACCTCCACCACCATTATCATCATCATCATCCAAGTGCAAAGCTTAACTAAATAGGTAAAGAATGTCCTTCACTGTTAATTTTGGCAAATGTTTCCTTTATCTCTGAAACAGAGCTCTTTGGCAGTTCTGAGGACCAGAAGGGAACTAGAGTCTTCTGATACTTGTCTTTCAAGCAGCACCAGGCAGAGAAGACTTTTGAGGCTCCTTATAAATGTTCATCATCTTCTTTCTTCCTTCTCTCTTCTTCCTTCCTTCCTTCAGAAAATGTTTATTAATTGTCTGAGATATGATAAGCACTAGACAAGGCCCTGGGGATGAAACTCTCAATCAAAGTCAGATGTACCTGTTGAATAGAGCTTTGCAAATAGTGGGGAAGATGACAAGCATGTGATCCCACAAATCAGGTTACAACTGTAGCAAGTGTACTGAAAAAGAGGTGCAAAAGACTTTGGGAGAGGAGCTGGTCAAGGAGGGCAAGGACACCTTTCTGAAGTAAGGTTGCTTGAGTTGTCATCTAAAGGATAAATAGGAATCAACTGTTCAAAGTAGGTAAGGAACATGTTTCAGGCAGCTGGGACAGCATGTGCAATGGTCCTGTGGTAAAGGAGATTACAGCAAATTGGAGGGAATAAACACATGGCAGTGGGGATGAAGGACAAGTATAGAAGGGAAGTTTGTTGCAAGATGAGGCTGAAGAAATGACTAAGACAATACAGGAGCATGTAGATTATTACAAGAAGTTTTTCCTGAAAGCCTCAGGAGGGTTCTAAGTAAGATACGACATGATCAGGTTTCTGTTTTCAAACTTCACTTTTGCTTAGATGTAAAGAATCAATTCTCTGTGCAGGACGTGTATGTGGGGTAGGGGACACAAATAAGTTCTCCTGCCCATCCTGTGCTCTGAATTTCTGTTTTCACTTAATTTCTATCATCCCACTCATTAACATGCATCCTGTGGGTACAATTCTGTCTTTCATCCTTTGATCCCAACACTGGAAATTGCCCTGTTTTCTTTAGTCCTCTAAACACTGTTAACACAGGGCAGTATCTGTTATGTTTTCTAGTAATGTTTAGTGATTACAAAAGGGAATTCAGTAGAGTACAAAAAAGGCAAAAACTTAACGTTGAACATTAGACTTTACTCTCTTAAAATTCCCTGGATAATTTCTACTAGGATTTTCTCACTGGCTTCCATTTACCTTCAGTCCCATCTCACTGTTATCTTGTCACAGCACCTTTTATTTTCTATCCAGATCTTTCTCCCCCATCTTCTCCAGGTCTCAGGATCCCCACCCAAGCTCCTGTCTACCCCTCGCCAGCAATCAGAGGCAGGTTCAGAATTCCTGCTTCCATTTATCCAAATCTCATCTCAAAACAGTGGGGAACAGGACAAGAGATGAAAGGCTTGGCTTTTCATAACCAAACAAGCCTAGAGAAAGGGTTTTCCTAAGCAAAGAGGCAAATCTCTTTCCAGCAGGAATTCTACTTAGTAGGTTTCACTGAACAGTTATCTTTTAAAGTAGAGATTATTTTTCTTTCTTTTACATGTGCAAGAATCATTTGCTTCTATTTACTCACCTGACTCTATGTGATTATGCTGTATCAACACCAAAACACAAGAAGTTTGATGGATAGTTAACAAAAGATGACTGTAACAGATGAAGGCCAGAAGATAAAAAATCAAATGTTCATCACCCAAATTTAAAAGAAAGGAGATAGCAAGCCTGTCCTTATAAGTGAGTAGAAAAAATAAATCTGTGCATGAATTCTCAGATTTTTTTAAAAAAAATTTGTTATAGGAAACATCAGCTTCCAAAAGACACTGAGCAGTGACAGCATAAACAGCAATAAAGGCAGAAAGGAAGATAAAAAAGAGAGAATGAGAACAAATGAAGGCTGCCAAGATGAACAGAACAATTTGCCAACATGTGTGTCATTCCTCCCATAAATTAACTTCATTGATGGGCTTAATTGTTTGAACAAATGGGTTGGAGCTATTTTCAGAGCAATTATTTATTCTAATCACCAATTCCTTTACAGTGAAGGGAACTGCAGAGAAATCATGCTTTTCTAGGCTTCATTATTTCAGTTAAATATTTACACATTCAAACTGACACTAAAAGTAGATGCTGCTTCTTGGACCTCTGAAAGATAAAAGTTCGGGACATAGAGAGTTTAGGTAGCAGCAGATGGGTCCCTCAGAGAGGAAATCCATCTCTCTGCGTACTCCCTGCTGGCAAATAGCTCCCTATTATTCAGACCCCTCCTGTCCCATCACCAAGCCCAGAGCCATCACACCTGGTCCCCAGACCCTGATCAGTTTACCCTTCAGTTTTATTGGAATTTTACTTCAGTCCTTTTCTAAAATGTGTACCTTATTTCTTCAGGTAATACCCCATACTGCAGTGAAATGAGAAAGATAAAGGAAATATATATATATATTTATATATAAATCCATTAAGTCTACACAAGTGTGAATCAATTCAATTCCTAGAAAACTAAAAACAAGGCTCTAGTATCAGACGGCTTATGTTCAACTACTAACTCCATCATTGTCAAGCTGAGTGACCTTGGCCAAGTTACATATCTTTTACAAGCCTCAATTTCTTGTAAAATGGCAGCAATAATAAGGGTTGTGGTGATAATAAGAGATAACATTTAAACACTTAGAATCATGGATGCCATATAATAACACTCAAAAGACTATAAATTGTTACATTGTTTCTTCTCATTATAAGTTAGTAGATGAAATAATATAGTTTAAATGCAGTAATTTCCCCAGATATGTTTGTCTTCATGTGACCTCCCCCCCCCCCCCCGCNCGCCAAGTAGACCAAGACAAGTATTTGAGTACAGGAGGTTTACGTGGAAGGTTCAGAGATGAATTGCAGGGAAACAAGACAGTGATATGAGGGAAGTAGTCAATATAATTAAGTCAGCTATCACACAGGGTGACTGAAGCTTAATCCTGCAGGGAATTCCCAGAAAATGCTTGCATATCACTTGAAGGTCAAGAGAGTTGGTATATCTATACATCCACATGCTTCAGTAATTGGTAGAGGGTGATAATTCCCCAGCATTTCTAGCCTACTGTCAACGAATAGATTAGCCTCCTGAAAAAACCCCCAGACAAAGAGATACATATACAGAAGGTTGGAAGATGTCCAGAGCACTGAATAGACATCTGAAGTTAACAATAAGTCATGAACTCAAACACAACAACCTCCAGGATACAGCTCTAAACTATAGCAAGGGACTTACTTATAGCTCTAATATTTAAGTGGCCTTTGAAATGATCACACAAGGTGTGTTCAAGCCAAGCTGTCACTGTAGAGATTTATTGACCCAAAAGAGAAATATATATATTTTTTCAAAAGCAATAAGGGATGAAGTATTGAACAAATTGAATAAATTGAATAAAATTGAATACATAGTGAAATAAAAATACTTTGGGGTATAGAATCTATGTACTTGAGTCTTGCCTATTTCATTTACTAGTCTGACTCTTTAACCAGGTTATGTAATTTCTTTAAGCCTCTCTTTCCACTTCATTCAACCGGAATTAACATTTACCATTCACAGATCTTATATTAAAGTCATTTACAGATGTCAAAATGCTTTACAGCTGTATTCTTATCATCATCATGTCCAGACAACTGAATCTGAAGCCTTTAAGTAACAAACTTAACTTTTGGGGAACATTTTGATGGAAATGTTTGCAAAATACAAATTCCCAACAAACTGTATTTGATACGAATGACTGGATTATTTCCCAGACCTGTACCACACAACAGCAATGGTCTCCAGGCTGATATGATGTGTCGCACTATTTGCTTTTATTCATCCTTCTTCCTCCTGGTACGCCTGTCCCTTCTTATTGCTCTTAGTTTCTATGGCAACTAAATAAGCTCATTAAAGCAATAATTCAAGTTAACATTTAATACTAACCAAATAAGCTCCAGCTAGATTGAGGATATGCACCAATGTAAATAAACTTTTTGATAGCTATTTTCCTTGCTGCTTAGAATAATTTTTCACTTAATTTCAGCTTTACTGTAATTAGATAGTTGAGTATTCTAGCAATCTGATCATTTCATAAAAAAAGTTATGCTAGGTATACATTGACTGTAGCATTAAAGAAGATAGGGCATCTTGACAGTCCTCGATAAATATCTCATTCACTCATTCAATATTTTATTCACTTATTCATTCATTCATTTACTTATTCATTCAACAAATATTTCTCCTCCACAGTATATGTTGCAAATGTAATACGAAATCAGACATTTACCTCCCTGTAAAGGAAAATTTAGTTTAGAAATGCAAATAAGGGGCGCCTGGGTGGCGCAGTCCTTAGGCGTCTGCCTTCGGCTCAGGGCCTGATCCCGGTGTTCCGGGATCGAGGCCCACATCGGGCTCCTCCTCTGGGAGCCTGCTTCTTCCTCTCCCACTCCCCCTGCTTGTGTTCCCTCTCTCGCTGGCTGTCTATCTCTGTCAAATAAATAAATAAATAAATAATCTTAAAAAAAAAAAAAGAAATGCAAATAAAACTTGTACACCTGGTTAGAATTTTATTCCTTTTTTATATTAATCATTATGTCTTATTAAAATTTATAAGTTTCATAACATAGTTGCAGATAAGTGCTTTGAAGTTTAGAGTTCAAGTAGAGAAAAAATACTTCTAGTTTGGGAGATCAAGAATAATTTAATAAAGAAATGGAGATGGTAACAGAGTCTTCAAGAATGGGTAGAATACGGATTTAGGAAGGGAAAGGGAAAGGCTATTACAGGGTTAGAATAAAAGCAAGAAAAAGGCACAGAGGCTGCTCCCTAGGAGATATAGAATGTGGAATGGAAAATGGTCAGTTTGACTTGAGATAGACATGTACAGAAAGCCATGGGAAATAATTTTCTTAAAGTGAGTGTGGCCTGAAGGTAGAAGGCATCAAAAGCCTGACTAATAGATGTGGACGAGAGCCACTGAATGATTACCAGGTGAGGGTAGGGTTCGGGGCTGTACGTGGGGGATCATGTATTAGGTAGAGCAGGGAAAGGCTGGAATAGAAGAAACCAGTAAGTAAGTGTTGGGGAGAGAGGAAGAATGCCATGAGAGAAGAGTTACAGCCCACTAGGAAGAGAAAACATAAATGAGGCCTCCTAAGGAAAAGACAAGGGAAAAATGAGGAAGAGTTTTGGGACTTTGACAAAAGCAGAGGGACACTCTGCATCACTCACTCCACAAATCATTTTCTTCTCTTGAAAATGAGGTTGTCTATTATGAACTCATTCTGCTTTTCCCTTGTCTGTCACCAAAACATTTATCTCAAAATAATTGCTCCTTAGTCATCTCTCACCCTAAAGAACAAGTGCATGAATCATAATTTCTATTTTACAGCAAAAAAATAAGGAGGCATCAGAAGTTCTGAAATTCACTTATCATTAAAAGCTCAGGTAGGATCTAAGATGAAGACTCGAAATATTAATGAAGAAAAGCAAGTCTAAGGAGAACAAAAAAGCCATGAGCTTATTCAAGTTATAATAAGGTATATGGTAAGTAGTAGGCACAAAATAAATGTATAATAGATGAATTAATAAATAAATGAGGGAATTAATAAATTAAAGGAACAGAGTCCTAAATGTGACAGCAGTGTTGCCTCAATCTTTTATTTTTTTCAAAAAGTTTTACATGCAGGACAAGTTTCAACCTATTCAAGTCAGGTCCAACTTTATTCAATCAAGTCACAATTATCCATGTGTTATGAGGAGATATTTATTCACTATACATTTGAGCAACAACTATGTGCCAATCAATGTATTTAGTCACCATGGATACAAAGTCATATAGAAGGACCTTGATCTTGAGAAATTTACAATCTGGGGATATAAGTTATTAAATAATTATAAATCATAATAGAAGTTAAAAGTAGAGAGTTTTCAGGGTGCAGTGAGCTCTCTATACGGGGTAGGAATGCATTTTATTTACACTCTTTACTTTGTAAATTTTTTTAATCAGAAGACAGCAATAATAATGTTTGACTATTCCACAGGAATCAAGGTTGTTGTGAAAGTCCTCTGAGTTAAAAACTTCAGAGACTCTGGTATGAAATGGATTATTGTTATTATTTATTATTATTATCATCATCATCATTATCATTCATTGGACATTCATGGCATCATTGCATCAACATTCCAAATAAGTTACTAGCAAAGCTTCTCAGATCCAGAAACTGATGAAATCAGTATTCATTGACCAAAATTTCAGAAAGTTCTTTCCAATTACAGAAGTTGAATGACTATAAAAAGAAAATTCTGTCAGTAGAATTTAAATCTGTCCCCAAACTTTCAGACAAATTATTTTCTCTGAGAAATGATAGATAACCAGCTCTTTAAAATATGCCCAACCACACAGGAGATAAAAAAATATATATTCAACCATTTAAAACCTAATTATTTGAAATGGTATATAACATAATGGTTTTGTCCCAGATGAGGACACTTGAATTCTGATCATATTCAAGGAAAGAAAATTTGTAACTCTGACTTGCACTCCTGTTGCAGCTAGTATGATAAACTTCATAGAATTTATGTACAAACGTTTATCATCAAAAAATGTAATGCTTTTTAAATAAGATTACTTATCAATAGAGAATGAAATTCACCTCTTACCAGTGATAAAAGCTGGGCACAGCTTGAGTACAGGACACTTGCAAAAGGCAGGAGGAGGTGGATTTAATTTTTGGGGGGATGTTTCACTTTGCATTCAAGTCTCATAGTGTAGATTCTCACAAGGTAGGCTAGTAAACTGGATTGCATATTGGTTGTATTTATAATTCATGGCCTTAAATTATAACAGTGAAAAGAAAAATAAACAGAAGAGTAACTTATCACTTTCTTATTGCCAAACAACATCCATCACAAATACATTGAATTTTGGATCAGCACTCAGTTATTATCCTGAAAATAATGAATCTTTGAAGTTTGGAACCAGAAAGAATCTTGGAAATCATCCTTTCCATCATTTCACTTTCCCCATCCTGTCACCTTCGCTTCACAGATGACAAAATGACAACAAGAAAACTGAAGTTACTGGTCCAAGGAACCAAGGAAAGGGGCGCCTGGGTGGCACAGCGGTTAAGCGTCTGCCTTCAGCTCAGGGCGTGATCCCAGTGTTCTGGGATCGAGTCCCACATCAGGCTCCTCCGTTATAAGCCTGCTTCTTCCTCTCCCACTCCCCCTGCTTGTGTTCCCTCTCTCGCTGGCTGTCTCTATCTCTGTCAAATAAATAAATAAAATCTTAAAAAAAAAAAAAAAGGAACCAAGGAAAAGAAAAGGCAATGTACTGAGCTTATACAATGTGCAAAACACACTATCTACGGGTGCTGTGTGTTCTAACTCAGCCTTATCAGCCTGGCTTCTTGAGGTTAGGAACTGTTCCAATTTTTGCTCTTATTTTATCCTTACCATGGAGCACAGCACCTAACACTTAATAACTGCTCAATAAATACGTATGGCATAAATGAATAACTGTCTCATTAAAAACAAAGCTAGAGACCCGTAGGCCTATGTGCTTTTCATTGTGCCTCAAAGGCAACCCCTAAATGTTGGTTCCCAAACTTGAGAGCTTCCCATGTAAAATCTGCCTCGATATATAGAAGGAAAGGAGAGACCTAAGAAAGAAGCAGACTATTTCAGATTGGTAAGTAGCAGATTCAACAAGCAAAGGAACTCAAGATGTGTAGATCTCCACATTCACCTGCCAGACTCTTAAAAATTTATATAGAAGACCTAACAGGGTTCAGTCATGTACACTGTCCAGATGGCCTTAACACTGCACTGTTCTCCCAAAGCCACATCCTTGAAACTGGTTCATAGTATGAGAATGGTGAGCAGAATGTATATTCCAAGGACAGTGTAGGGGAAAGGAGCTTCTAATTGCCCAGGTCCAGCTTGTGGGTCAATGGTGGTTATGTCCTCTTAATGACTTCTTCCAACACCAAGTTTTATAATTGGGTGTTTACTACCAAGGATGAGCCTTTTGTCAGTAGTGAGTCCTGTCGGCTAAGTCCCAGGCAAATATGCACACAAAAAAAGATGCCTAATTTCTAGTTAAAACATACTTTCTAGATTTTGGTAGTATCTGGTAATTGTTTGCTGCCCAGTATATCTTTTGAAGCTGTACTTCCCAAATAGTTTGACCAAAGTCCAGAATCATGAACAATCCAATCCAAGCACCAGGACCATAGATTAGAAATTAATAAGAGATAGTCTCAAAAAGAAGAGCAATAATATTAAATAATCTCCAACATCTCATTCAGCTTTCATATTCTATAAAATTGCTGGAGAACTCAGTGAAACTTTTAAAAAATAGGAAAATAGCATCATGAAAATAATACATAAGGATTTATTCATTATTCAGGATAGTAATAGTAACATAAAGCCATAATTAAGTGACACAAAATCTATAAAGCACATTTACGTAAATAAGATTATTTTGATGATTAAATAGTATACATAGCCTACTTAGAATAATGCCTGACACATGGGGACTATTAAAGGTTTTTTATTCTCATTATTGTTATTTATCATAGTAATAATCACATTTGAAATTTCAAGTTAGAAAACCATAGGGAAAAGACTCAGATGTACTGGATTTGAAATTCATTTCTTGCACCTGCTAGCTGTGTGATCTCGAGAAACCTGGATAACAATTCTGAGTCACAGTCTGCTCATCTACAAAATGAGAATAATAATAACCCTTTGTCATGGTTGCCACAAAGATTAAAAAAGATACTGTATGAAACGCCTAAACTTGTGCCTGACGGTAACAGGGACAAAGTAAATGTTGGTCTTTTAACAGTTTTATTATTCTTACAATTTAGTCACAGCATTCACGTGAGATAGTTTTTTTTTTTTTTACTATATCCACCCTATTGAAGAGGAAACTGGAGCTCACAGAGAAAAATAACTTGAACAAGTTCCTTTTAATGTACAGAACTCAGATGATGATACAGATTTGACTCCTAAATAGTCCAATTTCCACTTAGAACTGTATGATAGAAAATTGTCCTCTTCTGACACAACTTGTTGGCAAAAGCTCATGGGTCTGTGTGCAAACTGTCCCAACTAATACCACTGACATTTTTGAGAGGTTTCTAGAGGCATGGTGCCTTAAACAAGCACTTTTAAGAAGTGTCTTACACGGAACAAAACTCTTTTGTGATACTTAGAAAAACATTAAAAAGTTAGGGGGGTGGTGTCCATATTTGAATTTGAGCATTGCTCTGTATCTTATCCACCTGTTGTGAATTCACAGTGTGCATTAGCATATCGAAGGAGTCCTGCACAAGATACTTAAAAAACAAACTGTATTTAATCCCAAATCCCTGGACTATTTGAATACAAAATACCTGTTAATAGTGCACAGAGCCCACTTTGGGAAACGACGTCTTCTGTGATGGTAGGAGTTACAGATACATTAGCAAATTGTTGAGGCAGATAATAAAGAGCAAGGTAGGTTTTAATTTACTCTCAAATTTCACAATGTATGTGAATACCTGACCTATCTATACATGATTACCTTTGAAATTATTAAACCCTTCATTAAAAGTTTTGAGACGCAAAAATGAGAATAAGGGGCGCCTTGCTAGCTCAGTCTTTGTTTTTGTTTGTTTTGTTTTTGTTGTTTTTTTATTTTTTATTATGTTCAGTTAGCCAGCATATAGTACGTCATTAGTTTTTGATGTAGTGTTCAACGATTCATTAGTTGCATATAACACCCAGTGCTCATTACAACATGTGCCCTCTTTAGTACCCATCACCTGGTTACCCTATATCCCCAATCCCTTCCCTTCTGTAACCTGAGACTTTGGAACATGTTACTCTTAATCTCAGAGTTGTGAGTTCAAGCTCCACATTGAGTGTAGAGATTACTTAAAAATATATATTTTAAAAATGAGAAAGAGTTAAATTGAAATATTGGACTTAATGTCAGAGAGTCTAGGTTCTAGTCCCATTTGTTTTTAACTGCACTTTTGTAGCTGGCTTGAGTTCAGGTAAAATCCTATCCCAGACAATTATTAGCTATATAACTTTAGTCATGACTATACTCTCTATGAGCCTTTACTTACTCATCTGCAAAATAGGGATGATAATAAATATCTTTCATGGTTGATAACAAGTTGAATGTGAAATGGAGCTAATACAATCTACTTGGAATGGGTACTGCAGGGATGATGGTAATGCATGGAAAGTAACGATCAGAGCCAGCGTATGATAGGTTCGTAAATTTTAGCTAAAAGTATGACCACTTTAACATCCCTCATTGACACTTTTCTTTATAGTAAACTGGAGGTGATACAGGACCTACACATCACCCAAGGTCACCTCATTCTTTCACTCGTTCACTCATTGTTTCTTTTTCCTTTTATTTATTAAACATTTGCCAACTATCCACACATGGCAGAGATGGGGTGTATGTCTGGCATTTAAAGAGCGCACAATCCAACAGAGAAGAAAAATGTGCATATAATACTCACAATAGATGTTGTTTAGGGCCATAGGAGAATTGTATACTGTACTATGGGAGCACAATAAAAGGGGGAAATTTTTTTCCTGCCAGAAAGGGGAAAGGGAAGTTGAGAATATAATCTTTGAATTGGACTTTATAGGTTGAGAAATTCACAAACCAAAAAGTAGTATCATTAAAAATTGCTACCATTTATTGAGCACTTAAAATATTCCAGGCATGCAGGAAATTATAAACCCAATTGGCAACCAGGGCCGACAGTGGCGTTCCCTGATTAGCCATATGAAGAAATATATTCTGGGAGGTGACTGCTTCATCTAAGTGTCCCCCTCAAAAGTGCTGATAGGACTATGCCATTTGTTTCCACAACTTATTATTTGCATTTTTGGTTTAGTTCTGTCCTGATCCATACTTCAACCAAGATTTAAAAAGGAAACCATATAGCATCTAAGGAGGAAGATAATCATCTATGAAAACAGAATAATTTCTTTACTTCTTTATTCCTAATTCCTTGCTCTCATTAACACATCTTTTGAAATTAGTGCCTTAATATTTACATATACGCAATTTCAGCTCCTTATTCTAAATTTTAATGTTTTCTTTCATTTTCAATGAAAGAAAAACTACATTACCCCTTTCTACTACATTGAACACATAGTTCGTATGTTATTTTTTGTTGCTGTCTTTAGTTTTTAAGAAAGGAGGGTGCCTTCTTTGTGCCAGTACATGTAACACTAATTTTGGCTCAGGTCTTCCACTTCATTAAGATTGAAACTAGATTGGTTTCCTTGGAGTATTCCTTGGAGGAAATTGAAATTTCCAGGGTGTTTGCATTCTCAAGTTCCTTTTTGGTTCTGATTTCTTGAGCCTGCTCTATCTTGGTTCCATGAGCTGAGTCTTAACTTCTGCATTTGCCTAACCTCTACACATTTCCTCTCCTTTTCCAGGAAGATTTGAGGGTCATCCTGAAGGACTCACATAGCAAATATCAAATAATTCAGCCAGCTAGCAAAGCACTCACCTGAACAAAGGATCTCTTAAATAATATAACTGTCTTTAAAAGGCAACTGTGTTTACAACTAATACTTTCCCTTTTCTATTAACCTCTTCTTTTTGTAGTCTGAGTGACTGAAGATGACTTCTTATTTTCCACCTTCTTTATGCATTCTTTTCACAAAAATTTACTGAGGACCAACTACTGTATGCTGAGTATATTTCTTGGCACTGGTGATACTCCAGGAACAAAGCAAATGACCTACTCTGGAGGCTTGGTTTTTTGTTTGTTTTTGTTTTGTTTTTCATTTGTAGAGAAGTGAAGGTAGAAATAGCTACTTTGAATTTTTGTTGTAAGGGTTAAATGAGGTATGTGCATAAAGCACACAATAAAGTACCTGACACATTTTACTACTAATACTGCTAACATTACCACCAAAACCAACAATAATTATGGGAAAGCTTAGACTTGGGGACAAACATGGGAAAAAAAACATTCCTTACAGTCTATCAGGGTGGCAAGGTGGTTGTGACTAAGAGACAAATAGTAAACAAATAACTAATAGAAATTACTAAAGAGTGTGTAACTACTAGGAAAATAAAGCATAGAGAAGTTGATAGGAGATGGGAGACCTACACTGAGACAAACTGGACACTGAAACATTTAAGACACACCCACAAGGTATTTCATGGCGCACACAAATATAATTGCAAAAGTCAACAGGAAAGAATGCTCATAGAGACCATCTTTCATGCTTAGTAGAGAATTACATCAAAGAGTAGTTATAGGAGAATGTAATCTTTTTGTTCTTTTGGAATATTTTTACTTTCTATAAAAAATATAATTCACTCTAAAAATGAAAGATCTAATTATCATGATGAGTATACACCGAAAAGCTCCAAGACATACACTGAATTTAAGGTGAGAAACCTGCCATGCAGTGGTAAACTTGCAATCTAGGATACACGGTGTTAGAAATCAACATGATGATGATTCCAAAATGGCAGCCCACCAAATCATCACTCCAAGAAAAAGCACAGACCTTCAATAGTTTTTTTGTGCCAGCAGGAAAACACCAACCAACCTGTGTTTCTTCCTGGAAGTGATTTTCTGCTGGTCCATTTGTACCTATTATCCAATTTGTACAGCTAGACAGGGTTAACAGACTGGGTCTTTGAGCCTAGGTGTTCTTGTAGAATGAAATCTCTGACCACAAGTGGGAACAGAGCAAAGAGGTTGGTATGTTGTACAGTTGGATGAGAGACTCCTCTTGGTGTTCTCCAGCCAGGATTTTTCTTCACAGCTTACAGAATGGAGTCGAGGAAAGGAGAAGTATCTGCTGTTTTACTAGATAACTGAGGTGCCTGTAAAAATGTACCAGCATGCCAGTGAAAGGTCCTAGCATACAAACAAGACAGACCAGCAGAAGGCTTTTTCCTTAGTGCGATGCTTTGACTGGCTACCTAACACTGGCCCCCACATCTTGAATCACTGGCATCTCCTCTTGATTTCTTCCTCCCACTCTTCACCTCCACGAGTTCCCTTGGGAGCCTGTTCTGACGTCTATTAGATTTATAGGTAAGGGAAGTTGAGCCAAATTCAGTAATTTGGATGACTTATCAGTAAGTCGCTTTTGATTTCCTTCCACTGTGATGTACTACCCTAGCCCTAAGAAATAAACTTCTCTATTTTTGACCAAAGTCTCAATCTTGGACATTTTGAAAAAAATTTCCCCATCTTTCTCTCTAAGCCTGAACTTCACCCTTAATATTGTTGCTATCGTTACAATTAGTAGTAGTATGAGGGGTAATATTTATGTTAGACACTTGTTATGTGCTTAATATAAATAGTCTTCATTTAATCCTCACAAATTATAAGTAGCCATTTTTACTCCCAATTATTTTTTAGTTAAAACAACTAAGGAGGAGGTAAATAACCTGCCCAAGTTTGAAGAGCTAATACATGGAGGGCTGAGATTTACATCTAGATCTGTGTAATGTAAAGCCAATGATTTGACAAGAATACTGTCTTCATAAATATTGACCTATCCAACTCTGCCATAGCTCTTCCAACATATGGGGTCATGCTACATGCTCTCAGACCTGCTTCCTGCCACCTTTCTTCCTGCTTTCCTCACCGCATCCTGTGCCTTGTTGGGAATCCTTACTGTGGTACCCTGTTCTTCTATAGTCCTTGAATGTGGCCCCCTGACATCAACCAAGGGCCATAAACCACATGTTCTTATTATTCTGGAGAGCATGTATTCTACCCTCTGGACTCTTCCTAACTGTGCAGCTACAGCACTTCACAACAGGTGTCTATTTCCCAATCTGGTTCCTGCCTGTCCTTCCTATTCCACTGTCTGCCAAATTTAATCATCAATCATCACATGGAATAGACAGAGTTGATAGCCAAATTCAAGAAAGGGGAAAAGTCATTTTTCTCCAAGCAAGGCCAGAGAGAAGCAATACTAAGTAATCAGAAGATATACTTCAAAAGGTAAGATTAAAAAACTTATAATTTTAATTGTTTAAATAAACTTGTCCATTAATTGCTTTCACCAGTCATGTTGAGATAAGTCCCCCTAAAATTCCAGATGTCTAAACTCCCTTAGGTCATACCTATTGCTCAGAGTTATCCATATGTGCTATCACTAAAGGGCTTCCCTATTAATAACTCATTAGTTAACTAAATTTACCCCTCAATTTACATCTACATCTCAAAACTGAGTTATAGTTCCTAGAATATTCATTTCTGCACACAAACCATTGTTGTTACCATTATTTTTACGAAATCTAAGAAAGTTTCAAATGTCAACTCAAAAAGAAAAAAAGCACCCTATAATTGCAATCGCTTTAATCCCACTGCTGACTTTCTGATATCATTTCTGACATCTTCTATAGTGAAAAATCTGTACACTTGAAACATGTTTACTTACTGGTTTTAAATTATATGACATGTAGAGCAAATAAACCTATTTCCTGCAAAAAAATAATATTTTATGAAGTATCCAGAGGAAGCAAAAAGTGTTAAGGAACAACATTTAAAAGCATTTCCTGTGTACTAGACACATCACTGGGCACTTTTTGTATTAGAAATCAAGATACCTGAGTTCTGTTTGAACCTATCATTACCTAGGTGTGATGGACGACACATGGCTATAATTCCTCCCATTCTGTGTATTTTCCCTTCTGCATTGTGATGTTGCCACTCCTCCCACAGAGAAAGAACATCAATTTTTTCACCCCTTGAATCTCTACTGACCTTGTAATTTGCTTTGACCGATACATGTAGCAGAAGTGATATACTGTGAGCTTCAAGCTGAGGCTTAAAGAGGTCTTGATATTTCTTTTTTTTTTTTTTAAGATTTTATTTATTTGACAGAGAGAGAGAGACAGCCAGTGAGAGAGGGAACACAGGCAGGGGGAGTGGGAGAAGGAGAAGCAGGCTCCCAGCGGAGGAGCCTGATGTGGGGCTCGATCCCAGAACGCCGGGATCACGCCCTGAGTAGAAGACAGACACTTAATGACTGCGCCACCCAGGCGCCCCGGTCTTGATATTTCTGTACTTGTTCTCTTGAAATCCTGCTGTCATTATGCTGTGAGAAGGGTTGGGTTAAAAGATCTGATAAGGAGAGAAAGGTCCAGATATTCTGGCAATTCTGGCTGATTCACCAGGATATTGAAGTTGCATGATTGATGTCAAGAAAAACCAGCAGAACTGCCCAATTATCACACAGAATCATGAGATATAGTAAATTATTGTTGTTTGAACCTAATAAGTTTTAGGTTGCTGGTTATGCCACCTAAAAAAAAATGGTATCAGAAATGGGGTGTCCCCATAACTAAAAACAAAAGCATGTGGGATTGGTTCTTAGACAAGGCAATAAGCAGAGACAAGACAAGAAGAAAAAATTTAGTGGAAATATACCTGATAGTCGCAAAATGGGATAGTCGCAAAATGCAGTTAATGGATTTGTGGATCTGGTAAAGTTTCAGAGAAGAATGTTAAATACATCAATTGGATTTTTTTATTTTTATTTTTTTATTTTTTATTTATTTTCTTAAGATTTTATTTATTTGACAGAGACAGCCAGCGAGAGAGGGAACACAAGCAGGGGGAGTGGGAGAGGAAGAAGCAGGCTCCTAGCAGAGGAGCCTGATGTGGGGCTCGATCCCAGAATGCAGGGATCACGCCCTGAGCCGAAGGCAGACGCTTATCGACTGCGCCACCCAGGCGCCCCCCATTGGATTTTTTTAAGTTGACCGTTAGAAATTATGATACTAGAATGATGAACTTAAAAAAATGAAATTCTCCCTTTAAAAACAGAATTTTAAAAATATATATTAAAAAATCCAAGACTTTCTGGGTTGGAAAATAAGACTATTTCCTATTTCTGGTCTCTGGAAATAGAGACCAAACTCTCTCAAATTAAGAAATGACCACAGGGTAGAAATCAAAGCAAGGGTGTGATTCTAAGACCCCTTATTAAGACTGCAGAAAGATTTAAGGTGGTGGCTACTAGACATTCTTGGAATCTTAAAGCTGTGGTTCTATAGCAGTCATATATGCATCTTAAGGTGGAGAGATGTCTGACACACAAGGAATTATGGATATGACTTTTGGGGACATAATGTTAACCTCAATCAGATTTATAAAGCCCCACAAAATTTTTATGGGTGATTTACCAACTCAGATTAGAAGAGATAGTTCAAAATGAAAAGAGACTTGTAGTTCCCCAAATTCTATAAGCAGAAAACAGAATAATTAAACCACCTATCTATAAACATGAAATATTAATTACATCTCAGTGGGCACAGCCTGGAGCTAGAGGTCAGAGTTAATGGCAGAATAGAAAAGAGGACCTAAGAATTACTCTCAGATTGCAGGAGATGACCTCTAAACTAATCTAAAAATATATTCTTTCCCACAAATAGGAGAACCTGACAACATGAGACCTTCAAGTTTGATGATGCAATTAGAATGAGACACTGTGGATACTGCAACGAGGTAGAGTATATATCTTTTTTTAATGTGGGAGAAATGTGAATAATTTGTGACCAGAGAGCCAGAAATTTATCAAATTTACTAGTAAAATGTGATAAATTGTAAAATATGTCCATATTTTCCCATTCCTACTACAAAAGCTTCTTTGCAACACAACTTTGCCATTTCTTTCATCAATATGTGGAATCTACTTTTTCACCTCTTCCATCTGGGCTGGCCTGGTGATTAGCTTTGACCAGAAGAATATGAAGGAAGCCATTCTGAGCCAAGGCTTCAATAGGCATTGTAGCTTCTTTCCTATCATAACCTGAGACCAGTATGCCATGACAAAGAACACGATGCAAAACAGGATAAAAAGAGATTGGTCATCTAGGCTATTTCAGTCCTCCTATCTGACCCATCAGGTGACTATGGTTGCATGAGATCTACAGAAAAATTACCCATTCAACCCTGCAATATCATGAGAAATAATAAACTGGGTTTTCTTAAGCCACTAAACTTCGGGGCTTTGTTTGATGATCTGTTACACATCCACAGATAATTGAAATACCACATGAGACATTGTGCAAGTACTTATCCTTCATCTATCTCTAACTCACCTGTGATAGAGAAACACTAATGTCAAGTTTACCCTCTTTCCAGAGATTTTGAGATAGTTAAAAGTGATCCTAAGAATTTGAATAAAGCTGAATAATACTTTCAGTTATGCCGTCTCTTATCTTTCAAAATTAGTTTATATTCAGATAATATTATTTGACTGTATTTAAAAACCTTGGCTAACAATTTCTCAAAAGAAACATCTGAAACAATAGTAGTAAGGAAGTGGTAAGTAATTCAAGGGCAGGGAAAGGAAGGAAGAGAGGGAGAGAGGGAAGGAATGAAGGAGGAAGGGCAGGGGGGCGGGGAATACAAAAAGGAAAAGAAAAGGGCAAAATTAACACTAAGCTATGAACCAAAACCAAAGTATTGTCTAAAATAAATAGAAAAATCACTTTTACTTAAGTATAAAGTTTGGGTGAGTTAAACCTTGATGTCACAGAAGTACACATGCCAGTGTTGGGAATGTTTTAAAAGACATGGGATTCAGCTTCCTATACTGAATTTAGGTGACTATCTATGCTTGATTGAACACATTCAGGAATGAATATTTTGCTTTCTCCCTAAGTAATATATTTATTTTCAATGCAGGTCTAAATGCTAGATTTTTCCTCTTTTGCACTGAAATTTGACAGTTCACATGAAAAAAAGTCTCAACAGAGACTCTCTTATATATCTAAATCAAAATTCTCCAGACATTGGCCTCGAGTTAGATGGATCAGCATCCCCTGTGGTGCTTGATGAAACGCACATTCCCAGTCTACTTACCTTGACCCACTTAATTCACATCTTGGAGTGGGTACCTGCATCTGAGATTTTAACTTGTGCTACAGGTCATTCTTATATGTACTAACATCTGAGAACCTCTGCCTTGTACTGTAAGCTCTTCAAGGAGAGAACAAAATCATATTTCACCCTGGATCCCCAGCCGTTGGCACTGTGCCTTATATATATAGGAACTCGATTTTTCTCATAGAAATGAGTGAATGAAAGAGTAAATGATGAATAAACGACATGTACAGTTGTAAGATTTAAACACCGTGATGTTCTATGAGTCACTGCTTCCTTTAAAATATCTACTTTAAGTGGAGTCAAACCCATATACTATCTAAAACTATTAAGTACAAACATATCTGAAGCTTTATTCATTTGCCCTCACTCACTAAGTTCACTGATCTTCCTTTCCAGATTCTGAAACCAAAATTTTAGAAATGTGGCCTAATATTCTGTTCCCCAGTTCCTGGCGCACAGTAGGTGGTTAGCATACAACATACAAGATTTTGTTTTCAAATTTTTGCAGGACTGTTTATTTCTTTTTATAATCTGAGTAGTTGAGTCTTTTCCTGATGCCTGAGATTGTAGTTAAGATTTTGTCCTGAAAAACTTCCCATGACTCTAGTCTCTTTCCTTGTACAGGGACTTTTCAATCTTTTACCAAAATCGTCAGATAGAACACCTGACCAAAACATACCCATCCCAGTTCTGAATTTCTCTGAACTGCTGCCTGACTCCCTTGTAGATGCCTTCCCCAATAGTGCCTACTCTTGCATAACCCACCTCTGTGGTCTACCCACCAATTCTCCCTGAAGGTAACTGCTGGCCTGATCCCACTGTGTATTTCTATTTCCTTAGAATACCATATCCTAACTCCTTTCACCATTCACAGGTCTAACTTTATATTCTGTCCCCTTGTTGGCTGAATTTTTCCACTGACATAGAATATCATCACAATCTAAACTTATTGCTTTATTCCTTTTCAGTGCATGGGCTAGAGAACAATGTGCCTTGAAACTAATGAAAGGCTAGGGAATTGTTTCTCTAATTTTATTTAAGAGCTAAGATCTTTAATTATATCCCATTTTCCTTTTTCAATTCTGCTTGGAATTGGAAGTCATCCAGAAATGGACTTGAAACCAGTTCTGCTATTCACACCCAAAAAGGTATTTAACTCCTCTAAGTGGCAATTTCATCTGTAAAATGGGAACAATATTAAAGTGTCCTTATTGGATTGTCGTCAGGATTCACTGTGCTAATAAGCTTTGCACAGTTCCAGGTATATAGTAAATGCTTGTTAAATGGTAGTATTATTAGGACTCTTTTTGTATGGCTCCTCTCCAGAAGACCATCATCTTACCTATGGCAATAGGGTGCTAAGGAAGAAAACAGTGTGGGCATTTTTCAGTATCCTCTAAGATGAGAATGCATCTGGATCATCTCTGGTGCATAGCTCCTCTTTCCTAAAAATAGAACACCTTCTGCTTTATGTCAGGAACTATCATTATTCCATTAGCAGCTTCGCTGAAAGCCACAGACAGCTCAGCAGAACCAGTGTGTCTGCAGCTTGCTCTTTGACCCCCTAAAGAACCATAGGGGCTGAATTTCATTTCACTTGCTGGTACATCAGATCACACATCCCTCACAGCTCTCCTTCTTTCTTATATCACCTACCCCATTTATAAATACATCACTCCTCTCTACAGAAGAGGAAATCACAGAAACCACCACAGCCATGCTTATGATAAGTGATATATCAATTCATTCATTCTAAGGAAGTAACTTTAAGAAGCTTACAAACATACTGAAAAATAATTTATACTAGTTGTGATATTTGCACTCTGGTTTCTCCAAGGGAGTAGAAAGACAGGTGACAGCCCAGGTAGCCATGAAATTGTAGTTTGCATTCTGTGAAGTAAATATTAATATCTGATCCTGATACAAAGTCTAATTCAAAAGGAAGCTGCTTTAATTTCCCCCCTAGCTATAAGGATCATGAATTTGGCTGAGCAAAGAAAGAATTTAAGGCTTAATAATGGTAAAGTAAAAATAATGCTGATAAAAATAATTACAGCTTACATTTACTGAGTATTCACTCTGTATCACCCATTATATTAAAGGATTAAGATGCCCTAATATACTTAATTTGGAGGAGACTTCAGAGTTAAATATTATCATCTCAAATTATGAAAGCGGGAAACTGTGATGATGAAAAGTTAAGTACCATGTCCAACGCCCCATGGCTAGTGGGTGAAAGAGCCAGGATCTCAACACTGACAATCTAGCTCCAGAGCCATGGATTGTACTTCCATAATGCTCAAGACCACATAGCAAATATGTTAGGCTTTATGAGCTACAATATCTCTGTCAAAGCCAGTCAACTTCACTGGTATAGTGCAAAAGCAAACACAAGCAATACATCAGTGAACAAGCTTGGCTGTGTTCCACCTTACATAAACAGACTTACACCTAGTCCCTGCTGAACACAACTAGTAACTGAACTTCATTCCTCAAAGTGACCAACAAGCTCTTCCCCTCAGTTTGACACTAAGTGATTTTCATACACAAATGAAGGTTCTGCCTGCATCACTCGTCTTGTGAAACTTCTCCTTTGGCCCCAGGCAATGGTGGGAGCCCTGAAGGAAGAAGCTGTAAAGTGCACTCTCGCTCCAAATGGAGCCAGTAGAATAATAACACATGACCAGCAGCCTTTTTGCCTGGACAAAGCTGAGTCAGGGTGAACATACTTGCTCCACTGCCTCTCTGTTCACTCTTTTATATTTGCTGCAAACAAAAGAAGGGAAAGTAAATGAATAAATCTTCTTTCACACTGAAATCCTTATATGACCATGCCAACAGGAGAGCAAAAACAATTCTGACAAACTCTTTCACCTCAGTTAGTTACTGCACCAGAACTACCGAATAATTACTTGATCACTATTTATTACAGTGTACCACTTCCTTACTAAGTAATTAGTCTTTACTAAGTAGAGAGACTCAATCAATGCAGCGAATGGACCCCTGAGCCAGACCACCTGGCTTCAAGTCTTGGCTCTGGCCCTTCTAGCTTGGGCAATATAACTTTGGGCAAATTAACTCACTTTTCTGAGTCTCAGTTTACACATCTCTAAAATGAGGATATTTATTAAACTCATATAGTTTGGTAAGGATTAAATGAGTTAATATATTTATGCTAGACATTTAAAAAAGCACTCAGTACAGAATACTCAAAAATTATCAGCTATTTTTATTAAAGAACATAGGGAACCAAGTTCTTAATCTGTCTTTTTTTATTAAAGAAATACTGATTGAAGTCACGCCTTGGACAAGGGTCTTTCTTTAGTATTAGTCTGCATAAGACATAGTCCTAGCCCTCAAGGAAATTGAAATATAGTAGTCCTTTCAACTTTGAGCTATTTCAAGCATGTTTTAGGAAATGATGCTCCGTTACATTAAAATATTGTGAGCATCGTTGCCTTGTTTCCCTTCCTTCTCATGGACTACAGACATCTATCAAGAAACCTCATATACATATGTAATGAGGAAATACATAGTGAGAAATATAGTGAGGAAAACATAAAAAGGTATATACTCGGAGGAAGGACCAGAATATGATGATTTGGAAGTGAAATATGAAAATAAAAGCTAGCAGAGAAAATATTGGGGAACTGCATACAAAATATTGATTTTCTTGGATAGTAATGAAGATCATGACAGTGTGAAAGCCTCACAACAGATCAAATTCTTTGTGATAAATTCTAAGCGAGCAGTGCCTGGGTGGCTCAGTCAGGCATCTGACTCTTGGTTTTTGCTCAATTCATGATTTCAGGGTCATGGGATCGAGTACCTCATTGGGCTCTGTGCTGGGCATGGAGCCTGCTTAGGATTCTCTCTCTCTCCCTCTCCCTCTGCCCCTCCCCTCCTCATGCATATGCATGTGTTCTCTAAGAAAAAATAAATATAAGAAGAAGAAGAAGAAGAAAAATTTATAGATTGAATTGGGATCTAGTGGTATTAAAAATTTGTTTGTGATGGTGGTTAAAAATTATGTCTTGTACAATAGGTTCAACCTTGTGTAAGAATAATAATCTCAAAAAGGGAATTTTCTTACCTGTAATATAAGTCTTAAAATAATAATAGCTATCTCATTGCATTCTTATACAATGTAAATGAGGTAGTAAATTTAAACTACCTAGCATGGGTCTAGTTTATAGAATAAAGTCAAAACACAGCATTTATTACTACTTTATTTTCTCCAAGGGCTCAGAAAAATCTATTATCTAGAATCTATCACAAAGGAGTATGTTCTATATTATTCAACCCAGTTTAAGTATGGCGGTCATATTGGGTCCACTGAACACTATGGCAGCCTCAAAAACATGCTACGCACATCTCCTGCTGTGAGAGTATAAATAATTGACAGCCCCAGCAACTGGCTTTCTGGATTCATCCCCACATTCAAACAAGGCCCCACTTCTGGTGGGGTGCTCCCAATCAATGGCTAAGCATAATGGGAATAGTAATACATACCCATCTTATAAAACACAGGATTATTTTAACAAGTGTCTTTGTCTGGAGGACGCACCATCAACCTGGCCAAGACTTTCTTAGAACTGCCTCTAAACTGAGACTCTTTCTGTCCTGTCTTCTTCTTCACCTCTTCCTTCTCAAGTGTCAGACCTGCATAGTGGTGTGAAGCCTCCCCTTCCTCCTTTGACTTCCCCTTCCCATTTATCCTTCAGAGGTTTACCCTAATAAATGTCCTGCAATTTAATCCTACCTTGGCATCTGCTTCTTGATGGACCCAAACTGACACAGATACTCAACATTTATTTATCAACTTTCCCCTCACTCCTGGCTCTATTTTTCAACCCTGTTTTATTGATTATTTAATATAAACCCAATCAACTGGACACATGGTGTAGATTTTTCAACCCACTGACTTCTGCTCCAATTCCAAGTCACAGTATTATTTCCCTTCCCCAAATCGGTGCTTGTACTACTTTTTATCAGCAATACCATTTCCCCTCACCTATATACCTAACACAAGCCATATGTACACTGGTGTCTCCAGTAGACAGCCCAGTGACTAGCCAGCTCTCTAGGAAATCGCTTTTTACTCATGATTACCTTTCAAAACACTTTGTATAAGTAAAATTTGCATTACTCAGGATCTGTTTGATTTCTTAGTGGTACTTATTAAAAGGGAGATCTTGGGGGACAAATCTTGTATTGCTAGATTTAAGAAGGTTCTTAGAAAATTTCTTTTCCAATCTTGACTTTTTTTCCAGATGAGGAGACTAAAGACAAAACACCAAGTGACTCTTCTGAAGTTATACAAGGAATAAAGTTGGAATAAAATGAAATATTGTGCTCCCAAAGAAATAAGGAGCATCAATAGCACGTGGAACAACATTATGAAGAGTTCCAGCACCCAAAACTGAGGGAAGCAGGAAAAAATTTGAAGAGGACATGTGGGGGCAGGGGTTCTACAACAGAAAAGGATACATGCTTATAAGGAGTTTGATATAGAGAAAAAAAATAACTGCTAAAAAAATTATGATTCAGAATAATGTTCTAGACGATCAAGTACTTAAATCCATTTTAGTAATCACGGAGTTTTGTCTGGACATTTAGCTACAGGATCACATATAATGATGAGTGTTTCAGTAATAACCACATGCAAATATAGCCACATTGGCCTTCCAGATAAGGAGAATATGTTTTTTAAGTTAATAGACACTGTTTTTTCCCTAACAATAAAATTTGATCATTTATCCTCAAAATTGTAATTTTTCCTTTAAACAGTGATGAATACAATGTTTTTCTTTTTCCCAAGGTGGGGGGGGGGTTATCTTCTTGTTTTTGTCATATACTGGGTCTAAACTTTAGCATTAACTATACCCAAGCACCAGGGCATTTTCTACCACCAGTTGTTAACATGTTTAATTACTTGATGTTACACTGGTTGTTTTCATTCCTTAGACCAATATTCTACATCCCTAACAATCATATCACACACAACTATCAGTACAAAAATTGGGGCACACATTTTGCAATACACATACATTGGTTTATTTATAAATTATGCACAGGACTATACTACTTGAAAAGATTGTGCATATACACAGATCAATATAGTACTTCAAGGAAGAATGAAATAGTAAATATGAAAGTTAGGTCTAATATTTTTCATTCTCTCCCTCATGGATCATTTTGTATATCCTACTTTTAGGCCACTGGTTTATTTCATGAACATAGTAAAAAAGTCCTCAGTATTTTATCAAACCAAATTTTATTTCATTTCCTTCACATATTTCTATAAGGAAATATTTTTTTTTGTTCTTACCAATTTTTTCTGTTTTTTTCTGTTCTTACCAATTTCAAGATTACCTATATAGTTTAGATCTCCCAACATTTCCCTATATCAAGGCTTACAAACAGATAGGCGATGGTGAAAATCAAACTTATTCTATATGGCCTCAACAGTGTTTCTTAAATATCTGAAATCTAAGGTACACAGGAGGGGGAAAACGCCCTCTGAGCTGCATGTTACCTACTACTTTTTAAAGATCTCATATGTGTACTGCTTGATTGACCAAAAATGGCCACAAATTCTTTGACATAAGAGTATATTGAGTATAGTTGAGTATATTTCCTCTCCACTTGAATGTGATTTGCTCTGACTGATAGAATGCAATGGAAAATGGCAAAGTATGAAAATATGATAGCTTCTATTTCATACATTTTCCATAGTTTCAGATGTCATTCTGTAGGAAACCCAGGCCATAAGGAGAGGCCATGTGGAAAAGAACCAATGCACTCCAGTCAAAACTCCAGCTGAGTCCCTGGCTGACAGCCATCACTATGTGTGAACTATCTGAGTAAGTGCTTTTACAAGTCCAATGGATTCAAGCCTCTGGACCACCACAGCAGCATTTGATACCATATGCAGCAGAGGAACCATCTTACTGAACCCAGTCTAGGTACAGAATTTTGAGTGATAATAAATGGTTATTATTGTGCTAAGCCACCAAGTTTTGGGGTAGTTTGTTACACAGTAATAGATAATCAAAGCATACATTATCTTTAAATGGTATATGAAACTCTGATACCTTCCCTATACAAACTTTTCATTCCAGCTGGATTAATGGGTTTTTAATCTAACTTCACATGCACATTCTCCATGTCTTTGTTTGTGATATAGATTTTGTGTCTATGCACCAAATTCTAACCATCTTTCATCCATACATTCTACCTCCTATGTCCTAATTAAGTAATCACGGATGAACTGCTTCATCTCCCTAATCCTCTCCTTATATACAGAATATTTATAGTAATAGCAATTATCTCACAGAGTTATTAGGAAGATTACCCCACAATAAGTATTCAATAAAGGCCATTTATTATTAAAACCCACCTCAAGTATTTAAGTAGACTTTATCTTCATTCAGTATAGTGTCATTTAGCTGAGTGAGCCTCTGTTTCCAGAACTCTGTTCCCAAAGATGTGAGTGAATTCTTTTCCATCCCTTCAAACCTTGGCCCTAAATAGATCACTGAAGAGAGTATCTATCAAAAGCTAAGATTCATTTTTCAAAGTGGAAATATCTTGGTCAGAGTAAGCCCTCTAAACAATAGGAGGTCAATAATATATTTGTTGAATTAATGAATAATGAAAAAAAAAAACACAGAAAGCACAGCTGATGTTCACCCAAAAATAGGAAAAACAATCATTTCAGATGTTCTTTATAATGTGTTGCAAACACATTATATTTCATTTACAAATTGGACTGATTATTAACCCAATTAGTTGTTATGCACCCTGTGTTATACCACCTTATGAAATGTATAATCCATAAATATGTATAAAGTAAAATAAAGGAGTTGAATTCATCAAGTCCATTGTCTAAGGAACATTCTCAGAATCCATGATGGTCTTGGGGTATTTAATGATGTTATATGGCATAAAATCAGGTCTATAAGATGCTAATATTTAATGCCATTTCTAACTTTTGGCTCTCACTCTTATATTGTACCCCTTATTGAGTAAAAATTCTCGACACCTCATTGACTTGGAAAAGGAAGGACAGCAGAGAAGGTGACTCTAGAGAGAGGTTAACACAAAGCCAAGTAAAGTGTCAAGACAAAAACTGAGAAGTACAGATATCTCCTGTTTATGGATTATCAACTCACTCCTGAAAATCACATGTGCTGGGGGAGGGGGGGGAACCAAACCAAACAAAACATTAAATACCTGGAAAGTATTCCCATTGTTTTATACAGCAAACATCTGTGTGTGTGTATGCATGTTATGCCTCAACCCAACACTCCCAAAATATTTCTAAATGTGGCTAAAATACACACAAAAAGCCTCTAGAGAAATCACAAACTATCATGTTAGGATATAAAATAGAATATCATTCTGTTATCAAATAATTAGTAATTTTTAAAAATTACATTTTATGCAGTAACAATATGAAAGACATTCAGAACAAATGCCCCATGGCAGAGAATGGCTCACCTTGAGTTGACACTGTAATGCCTTTCTTAGCATCATGTCCAACTTAACATGTCCAACCTACATGTCCCCTTTGTCAGCACTCATTGTTCTTTATACTTTTCAAAATATTTATCATGATTTTGATATTCTACTAATTGTTTTTGGAACATAACTCTAGGCTTTTCCTAAACATCATTTTGTTTGAAGTGTTATACTCTGGGGACAAAAGTATAAATTCTCAGATGCAAACAGGCTAAAATGTTGGAATTGAGTATTGTAAGCACAATGAAGTTTATATCTTAAAAACTAAAAGAAATCTTGCCATCAGGATATATTAATTCAAAAGATACTCTCTAGGGTATACCTGCACAATGTTGTCTAGAATTATAAGGAAATAATGTCTATATTGAAAATATATAAATTAATGTGGTTTTTTGTTTTGTTTTCTGTTGTTTGGTGTGTGTGTGTGTGTGTGTGTGTGTGTGTGTGTGTGTTTGTGGGTTTTGGTTTTGTTTTGTTCTTGCCTCCCAGCATCAACTCACCCTTTTTTAGTAGTAGCAATTCCATTTTATTTTGGGGGAAACACTCGTTGTTAGTCTATATGATTTGGGTGGGACTGATCATACCTCCTGGCACCTGGCCAGGCCAATCACAACACGTTAAATCACAGTTATAGTCACAGTTCATATTCATTGATAGAGAAATAAATGATCCAAACCAATACAATGATACCCAATTTCAGGTTTTTAATTTTTGGTTTTTGTTGTTCAGAGGGAGAATATCAGAATTTCAAAAACCTCTTTTTTATTGTTCCACTAAGCTGGAAGAAGCCTGATATACTTCAGGGATAGAGCCTGCCTAGGAATGGAGTCAACACAGAGAAACACAAAACAAAGATGCTGAATCACTTAAGTCCAGCTGTTCCTAAAGTCAGTTACCTCTAGAGTTTTAGGCTATGTGATTTTTTTTTTTTTTTTTTGCACAAGCCACACTGACATAGAATCCAGAATACATAAGCAAGAGCATAGCGGCAAGTAAATGCAGCGGCTTAACATTTCTCACTCACACAAAATCTGATGAGGATCAGGCAACTCTCAAAGGAAGTTCTTCTCCATGCAGTGACTCAGGTATCTAGGCTGATTCAACATATGCCCTGCACAATTGCCCCTCAAAAGGGAAGAGACAGCGCAAAGTGATACATTCTTCTCAAATACTTTGGCCTAGATGTTGCATTTATCATGGATGCTCATGCTTTGTTGGCTAAACCTATTCATATGGCTTTTGTGCCAAGAAAATAAGAGTACTAAATATTTTGAGCAATATTTTTTTACCACAAAGTCTTTTTCGGGTATTTTTAACTAACCAATACAGAAGTATTTTTCAAGTATATTATAAATAAATTGCCTGCTGGGAAGAGGATTGAGAAGGAAAGGTAGCAGGTGAAACATGGGGAAGAGAGTGAAATAGTCTCTTTGGAGAGAATGTGCCCTGTGTAAACTACTGGATAAATGCCTAGTATGATTCCATTTGATGGGTGCACACTAGCACCATTCATCTTGTCACTTTCCAGAAACAATATTATTTGCTCAAACAATATAGCATTATGTACCTCACCCCGACATCCAGTAATCACCGTCTTTTCATTCTGCATCCTGGCATCAATCACACTTCATAGCTGAGAAATGACAATGGCAGCTTGGGCTCAGCTGTGAGGTACAGGGCTTAGAGCTTTCATTCATCTTTATCAACTCCTCTATCAACTTTGTTGGCACACTCAGCAGGACAACCAGCCTCTCAGCCACCAAGCCATGGTATTATGCAGCTTAACCTTTTCAGCTCCATTTATCCAACAAACCTTAGCAATATCTCCTCTCCATTCAGACTGATATCACTGAAACCCAGGCCCTCCTCATCTAGCTCTTTGTTCAGATAAATATCATTCTTCTTGGTTCTCTTGATATAAGGGTCACTCCTCTTTGACTCATCTGGTACATCCTTACCTGTTCAATTTTACACAAACACCCACAGTGTATTCTTTCATATTATTTCACTGATTTCCAGTGAGTCTCTATTTTCTCCCAAAGCCAATATAAACTGACTTTATTAATATGGTCCTATCCTTTCTGCTCAAGTTAGTGGTGCACTCTCTCTAATGTTCATCTGTCTTCAAACAATCTCATGTGGAATAGTCTAGCATGGCTGACTATAAAACCTGCTAGTTCTTCAGAAGAAAGCTGGTCTGAAAGAAAAAATATCTGCAATTCATGAGTCCAGTAAAATAGTCCCCGCAATAGACTTGGACTCCAAGGTAGCTCATCAGCAGTCTAAATGTTCAGAGATATAGGAAACTCATTAATTGGATTTAGAAGGGTCTATACCAAATATAAAGGAACTGCAATAGACATCTCCAGGATAGGAGTTATTAAAAAAAAACACACACACACACAAACAAAAACAACTCAAGATCACAGCTTGAATACAATTAGACCACTGAACTGAAATTTTTTAAAAGGGTGAACCTTGGGTTTTCGTTCCAAGATGGCAAAGGAGCAGGAGACCTAAAGTTCGTCTGGTTCTAGGAATTCAGCTAGAGAGCTACCAAACCATTCTGAATACCTATGAACGCAACTGGAGAACAAAGAAAAGAGTAGCAGAAACTCTATGAACAGAAAAGCGACCACTTTCTGCAAGGAGGAGAAAAGATGGAAGAGGAGTAGGGGACCCCTTTTCCAGATGGTCCCCTGAGTCAAGCTGGATATCTACCAGACCATCTTGAAAACCCTTGAAATCAGCCTGAGATGCAGGAAGATACATCTGGATCTCTACAAATGAACATCTCCAGTGCTGAATATTGAGGTACAAAGTGGGGAGCCATGAATCCACACAAAGATATCAAAAGATAAATGGAAGGGGGAGGGAGTCAATGCACTCGGGTGCCGGGAAGCAGTAGCCACTTGCACTGGGGAGCGGGCCGGACTCGCGGACCGGCACCCATGAGGGAGCAGACTGAGACCATGAGCCTGGGAATGCATGTGCGACCAGACTGAAAACTAGAGCTCAGGAGAGCTCGCTGGCACCGGACTGATACCGGGAGCTTGGGAACACACGAGGGCCAGACTGAAAACCGGCACTCCAGAGCACGCATGAACCACACTGAAACAGGGAGCTCAGGAGTGCACGGGGGAACCGGGGGTGGCTGGCAGTGTTAGAAACACAAAGGACAGAGACGTGCCAGCCCTGGAAGTGACGGCTGGGAGAGCGGCTGTGGGGCACACAATCCGGGACACTGCAGGGTTTTTAGCAGCACCGACAGAAACAGAGTTAAAGTGGCCAGGAGAACTCAGTGGAGAGTGGACTGCCATCTCTCTGAGACAGAGGCTAAGATACAGCTACTGCTGCTCTCTCAGAAGAGTCACAGAAAACTGCTAGGGAAAGCCGCCAGAGAACAAAAGCCCGGAAATACCAGCTCACACTGTGCTCATCCCCATCCCCCCTTGCAGGGGACAGGGCGACTCTACCCAAACAGGGTTCCCTGAGTATCAGCATGGCAGGCCCCTCCCCCAGAAGGCAGGCTGAAAAATCAAGAAGCCCACATCCTTAAGGTCCTTATAAAACAAGTGCACACTGCCTGGGTCCTGGGCAATAATTTGGGCTCTGGGCATACCCACAACCTCTCCTCATCAGAATGACGAGGAGGAGAAATCCCCCCCAGTAAAGAGATAATGAGTCTGTGGCCTCTACCACAGAACTGATGGATATGGATATAACCAAATTGTCAGAAATGGAGTTCAGAGTAACAATGGTCAAGATGATGTGTAGGCTTGAAAAAAATATTAATGAAAATATTAATGAGAATATAGAATCTTTAAGGGCGGAAATGAGAGTGAATCTGGCAGAAATTAAAAATGCTGTGAATCAAATGCAGTCTAAACTAGACACTCTGACGGCCAGGGTAAATGAGGCAGAAGAGCGAATTAGTGAATTGGAGGATGGGATGGTAGAAGAGAAAGTTAAAATAGAAACTTGCCTAAAAAAAATCCAATCTCGAGAATGTAGATTACAGGAGATTACTGACTCACCGAAATGTTCCAATGTGAGAATCATCGGCATCCCCGAGGGGATGGAGAAAGAGAGAGGTCTAGAAGAGATATTTGAACAAATTGTAGCTGAGAACTTCCCAAATCTGGCAAAGGAAACAAGCATTCATGTCCAAGAGGCAGAGAGGACCTCCCAAGGTTAATGAGAACAGACCTACACCATGTCACATCATAGTCCAATTTGCAAATATTAGATCCAAGGATACAGTATTGAAAGCAGCCAGGGGGAAGAAAATTCTTACATGCAGAGGAGAAAATATCAGAATAATGTCAGACCTGTCTACAGAGACCTGGCAGGCTAGGAAGGGTTGGCAGGGTATCTTCAAAGGTCTATCTGAGAAGAACATGCAGCCAAGAATCGTTTATCCAGCAAGGCTGTCATTCAGAACTGATGGAGAGATAAGGACCTTCCAGGATTGGCACAAACTGAAGGAATTTGTAACCACCCAACCAGTCCTACATGAGATATTAAGGGGGAACTATAAAAGTAAAAAGGCCCCAAGAGTGATACAGAACAGAAATTTACAATCTGTAGAAACAAAGACTTCACAGGCAACATGACATCATTAAAATCATATCTCTCAATAATCAGTCTCAATATGAATGCCCTACATGCTCCCATAAAACACCACAGGGTTGCAGATTGGATAAAAAGACATGACCCATCCATTTGCTGTCTACAAGAGACTCATTTTGAACCTAAAGATAGGTTCAAATCCAGACTGAAAGTGAGGGGATGGAAAACCATTTTTCATGCCAATGAACCTCAGAAAGAAAGCTGGGGTAGCAATTCTCATATCAGACAGATTAGATTTTAAACTAAAGACTGTTGTTAGAGATACAGAAGGACACTATATTATTCTTAAAGGATGTATCCAACAAGTGGATATGACAATTATAAATATCTATGCCCCCAACAGGAGAGCAGCTAGATACACAAGCCAACTCTTAACTAGAATAAAAAGACGTATAGATAATAATACATTATTAGTAGGGGACCTAAACACTCCACTATCAGCAATAGACAGATGACCTAAGCAGAAAATCAACAAAGAAACAACAGCTTTGAATGACATACTGGACCAGATGGACCTAATAGATATATATAGAACATTATACCCCAGAACAAAACAGTACTCATTCTTTTCGAATGCACATGGAACTTTCTCCAGAATAGACCATATACTGGGTAACAAAACAGGTCTCAACCAATACCAAAAGACTGAGATTATTCCCTGCATATTCTCAGACCACAATGCTTTGAAACTGGAACTCAATCACAAGGAATAATTCAGAAGAAACTTCAACACTTGGAAACTAAGAACCATCCTGCTCAAGAATGATTGGGTAAACCAGAAAATTAAAAATCAGTTTAAACAATTTTTGGAGACCAATGAAAATGAAAACATTGGTCCAAAACCTATAGGACAGTGCAAAGGCGGTTCTAAGGGGAAAATACATAGCCATCCAAGCCTCATTCAAAAGAATAGAAAAATCTAAAATGCAGTTTTTATATTCTCACCTCAAGAAGCTGGAACTGGAACAGAAGAACAGGCCTAACCCATGCACGAGATGGCAGTTGATCAAGATTAGAGCAGAGATCAATGAATTAGAAACCAGGAGCACAGTAGAGCAGATCAACAGAACTAGAAGCTGGTTCTTTGAAAGAATAAATAAGATCGATAAGCCACTGGCCAGCCTTATTCAAAAGAATAGAGAAAGGATCCAAATTAGTAAAATTATGAATGAAAGGGGAGAGATCACAACCAACACCAATGAAATAGGAAGGATGATTAGAAACTTTTATCAACAGCTTTATGCCAACAAACTGAATAACCTGGAAGAAATGGATGCCTTCCTGGAAACTTATAAACTACCAACACTGGAACAGGAAGAAATTGATTATTTAAACAGACCGATTAATTATGAGGAAATTGAAGCAGTGATCAAAAACCTCCCCAAAAACAAGAGTCCAGGGCCTGATGGATTCCCTAGGGAATTTTACCAAACATTCAAATAAGAAATGATACCTATTCTCCTGAAGCTGTTTCAAAAAATAGAAGGAAAACTACCAAACTCATTCTGTGAGGCCAATATTACCTTGATCCCCAAACCAGATCTCCCCATCAAAAAGGAGAATTACAGACTGATATCCCTGATGAATATGGATGCCAAAATTCTCAACAAGATCCTAGCTAATAGGATCCAACCGTACATTAAAAGGATTATCCATCAAGACCCAGTGGGATTCATCCCTGGGATGCAAGGGTGGTTCAACATTTGCAAATTGATCATTGTGATAGATCATATCAACAAGAAAAGAGTCAAGAAAATACGATCCTCTCAATTAAGGCAGAAAAAGCATTTGACAAAATAAGCACCCTTTCCTGATTAAAACCCTTCAGAGTGTAGGGATAGAGGGTACATTCCTTAATTTCATAAACCATCTATGAAAAGCCTACAGCAAATATCATTCTCAATGGGGAAAAGCTGAAAGCCTTTCCCTTAAGATCAGGAACATGACAAGAATGCCCACTCTCGCCATTATTGTTCAACATAGTACTAGAGGTCCTGGCAACAGCAATCAGGAAACAAAAAGGGATAAAACATATCCAAATTGGCAACGAAGTCAAACTGTCTCTCCTCAGATGACATGATACTCTATATGGAAAACCCAAAAGACTCCACCTCCAAACTACTAGAAGTTATAGAGCAATTCAATAATGTGGCAGGATACAAAATCAATGCTCAGAAATCAGTTGCATTTCTATACATGAACAATGAGACTGAAGAAAGAGAAATTAGGGAATCCATTCCATTTACAATAGCACCAAAAATCATACGTTATCTCGGAATTAACTTAACCAGAGACGTAAAGGATCTATATTCTAGAAACTACAGATCACTCTTGAAAGACATTGAGGAAGACACAATAAGATGGAAAAATATTCCATGCTCTTGGATCAGAAGAATAAACATAGTTAAAATGTCTATGCTACCCAGAGCAATCTACACTTTCAATGCCATCCCGATCAAAATACCAATGACATTTTTCAAAGAACTGGAACAAACAGCCCTTAAATTTGTGTGGAACCTTAAAAGGCCCCGGATCGCCAAGGAACTGTTGAAAAGGAAAAACAAAGCTGGGGGCATCACGTTGCCAGATTTCAAGCTATACTACAAAGCTGTGATCACAAAGACAGCATGGTACTGGCACAAAAACAGACACATAGACCAATGGAACAGAATAGAGAACCCAGAAATGGACCCTCGGCTCTTTGAGCAACTAATCTTTGACAAAGCGGGAAAAAACATCCAGTGGAAAAAAGACAGTCTCTTCAATAAATGGTGCTGGGAAAATTGGACAGCTATATGCAAAAGAATGAAACTTGACCACTCTCTCACACCATACACAAAGATAAACTCTAAATGGATGAAAGACCTCGATGTGAGACAGGAATCCATCCAAATCCTAGAGGAGAACATAGGCTGTAAACTCTTTGACATCGGCCACAGCAACTTTTTTCATGATACATCTCCAAAGGCAAGAGAAACAAAAGCAAAAATGAACTTGTGGAACTTCATCAAGATAAAAAGCTTGTGCACAGCCAAGGAAACAGTAAAAAAAAAAAAACTAAGAGGCAGCCCACGGAATGGGAGAATATATTTGCAAATGACACTACAGATAAAAGACTAGTATCCAAGATCTACAAAGAACTTCTCAAACTCAATTCACATGAAACCAATAATCAAATCAAAAAATGGGCAGAAGATATGAACAGACACTTTTCCAATGAAGACATACAAATGCCTAACACATGAAAAAATGTTCAAAATCATTAGCCATCAGGGAAATTCAAATCAAAACCACCATGAGATACCACCTTACGCCAGTTAGAATGGCAAAAATTGACAAGGCAGGAAACAACAAATGTTGGACAGGATGTGGAGAAAGGGGATCCCTCTTACACCATTGGTGGGAATGCAAGTTGTTACAGCCACTTTGGAAAACAGTGTGGAAGTCCCTTAAAAAGTTAAAAATTGAGCTACCCTATGACCCAGCAATTGCACTACTGGGTATTTACCCCAAAGATACAGATGTAGTGAAGAGATGGGCCATATGCACCCCAATGTTCATAGCAGCATTGTTCACAATAGCTTAATTGTGGATGGAGCTGAGATGCCCTTCAATAGATGACTGGATTAAGAAGATGTGCAATGGAATATTACTCAGCCATCAGAAAGAATGATTACACAATATTTACAGCAACATGGACAGGACTGGAGGAGATTATGCTAACTGAAATAAGTCAAGCAGAGAAAGGCAATTATCATATGGTTTCACTCATTTATGGAACATAAGAAATAGGAAGATTGGTAGGAGAAGGAAGGGAAGAATGAAGGGGGGGTAAACAGAAAGGGGAATGAACCATGAGACTGTGGACTCTGGGAAACAAACTGAGGGCTTCAGAGTGGAGCGGGGTGGGAAATTGGGATAGGCAGGTGATGGGTATTAAGGAGGGCACATATTGCATGGTGCCCTGGGTGTTACACGCAAATAATGAATCATGGAACATTGCATCAAAAAACTGGGGATGTACTGTATGGTGACTAATATAACAAAATAAAAATTATAAAAAAATAAATAAAAGGGTGCACTTTATGGTAAGTTAATTGTATCTCAATAAAGCTATTGTTAAAATAATTACATCTTGATTGGAATGTAGCCCAAATATTACTATAGCTTATACATATGACTTTGCAGACATACACTTTATCTAATTACTCTCCACTCTGAGCACTCTACTCAGTTAAAAGATGATTCTTGCGTGTAAGACACCTGATGTAGGGAAGTAGCAATGAGTATGGGTGTATAAGCAATAGTAATATTTCTCAAACTTTAGTGTAATATTTCTCAAATTTTTTTCCAGTTTTGAGATATAACTGACATACAGTACTATATAAGTTTGAAGTATACAGTATAATTATATGACTTACATATATTGTGAAATGATTATCATGGTATTTAATGTTCTTTATCTCATATAGATATAGATAGATATAGATATATTCCTCAAACTTTTTCAAATTGTGTAAAGTTTGCTCACTTGCAAAGTCTAGGGTCCTATGTATAGAGATCATGATTTCATAAGTCTATAGCA
>NW_024424786.1:16259714-16397226 GCF_017311325.1 Ursus maritimus
AAAAAAAAAAAAAACTAAGAGGCAGCCCACGGAATGGGAGAATATATTTGCAAATGACACTACAGATAAAAGACTAGTATCCAAGATCTACAAAGAACTTCTCAAACTCAATTCACATGAAACCAATAATCAAATCAAAAAATGGGCAGAAGATATGAACAGACACTTTTCCAATGAAGACATACAAATGCCTAACACATGAAAAAATGTTCAAAATCATTAGCCATCAGGGAAATTCAAATCAAAACCACCATGAGATACCACCTTACGCCAGTTAGAATGGCAAAAATTGACAAGGCAGGAAACAACAAATGTTGGACAGGATGTGGAGAAAGGGGATCCCTCTTACACCATTGGTGGGAATGCAAGTTGTTACAGCCACTTTGGAAAACAGTGTGGAAGTCCCTTAAAAAGTTAAAAATTGAGCTACCCTATGACCCAGCAATTGCACTACTGGGTATTTACCCCAAAGATACAGATGTAGTGAAGAGATGGGCCATATGCACCCCAATGTTCATAGCAGCATTGTTCACAATAGCTTAATTGTGGATGGAGCTGAGATGCCCTTCAATAGATGACTGGATTAAGAAGATGTGCAATGGAATATTACTCAGCCATCAGAAAGAATGATTACACAATATTTACAGCAACATGGACAGGACTGGAGGAGATTATGCTAACTGAAATAAGTCAAGCAGAGAAAGGCAATTATCATATGGTTTCACTCATTTATGGAACATAAGAAATAGGAAGATTGGTAGGAGAAGGAAGGGAAGAATGAAGGGGGGGTAAACAGAAAGGGGAATGAACCATGAGACTGTGGACTCTGGGAAACAAACTGAGGGCTTCAGAGTGGAGCGGGGTGGGAAATTGGGATAGGCAGGTGATGGGTATTAAGGAGGGCACATATTGCATGGTGCCCTGGGTGTTACACGCAAATAATGAATCATGGAACATTGCATCAAAAAACTGGGGATGTACTGTATGGTGACTAATATAACAAAATAAAAATTATAAAAAAATAAATAAAAGGGTGCACTTTATGGTAAGTTAATTGTATCTCAATAAAGCTATTGTTAAAATAATTACATCTTGATTGGAATGTAGCCCAAATATTACTATAGCTTATACATATGACTTTGCAGACATACACTTTATCTAATTACTCTCCACTCTGAGCACTCTACTCAGTTAAAAGATGATTCTTGCGTGTAAGACACCTGATGTAGGGAAGTAGCAATGAGTATGGGTGTATAAGCAATAGTAATATTTCTCAAACTTTAGTGTAATATTTCTCAAATTTTTTTCCAGTTTTGAGATATAACTGACATACAGTACTATATAAGTTTGAAGTATACAGTATAATTATATGACTTACATATATTGTGAAATGATTATCATGGTATTTAATGTTCTTTATCTCATATAGATATAGATAGATATAGATATATTCCTCAAACTTTTTCAAATTGTGTAAAGTTTGCTCACTTGCAAAGTCTAGGGTCCTATGTATAGAGATCATGATTTCATAAGTCTATAGCAGGGTACTGAAATGTGCACTTTATTTATCAGTTTAGGAGACTCTGTAGGTATTCCATGTCCCATACTTTGTATCCATACATAATAACCCTGGTCTACACAGGAACCAGTCTAAGGAAGAGAAGCTGACCATGGCTGGAGGAGTTGCCAAAGTGCCAGTCAAATACGTGTTCAGAGAAAAATTCAAGATTTAATGAGCTGAAGTATAACCTGAAATAGAAGAAAGACATGCTTCATTCAGACTATCCAAATATGGCAGATGCAGTGGTTAGGGTAAGGTTGTAGTTCATTAACTACAGAAGTTACATTACTACTACATTAACTCTCAAGCTGACTTGAGGGATTCAAATGATCAGGCTTTCTATAAGGATTAACACAGCAAGACTAATTTAGATTCCACTTATTCATAGATATGATGAGATAGATAATATATGATCCAGCTTGGACTGAATTGACTCAGCAACTGGCATAGGTGGGTGCAGGTTGAAGATGTCAGAGCTTATACTTAGAAAAGGCCAGAAATATAAGGAATGGCTAACATTACAAACATCCATACTCACTGCTACTTCCCTACATCAGAAGCTTTACATGCAAAGAGCATCTTTTAACTGAGTAGAGTGTTCAGAGTGGAGAGTAATTAGAGAAAGTGTATGCCTGCAAGGTCCATTCTGGATATTCACAAGCTGCTGACCAGCATAATGTGTGATTTCAAAGGCAGATTTGAGAGCAGATGGGTTCTAAGGGGACATAATATGATCCTTAGAAACTCAACGAGAAAGAAAATTATTTCTTTTTTCCAGAAAGAAGAAACGACACCTGAGGAGTCGTCTCAGGAATTAAAAAACAGAAAAATGGGTTCAGTCAAAGCAAAGAATCAGTAACTTTGTTATACTAAGGCTGTCTCTTTGAGGCCATAATTTAAGCCATTACTTTAATCAAAGCTATCTTAAAAATCACTATTCAATATATGACATAAGATCTCATGCCTTCTAGCTATTTTTTTACATTCAGTTAGCCAGCATGTAGTACATCATAAGCTTTTGTTGTAGTGTTCAATGATTCATTTGTTGCATATAACACCCAGTGCTCATCCCAACACATGCCCTCCTCAATACCCATCACCCAGTTACCCCATCCCCCCAACCCCCTCCTTTCTGTAAACCTCAGTTTGGTTCCCGAAGTCCAGAGTCTCTCATGGTTTGTCTCTCTCTCTCTGACTTCTTCCCATTCAGTTTTCCCTCCCTTCTCCTGTGGTCCTCTGCTCTATTCCTTATGTTCTACATATGAGTGAAACTATATGATAATTGTCTTTCTCTGCTTGACTTATTTCACTTAGCGTAATCCCCTCCAGTTCTATCCATATCAATGCAAATGGTGGGTAGTCATCCCTTCTGACAGCTATTTTTTACTCCTTCTTATCAGGGCTTTATAAGAATCATCTATGTTATATCATTTAGCCCTAAATTATTTCCTTTCCTTTATGAATCTGTCATGAACTCACTTAGTAAACATTTATTGAACACTTTATTGAACTAAAATGGCAAGGAAAATTTTCTTATTCTCAAAGGCCTTAGAGTCCAACATAACTTACTCTTTTAGACCAAATAAATAAGAAATAGTTCTGTCAATGACTGGACCATATGCCCCAGTTGTGTCCATTTTAACATCCATCACAACTAGACTCAATGTTATCTTTGAACATTTTTGCTGAATATAAAGCACATTTATTAAACAATAGCTTTCTTATGAAAATATTCCTGGCACCATAAGTTGGGTTATGCCTCAGGATGACCAGGGCTTCTAATCTACAACACCAGAGATGCCAATAATCTGCAGTTAGTTTGGATCTTTTCCCTGAAATAAAACATTGGTTCCATATTTTTAAAGTTATCTAATACTCAGGTTTTAATATCAAAGTGTCTGGAGTGGTTCCCAGGTAGAGAGGATTTCTATAGGTACCAGACAGGCTTTTATAAATTCAGTCTGAAGAAATAGCTAAGTGTCACCATGTCTACACAAAGATGAGATTCAATTAAGTGGGGGAAAGGTTAAAATTGGAGGAAAACCAGCAGTAAATTTGTTGTTTGAAATGACCAGTCTAAATAAGACATCCGGGAAATGGAATTTTTAACTTTTCAATCAACCTAAGAAACACAAGGTACTAAATTTGCTGCCCCTACTGATTACAAACACCAGCAGAAAGTTAGGAATTAGAGTCATGTTTACCTAAATTACTTATTCGTCATCTTAGTATTGCTTACTACAAACCAATTTCATAAGGTTTTATGGCCATCTGGACAGTATCAGTTATGGAGCAAATGGTGGAGTTTAAGACATGGTGATGGGCCCTGTGTTTGATAAAATCTGTGTTCTCTCACAAACTTACACGTATCATTATATTTGAGCCTGAGCTTTCCCAGCAAAGGAAGAGAAGATCTAACTTCCTATACTTCCTATGAGCACTATGCTTACTAAGACACAATTAAAATGTCTTTGATAGGACATCTGGACAGGCTTTATTTGTCAAGATCATTAAAGCCATCAGATTAAGAAGATCCAGAGTCTCAAGTAAGAGAATTATTTACTCAAATGTCTGCTTAACAATGATGATACTAGGGTGTTATATCAAAATAATTCATGAGACGAGACAAATATAAGAAAAAATAAGCCTCTTCAGGTGTTTTACAATCATTATTCAGACTCAGTAGACTTTCTCAATTAGTATGAGAGGAATATTTAAAATGATTTCACATAGCTATGTTCTGATTAGGAAACTAAGAATGTCTCTTTGCAGAAATGATTCACAATTCATTTCATACTGAAATGTGTTTGTGAGGGACTACAAACACCAAATATTGTATGTTATCTATAATTGCAATAATGTTATAGATAAATGTCATTACTTAGCTAAAACAAATCTAAGTTTATGTTGAAACCCTAATTAAACTGATTGTTATGGGTCAGGGTCAAAGGAGTCTTTGGGTGATTTCTGGTCACCAGAACTTGCCTGGAAGAAAAAGAAGCACGGTAGAATTTTTCAAAGTCCTAAGCATGAAAACTGGTCAGCTGAAAGAGGGGCTAAGGTTATTGAAGGGAAGTGAAGGAGAAAAGCTGTAATATGAGAAATCTGTGATGTCATTGAAGGAGTAGCTGCCAAACTGAAAAGTGAGAATCAGCAGATGACCAAGATAGACTGAGACTGAGTTGAATGTGTATGTTGCCAGGAGTGCAAGAAGCAGCACATTTTGCTGGACACGCTTCTGGTTCTAATTTACTAGGGGCTAGAAAACTATTATTGACCAGTTAGTAGAGCAAAACAGCTAGAGTTCAGACCTATCAATAGCACTATATCATAGTCACCCTCCAACCACATTGCCTTGTTTTTTTGGGTTTTGTTTTGTTGTGTTGCTACTCAAGCATCTTAAGTATATGGACGTCATCTCAACAAGAAGGGGAGCAGGGAAGGGAAAGAAATGAGGCCCTTGTGTCTGTTCAGTTGCTTCAGGGAGCAAATACCATGACAGAATTAGAAGCATAAGATATTTTGTAGAAAAAGGCCAGTAAAAAACACAAAGGGGAGAGGGATCAAGAGTGGGTGGTGACTGACTTTAGACTGGTACAGGTCTGATACCTACGAAGCGAGAGAGGGAAGGAAGGAGACTTCAGTAGGAAGAGCTTCATGAGGCACTGCAGCTCTGAGAAACTCTCAGCCAGCTCATTGAGAAACCCAGAGAAGAAATCCTGCATTGAGCATATATGGCCAGAGTCTAGAACCCCTGTTGCATTCAGTTACTGGATGGAGGGGTTACGACCTTGGTGTGAACAGTGTAGCATATTCCAATAACAAGGTAGCTAGAAATTATGAGCTACCACACTCCTCACAGGACCTTTTCTCTTATCATGATATCTGAGCCACAGAACTTTGTTGCTGCCATAGTCTACTCTTCACTCTGCACAGATCATTTTTTTCCATAGTTTCAAAGTAGATGCTTCATTTTTCCTTTGACCCTCTCTTCATTAAAAACAAACAAAGAAACAAAAAAACAAACAAAACAAACAAAAACCTTGAAATAGAGAGGTTACTGGGATGAATTACATCCTCTCTTGTTGCCTTTAGTCTGGAAACTGCAACTGATGATCATCCCCCTCCTCTATTATCCATTCTAAATTCCCCTTACCTTCATTTATCACCTCTGCAAGTCTTGGTAGCTTACCAAGTATTACCTAAACCTTCATTCCTAAGTCTCTGGTAATCATACATATATCAAGCTAGGATAATTTCATGTGATAATTCATAGCAACAATAGTTCAACAGAGTACCAAGAGAAATCAAATAAAGCACTTGAGTTACATATATTCTTCTCTGCCCCAAAGTGCAAAAGCAACCCTATCTTCTCTTGCTTATCAGGATGAATTGTCCTGGCCAAGATGGTGACACTTCTCATCTGTTGGTCCCTATTTCCAAGGAGTCTAAAGTTCTCAGGCAGCAGCCATAACTTATAGTTCAATGGGATCTGCTCTGTCTCCTGGAAGGAATATTTTTCCTTTGGTGATCAGGATCTCTAACTCTACATATCCCAGAGTTTCAGGGATGAAAAGTATAAAATCCTCAGTGGTTCAAGAATCAGACAAAAAAAAGTTAAAAAGAAATAAGGGAGAGATCTAAGGATAAAGTAAACTACTGCATTCTACCAGCCCACACTCCTCCTTTATACAAGTCTATTTCTGTTACACAACAGTGATCCCAGGGATGTACCTGAAATAGTTATATACTAAAACAATAATTGACAAAAACTACCAACAGATAGCCTTCTCTCAAGCCACTTAAAATACAAGTTATAAAATGAACAGTACAATATATTTTTCAAAGTCTCTAATTTCAAGGGCTTCCTGTGACACTCATGACCATCTCTCCATCATCAATGTTCTAAATAAATGATATACATGAGAACAAGATATAGTTTTTGTTCCATCATTATGCATCTGTTCACATCCTCATTTTCCTTGAGGAAATTTGACACTTTCCCAATTTCCATACCAGCATTCCTTGTTTAAACTTGATAAAGGACTTCAGGCATCTGTTCATTCTCTCTCCTCCAACATTCACCTCTCTTCCTGGCTTCTAGATTCAGATCCCCTTTTGATGGTTCCTTCCTTATGCTGATGCATCAAATGTACACTTTGTTCTGTCACTTAATAGGAAAAAGATTATTTAACACCCCAAGTTTAAAGTATTTTCCCATTCATAAATCTATGCATGCAAAATAATTTTAGTGCCTCCTCTATGACTAGCAGTAGAAAAGCAGTAAAAAGAAAATTTGAACTTGAACCTGAAGTGAATGGTTTTGAGCTCTGACCCAACAAGTCAATCAGCATGAGGGTGAGGCAGTTACCCAGTCTTTCTGACTTATTTTTTTATTTGTAAAATGGAGATAAAAATCTCAAAATCAAAAAAAATAAAAAAATCCATGAATATTTTCTGAAGAAAAATGAAATAAAAGATTGAATATCCATTGTAATCTCTAAAATAGATAACAGATGAAGTGATGTAATTATTAATCATATTATATTACTTATAATCCAAAGAAATATATCATCATTAATCAAATCTCCACTTGGTCAGAACAAAATAATGGGAAGACACTTGAAGTGAGGTACAGTTTGTAGAATCCTTTAAAATCACAAAGGACTATCTACTCAGCAAATTCTAAGATTAACCAACTTTATCCTCTCTTTTATTATCTGATTTTGGCCAATTATTTAGAGTTTAGCCATTTTTATTAATCTATCATCAGGATTAGTAACTCTTGTCTTTTTCTGTTCTGAAGCTAATTGTGAAACCACATAAAATAATAAAATCAAAGCATTTTATATACTGTAATGTGACAAGCAAATTACAGGCTTTGTCTTTATTCACCTTATTGTTTTAGATAGTGCTTTTAGAAATCTCAGTTTGGCCCTCTACTTAAGATTAAAGACAGTATCCGGAGTCATATATATTTGAAATTTGGTATCAGAAGATTTAAATCAAACACTTCTGGTTTCAAGGCTTGTGTTTGTGTGTATGTGCATGTGTACCTACACACTAATATCAACTATATGGTTCCAAGTCAGAATTGGTCAAAAGAGGAACTTGCATGTGGTTTGGAAGACAGAGGTGAGGTAGAACCAGTATCCCCTTGAAAGTTGTTGCAGTCAGACATGGTAAAGGTCAACACAATAAGGACAGATGAAGAGATGCCCAGCAAATCCAAGCTTGCCCATGTTCTCCTCTGCTCCACATCCAGCTACTGCCTAACTACAGTCTCTCTTGGCCAACAACAATACTAGGAACAGCACCAGAGCCTTGGCTAAAAATCTATGAAGTGATATTGCTATAGAGACTGTGGTCCACATTGGCTCTGACCTGCCCACTTACACGAGTGTATCAGGCAGGCTGGTTAGCAACTGTCACTCTAACGCAGACCTCCCCTTTTCTGACCCCACTTCACCTTCTTCTCCTATATTTCTTAATGATCCTCCAGTTTCCATAAAACTTACACTGCCTCTGTTTGGTGACTGATACAAAGATGACATAATTCTCATGTCTGTTGGAAAACTATGACAAATTTGATACCTATGCAAAGCTAAATATGCATCTAAAAAAAGTATAAAAATGTTGTGTCATTAGTTTTAAAGGCACTAAGAACTTTTTTCCCTTTTGATATATAAATTTTATTATTGATAACATTTAGCAGCCAAAGTAAGTACTTAATGACTTTAAGTGCTCTGAAAAATTTAAAGACTCGGGTAACAAAGAACCCTAGAAACTACTTTCTCTATGTCTTTACAAGGTACATAAGGAAATTGCCTCCCAGAGATGTCAAATCATTTGCCTAAGTTCCGTCAGAGTCAGTGACTTGCTATTCTGTTAAAAGCAGATTTCTTAAGCTGTCCCCTTACCTGATTAAGGAATGCAAGCCATCTTAGTGGGTCCATTTAATTCAGAATGTCTATGTCTATGTTTCAAATAGCTTCCTTTTCCTATCCATGGTCCTATTCCTTACTCTTTGTTCCACTTCTTTTTTTTGTCTCCCACTCTAGGAGCTTCTGAGACAGGCAATGTGAACTGCGTTGCTCTTATCTTACTTTAGCATACACTGAGATTCCTTCTCCCCTCCTCACTTTGGCCTTAAATAATAACATAAACAATCTCCCAGTCATATCAGATATTTAGTACATTTCTTATAACCTGCTCTATTAGTAATATCCATTCTCTATTATCTTTGCTTACTGATTATTATTCAAAGATAATGAAATAGGGAAGAGTTGGTACAGATTGTATTTTTCATGAATAAAACTATCAAATGAATGGTGCACTGAAATCTATTCAGGCAGAGGAAATACACTCCAGTATAACAGATGTCAGTGCATGTTGATGAGTACCCATCTGAATATAATCATTGGAAATGAAAATTTCAGAGGCCTGAAATACCTGCAGACTGCCTTGTCTTAGGTCAGCATTGGAAAGTTTTAGAAATGACGCATTGCTCCCTCAAAATTCATTGGTAATACAGTGGCCTTCTCCAAAATTAAATCCTGTCTTGCCTGAAAAAGAAGATATGTTTCTTAAGACACTTCACCTGTCTTTTACTTTTTCCTTCGCCTGGGATATTCTCAGTTATTTATATTCTCTAGTTATTTATTATAACGAGATGTTGGTAAATTCAGTCATTTACTTTAACAGGTTTGTTACCTACATGTCTAATTTTTCATTATTTATTCTGACATTTCCTGACTACCTCCTGTATGCCAGACTTGGTAGGAAGTGTTAGGGATATGGAATGCAAGTCATTAGATTCTAAATTTTGTGAGTAGGAACCTTGTACTTCTTATTCACCAATAATATACTCTATGTCTAGCACTTACTGATACAGAGGAAGTGCTCAATAAATTATTTATATTTATTAATTGAATGAATGAATGAATGAGAAACCTCTGGTTGCAAACAGCTCACAGTCTAGTGGAGATAATTACACTCTCTATAATGAGTGTGATAATAGTGATATAAATGCAGAGTTGATGGAGCTGACAGGAGAAAAAATCTAATTGACATTCTACTTCAAGCGTTCCACTATAGAAAGTGGGTTAAGCGCCGTTTTGGACAACTGAGGGAGGAAACTCACCTCCAGCAAAACAATGAAGGAGAAAGTCATGCCTGATTTCAATCTAGAAGGGCAAGTAGGCGGGAAGGATGTTCAAATGTAAAAGAACCCCAGACATCTTGTACGATATTTGCCATTACTCACGGAGACTTCAAAAAGCCAGAAAAAGGAGCTGAGATCCCTGAGAAGTTACTAGATTTACTAACAACCTGGAGGAACTTTACAGAATAATAAAGAGGTCTTGTAGTCTGATAAACAAGGTTTGTTGGAAAATATTTAAAATTCTTTCAAATAGAATAAAAATGAAAGCTGGCAAAAAGCCAGCTAATCAGACAAACAGCTCTTCATTTCATTACCTATATTTCAATTGGCTTTGTTAATGAAAACGGGGTCAAATATAAAAGGCACTGGTAAAGCATCTAAAAATTCATGTCCTGGCAAAAGAGACAGAGCAAATCAGCAAGTTCACGCTAGTAGGCTGCTATAGCATTTTGTATATTTACAATAAGGTCTAAAACTACAAATCTGCTGGTAAATCATAAACATTTTAAATTCAGTTAGGAAATCAAGAATATCTAGAGTAGTAGGAAAAATATGAAGCTTAAATCTAAAATTAAACCCACGAGTATAAACAATTCAACCAAGAGCCAGGTGTTGGATACAAAATCAACTAAAATTTTAGCGACTTCAGTGTTATTTTAGCTAGCAGGAATCATTTCAGAAGGCTGGGAGGCACAGCTTGCCATACCCAAGAGATTGAGCTTACGTCCCAAACTTAGAATAGAGCCTTTCCTGGTTATGCTGTTGGTATTTTAAGAAACATGACAGGCCCATCTGCCATCCATATGAGAAGTCACTCTTTCCAAGATGTCACTGAATTTATGCCTGTAACCCTAAACTAACAGGAAAAGGAAATATCATTCTCCCTCATCTCCTTCCAAGAAAGGTTTAATGTGCAATAGTCTAGCACTCTTTCCAAGAAGATAACCAACGATCTTTTTTTCTACAAATATATATATCAAAGTATGTCAATATCCAAAGAGTATAAGAGGTAAAAAAGGGTAGCAGTACACACAATGATTATTTTTACCCTAAAACTTCTTTGCCAAATATTTAATCATTCCACATGCATTATCTCATTTAAATCTAATCCTTACCATGTTTCTAGGTTTGGTTATAGCTATAATCATTTAGTAGATGGAAAAAAAAAAAAAACCTTAGAAGTTAAGATTTACTGGTTCAATCAATCCACAAAGATAGCAAAATTATAGGACTGGGACTCAATCCCACATTTTTCTGATGCCAAATTTCATGCTCTTAACTATTCTGACATAGTGTCTCTATAATCACATTACACCCTTGAGATTATAATCTTTTGACGGCTCCCATCATCTGTATTAAGGTTCCTCATTCTGCTACTAGTTGGCTGTGGACAGAATTCTGGGTGTCTATGAACATGGATGAGGGGGAAAAATCTTACAACTTTATATTTACCACCTTTAATGCATTAATCAATATATATCATAATTTTAAAAAACAGTTGGTTCAATCCAAAGCCCTTCCTTTGAAATTCCAACATTATTTTATATCATTTAAAAATGTCATTCTGAGAAGGGGTCCGTAGGCTTTACTAGACTACCAAAAAGGTACATGGCACACAAAAATTTAAGACACTCTGCTCCATAGGATACAATCCAAACTCCTTTATATGGCATCCAAAATTTTTCATGTAGTCTACTGGACAAGGAGCATTTTCTGGCCCAATCTGAGCCCATCAGAATCTTTCTGAATGTTTTTTTTGTTTTGTTTTGTTTTGTTGTTGTTTGTTTGTTTTTGAGCTGGAATTAAAGATTGAGTGAGCTTCTCTCTGGGGATAGAATTTTAAAGTTGTTAAACTATAGAGTCTTTGGTGGCTGTTTCCCCCATCATGGCCAAAGGAGCCTATGTGCGTTAGAGGAAAACAAAACTAAATAAATACATCCACAAATAAAAATAAATCAGTAAAATTTAGTCACCTCTATTGCCTTACTACCCCCCGCCCCCAAGCCTCACTTTAAAATCCTTCTAAGTGGTTATCCTTGGCACTTTCTATTTCTTTCCAAGTCCATCCTGTTTATCATTAAGCAGCACACCCAGGTTAATTTTTTCTAAACAATGACTATGTTGAATCACACCACTCCCAAAACAGTTCCATGACACCCTATTGTCTACAAACCAAAGTTTAGACTCCTTCAATGGATTGACATTCAAGGATTTCCATGTAATGGACCCACCTTGCCTTTCCAATTTAGTCTTCAACTTCTTTCTATCCATCATCCTGTATTATAGCCAAAATGGATCAATCACTGTTTCCTGTTTATAGCCCTGTATTTTCCTTCTTCCATGCTTTTAATAAGCTTCCTCCCTGTAGCTGGGATACCTCTGTAATCTTCACATATCTAAATCATACTTACTTGTTCAGGTCCAGCACAAATTCAACCACCCTCATCCAGTCCTAATTCCTGATTCTTCCCAGGAGAAATAAAATCTGTTCTCTGAGCTTTATGTATAATTCACCTATGCTTTTCACTGGTCATTTACCCTCTTCTATCTAATTATATAATTATTTAGTATATAACATTTTCCCACAACAGTAATAGTAGTAATAGCAATTGAGCATTGATGCTAGGTACTACTAAACACTTTCTTTGAACTATCTTATTTAACTTTCACAACCACCCTGTGAATTAGAACCTATTACTGTACCATTTTACAGGTGAATAAACTGAGGTACTAATAATTAGACTATCTTACCAAAGGATGGATGCATTAGCCTTCAAACTCAGGCAGTCTGACCCTAAAACTCAGTCTTGGGCAAGCTCCACTATTCTCCCTTCTCTAATAGACTGTAAGCTCACTGAAAACATTTCTTAGTTTGGTATAACTTAATAGCTTACACAATGCCCAACAACATGCTTTGGGTATAACCTGTGCTCAATAAAGACTTGGGTAAATCATTTTTACATATTTACCTATGAATCACAGTGTTTGAGAAAATCAGTCTCTCCTTTTAGAAAACATTTTATTTCTTTTTAGTAGAGTCATCAGCTGTAAACATAACTTTTTAAAAATATTTATTAAGCTAAGTGAAGTATGTAACATGATGGCTCCACTTAATAATTGTCCAATAGATGTTAATGATAGTTATTGGGGTTTTTTGTGTTTGTTTTTTTCTTGCTGTTATTTTTGTTCTTGTTGCCACAGTGAGTTAGCAAGAAATGTTTAGGACACCCACTGCACATCAGGGAATAGTGAGTCGTCAACGGGTTGAACATTGCTGAAGACTATGGTCTAGTTTGTTTCAAAGCCAGAACTTAAACCAGTGGCTTTTCATTTCCAGTCTTTGGTTTAATCCCATAGAGCGCACAGCTATCACCTAATCTCAAGAATCACATCTGCTTCCTTAACCAAGAGTAGAAATGAAATTCATTCATTACTGGCCTGTGACATATTTAGTAGCATTCAGAAATTCAATTTCTATGATCATCTTTATTCATTTATTTAAAACAGAAGTTGTAATGGAAAAAAAATTGAAAACGATTTATGTGCTTAACACCAAAAAATTCAAGATGTTATGCAACTTCAATTTTTAAATAGCATTTTCTTCTACCCCAGAATTACAAGTTTAGGGAAAATAACCAACCTTTGTTTTGAAGTCTCTGTTTTTTGTCATTTCATGGCAAATTTTAAAATGCTTAAGGTTAACATCTTTGAATCATTCTGGCTGGAAAGATAAAGCCAGTCTAATAACAATTGCTGATATTCCAAATTCAAAAGATATATACTGCTAAGTCATTCCCTACTTATGATCTATCATCCTTTCTGAAGAATAAAAACTGTTGCATAGGCTATGTGGACAGAAGGGGAAAAATTAAATTTAACAGCTTTCTGCAACAGACATGCCTTTCTCTAGAGACAACTCCAATTATCTTAACCGTAATAAGAAGTTAATTGTTAGTAGCCTTCCCTCTGCCAGCTTTCTTCAAGTTCAGTCCCCAAACAAGCAGATTGCCTTCAAAGTAAATAGAGATTCATTGCAGGGATAGGGAAATGTGAGCGCTTAAGCTAGAAGCAATGACCCAGTGCTTCATATCCCATTCCATCTCTGACTTTCATTGCGATTCCAAACAGATAACAAATTACCCTTGATTTGGACTCAACAGCTGTCTACTCTCCCCACCTCGGCCTGCCTACCCTCTCTTCACCTTCCCTAATATGATCTTCTTCCCACCTCTTTTAATGACACCATTATCTACCCGTCACTGTGTCCCTTTCACAGTCCCTACAAAGATCTTTATTCAACTGTGCTGGCCCTCTCCTAATGCCTGCCCAGATGCTGAAGAATTAGGTCCCTTTCATGCTATTTGTTCACTACTTCCCCTCCAGATTTTGTGAGTTCACCTTGCCAATTTAATGTTTTGTCAAAAGCAAAAAAATAGCAAACCCTGCCATTGTGCCATACTGGAGAGATCCTATACCTTTAAACTAAAAGGGAACATGTTGCAACAGGAATATTATATTCATTAGCAACAATATAGCCTTAGCTTGTAAAGGGCTTGGCAAACTGTCAGACCTCCATTAGCATTCCCCTCTTTTGAGATTGCTAAGCCTTCATTTCTGACCATCACCTTTCCAGTCTCTCAAGTATAACTGAGAAACGGAACTCAGAAATGGAGTTCTGATAGCACCATGTCATACAGTTTTATTTATGATGTCAAAACCAACTGGCCACTACTTTTATGATTTGGGTCAGTTTTATAGTTTCCCAAGTACTAGAACGATACTGTTTAAAATGGCTCCTGGGCACTTTTGATTGTTCTCTTCAACTGCTCCATACAAGTACTCTTCTAACAGAAAAAGAGACAGAAAAAAGAGAGAGAAAATCAGGTGTAAGCCTAGCTTTTGGTCAGACTTCAGGTAGCAGAGAAATTCTAGAATGACTGTGGATGATGCCATATTGACTGGAACAGGCCTTTTATTATTTTTTTAAGATTTTATTTATTTATTTGACAGAGAGAGAGAGAGAGAGAGAGAATGAGAACAAGTGGAAGGAGGGGCAGAGGGAGAAGCAGACTCCCTTTTGACCAAGGAGCCCTATGAGGGATTCCATCCCAGGACCCTGGGATCATGACCTAAGCTGAAGGCAGAAGCTTAACCAACTGAGCCACCCGGGCATCCCTAGAACAGGCCTTGTAGATTAAGACATCATTGTCCAAAGTGAAGGCCAAATCATCCATTAAGGTACGGAAGAAATAGAACTTATTTTCCTACTTTTTATCTTGAGGTTTCAAAACTTTATCTTACGTATATGTTTTCATATATATACAGAATATTGATAAAGTGATAGATTTGTATAATTTGTTTAAAATATCACAAAAGACTCTACCCCCAAATTACTAGAATTCATACAACAATTCAGCAATGTGGCAGGATACAAAATCAATGCTCAGAAATCAGTTGCATTTCTATACAGAAACAATGAGACTGAAGAAAGAAAAATTAGGGAATTGATTCCATTTACAATAGCACCAAAAACCATAAGATATTTTGGAATAAACTTAACCAGAGAGGTAAAGGATCTATACTCTAGAAACTACAGAACACTGATGAAAGACATTGAAGAAGACACAAAAAAGATGGAAAAACATTCCATGCTCATGGATCGGAAGAATTAACATAGTTAAAATGTCTATGCTACCCAGAGCAATCTACACTTTCAATGACATCCTGATCAAAATACCAATGACATTTTTCAAAGAACTGGTACAAACAATCCTAAAATTTGTGTGGAACCAGAAAAGACCCTGAATCGCCAAGGAAATGTTGAAAAAGAAAAACAAAGCTAGGGGCATCATGTTGCTGGATTTCAAGCTATACTACAAAGCTATGATCACCAAGACAGCATAGTATTGGCACAAAAACAGACACATAGACCAATGGAACAGAATACAGACTCCAGAAAGGGACCCTCAACTCTATGGCCAACTAATCTTTGACAAAGCAGGAAAAAACCTCCAGTGGAAAAAACACAGTCTCTTCAATAAATGGTGCTGGGAAAATTGGACAGCTATATATAGAAGAATGAAACTTGACCACTCTCTCACACCAAACACAAAGATAAACTCCAAATGGATGAAAGGCCTTGATGTAAGACAGGAATCCATCAAAATCATAGAGGAGCACATAGGCCGTAACCTCTTCGACATCGGCCACAGCAACTTCTTTCATGGCATGTCTCCAAACACAAGGGAAACAAAAGCAAAAACGAACTTTTGGGACTCCATCAAGATAAAAAGCTTCTGCACAGCAAAGGAAACAGTCAACAGAACAAAGAGGCAGCCCACGGAATGGGAGAAGATATTTGCAAACGACACTACAGATAAAAGGCTGGCATCCAAGATCTATAAAGAACTTCTCAAACTCAATACACGAGAAACAAATAATCAAATCAATGTGCAAATATTGGTGGAAATTCAAAAATATTTCACCTGTATTGGTGTATTATCAAAAATATTTGGAAACTACTGGACTATCACCTTACCCAAATAACAGAAAGATGCGTAGAGGTACAGTAACCTCTCAGCTATTAACTTTTGTTCAGCTATTCCCCCTTATCCTATGGACTCAGAGCTAAATCCAATTTTCTGCTTTTATATATAGTCCAGTTTACAAGAATAAAGGGCAGGGTAGTTGGCATTTCTGCCCATAAGAATACTCTTGGAACATAATCTTCAGATCTTTAAATTCCTCTAAATGAGAAACCTCATAGCCTCCCTAAAATCTCCCTTTTCTACAAATAGTAACTGCTTACCAAGGACTGCTGATTTTTATCCCTGAATATTGCCTCAGTCTGTCCCTCTGCTCCATTTCCCCTACAGCTATGCCACAATGCACACTCTGATGGTGGTTCTCCTGGGATCACACAGCGTCAGGTCTGGACAAACTCTTTTGCATGGATAGCATATGTATTCAATCCTCTAAATCCAGGTTCATTTCCCAACATTCCCCTTACACTCACACTCCTGAAATACTGAATTTGCTTTAGTGCCCCATGCATACCTAATGTTTCTTTAGATCTCCATATTTTTGTACACTCTCAGTTACCTAGGATACCCTTCATTCCCCCACTCTCAACCTTTATTTGCCTACGTAAGTCCTGTTCTTTCTTCAAAATTCAGCTCTGTTCTGTTCTCACAGAAGACATGTACAGTCCCAGTAGATCTTTATCACTTATTTATTAAATTATTTCTTACCAAATTATATTCAAAAGACCCATTTATGTGCCAGCCTTTTCCCCTAGATTGGGAGTTCATTGAAGTCAAAGATCTTCTCTTATTATTTTTATATTCCCAGTGCTTAACACACTATAGGGTCTTAAAAATATTAAACTGAATGTATGCTTTTAATTCTCCAGAATGCCATATGCAATAGGCAATTCAGGTTTTTACCTAGGACATCCCTAATCATATGCTCAGACAATGCATCCCTTGGCACTGAGCTAGTCCACAGATTATACATGTGGGTAAGCCTATAAGTAAACAGAGAAAAGCAAAAACAAAAACAAAAACCTCTTATCATATCAAGTATTTCCTAAAGAACATGGAGTCTGGTCATTCAAAGTTCCCTTGTTGGGGATTGGGGCTTGCAAGTTTTGTTCAGGAGCTGAGAAGAACTGAAGTTCTATGGGCAAGAGAGTGGAAAAGTTAGAGCTAGGGAGGATATGCTGGGGAGGATGAGGTGGGGAGGAGGAGGAGCGAGAGATGTAAGCAAACTGGCAAGATGGTAGACAATTGGGTGCTTCAAAAGAAGGCGCCCCCTTTGCCCACCCCAACCCTTCAGTTAATATTACTAATTTGCAAAATTTGTGTATTCCTTGAGGAACTTGGAGAAAAGGATAAAGGATAAGTGTACACGTATGTAAGGGTGAAAGGTGAAAAGAGCATAAGAGCAAGAGTCCATAGAAATAAGTAGTAATCCTGAGGAATTTGGATTTCACAGGCACAGAATTAGCAGGGATTAAAATGAATCATTATTTAGCTCTCTGAGAAGCAAAGAAGCCCTAGTTAACATCTGGAGTGACAAAAAAATAAATAATAAACTAGTAATATAAAATATATGTATCTGGAATGTATTGTCTGAGCACATGGTTAGGGACACCCTGGGTAAGTCATATACAGTCATATACATAATACATATGTATATATTTGTGTATATATATGCTTATATGTATGTTATATATATATACATTATATATATCCACATATAATTATATAGCTTTATATGTGATACATACAACTATATATTACATATTAGACATAATATGTAGTAAACAATTATAAATATTATATGTAACATAATCATTTATAATATATAGTATATAATTATAAATATTAGATATAAATATATATATAAATACACAGTACTAGCACTCTGCATTTGAAAATGCTCATCAGGAATCCATTGGCAAGGTCTCTAAGCAATACAATGCAAAAAAGTAAAATTAATAGACATTATCAGATTCTAGAGAAGGCAGCTAGGCCAGATTAGTTAGCAAAAACCTTTTTTGAAAAAGCTGGATTGAAACTGGGCTCTAAGTGATCTAAAGAAATGAGTTAACCGGACATAATTTAGTAAAGGAATAGCCATAGATGCAGAAGTAGCAGTTGAAAAACAAAAAAGGATCTATCAATCTGACTAGAGCAGAGGGTGTATTTGAGACAAATAATATATTTTTCATACAGAAATGCAGCATCTCACCTCTTTGAACTGGTATCAAATTGCTTAGCATTCTGATCAAGTGCTTTCATTCATCCATCAATCATCTCACTACCAATTTTTATGCTATAAAAACCAGACCATCTTATTAAGAACTTTCAGGAATAAGAGCATGCTGAGCATCTATGTCTAATAACTGAATTTCCCCCATGGCCCTTTCCTAACCATAGTATTTGAATTATATTGACAAAAATAATTCTTTCTCTTATTATATTTTGAAGACTGACCTTAGCACTTTATACAACATTAAAGTCTTTCTAAGTCAGTATCACAGGCTCAAGTTCTCACACTGCCATCTAGAACATAAGGTAACTCGAAGATACTTTGTAAAGTTCCATTAAAATTATGAGGAATTGTACCTGCCACTTTATATTTATTAGTGCTATGGATGCTCACTGCTTTTACCAAAAAGGCTGAGTTGAATTTTATTGTTTCTCATGTAAGTAACAGTCAGGAAACCTTCACAAAGCCCTGTCCCTGTTCAAATCCTTGTTTAACTCCCTACTGAGATTTTTGACCTTAGGCAAGTTACTTTGCTAGTCTCTGCAATTCTTTCTTCATCTGTAGAATGTTGATGTTAATAATAAAACCTGCTTTATTTGTATGGATTAAATGAGCTAATGTTAACATAACTATTAATTACAATTAGGCTCAATTATGAGAAGCAAGGACCCAGAGAAGGAAGTCCACAGATGAGCAATCTGTATGGTGGCTTCATTATACCAGGGATCCAGGATCTTTATCTCTTGTTACTAGACAGTACTTAGCTTCAGTTCTCATGGTCATTTCATTATCCTAGAGAGGAAGCTGTTAACCTGGACACATCACATTTCAAGCTGCAGGAGAAAGGCACAAAGGAGAGAGTATTGTTTACTTGTAAATGCAATTCTTGGACACCCTCTCTGACAGCCTCACTATTAACTCACCAGGCAAAATTTGTCACTTATGATATACATGTGAAGGAGATTAGGGAAGGAACAGAAAATAGTTATTGTAACTGTAGGGGCTAAGGGCAGGCTGCCCCAAGATGGGTCACATTGGAATGAAGATTATCTTAAGTTAAAAAGCAATCAAAACCCTGCAGATTCAGGAAAAACTCTTTACCTGCCTTTCAACTGCCTAAGAAGAATTTAGATAAAGCACCTGTTCCAGTAACAGAGCTATGACTATAGATAAAGTTATGATATGAACTAGGCAATGTAGACAGGGAGGAACTTGGCAAGGTCTGTTTGATCACAGTCCTCTAGATCCCACTGTTTCTGAGTGGCACAGTAAATATTTGTTTACCAAACATTTACTCTTTTTCATCTTCTTGTGAATTGCATTTCTTTTATTTGAAGTCCAGACCCCTACCTCCTTCTCCTAAGTTCAAAATGAAATACATGCCTCATTTTTGCCTGTCTTTGAAATCTCATATTTTGTGGATTCTCTGTACATAGGAAGTTAAATTTTATTTGCTCCTGTTCATCTGTCAGGAGCAAATCTGTTAATCCATCAGTTTGATTCTTAGTCTTGCTAGAAGGATCGTGAAGAGCAGAGGAAATTCTCCCTCCCTGACATGACCTTTTTTAAGTTTTTGATTAGTTTGTTTTTTTAAAGCTATAATCAACAGATTTTCTTATCTGCAACTTTATTGTTATAAAATATAAATGCTACTTAGAATCCCAATTTGTTCCATGATAATTACATAAAGATTTCTTATGCCATTGGAAGCATAAATCTATTTCCTGGGTCCAACTAATGCCTGTCTCATTTTCATTACAAAGAATGTCAATACTATTTGGCATTACTACAAGCCTAAAAATATTTTTTGCCTTAGAATGACCCACTATAAGCATTACTTCGGAAAAAAATGAAAAAAAGTTATTTGGGAAAACTAGATTTATTCATTGTACTAAACTAAGAACTTTCCAGTTTATCCAACTTCCATATATGATATTTATTCATAAGTTTAAATTAGACTATCATAAGTTCTTAGGTGATAAATAGCCAAAAGAAAATAGGCATGCTTATAAATGATAAGCCTGCAAAATGTCACCTGTTAACATCCTTTCTGAACAAACATAAAAGTTCATGCTTCCAACTTGTTTTTCTTCTCAATAAACTCATTAGTTAGGATGTGATTAATGTACCATTACTTTAATACCACTGATGTATGTACTTAGTCACATGGATCACATACTTAGAATAAAAGTGAATAACTGGAAGTGAATAACTGGAAAAGTTGAGGTCTCAATGCAGTGAGATCACTTGTAAATCAATCAATAATATCTTCAGGAATTAAGGCACCTGGTCCAATTGAGAATACAGCTGCTTTGAAAATTACATGGTTAAGTTTGCTTTTTTTTTTTTAATAACATTATTTTGCGGCACTATATTGGGCAAGAATTTGGGTTCATGTTCAAAATGGCTGGAAGTATCCAAGAATACTTTTATAACCATACGTTCCAAAAAATAGGTATCTCATCAGAAAACTACAATGAAGATTGCTAATGTTTTAAGGACTTACTATAGATATGTTAGTGTCTGATGGAAATAATCTTTAAAAATTGGGGGTAAGGTGTTAAGAACCATAAATAGAACTAAAATGAGTGATAGACCTTGGATATTTTTACAAAGCAGCTTTAAGAAAGCTAAAGGAAGGCAAAGCAAACTGCACTCAAGCCAGAATTTATAATCCTGAGTTGGTTACTGAGAAAAAAAAATGGTATCCATTTAAAAGGGGAACAAAGACTGATAAAACAAGCTTTTATGATGTTTTCTGTTTTGTTCTTATGTACTCTGTCATGAAGTACCTGATCCTGCAAATTGGAAGAGGATTTTGAAAAAAACATACTTTAGTACGTGTTTCTTCTCCCTAGCTATTATGGTTGAAAAGATGGGGGGTGGGGGAAGAATTGCCTTTTTTCCACTTAAAGAAAATAATCTGAAAGTATAGTGGTATCTAAGAGACAGAAGTCAACTGATTCCTTTATAAAAGAATACTATAAGTAATAGCATGCAGGATGAAATATTTCTTCTACTGAATATAGGTTCTATGTTTAAGATATCTGTCAAAAGACGATGTGTGGGAAGGACAAGTTCTCTTCCTGTGGTCGTATCTAGTGGTATACTGAAGCTGCTACTAGATAACAAGAGCCAAGTGCTAAATTTTCAAGAATCCTGACAACTAGTTTTTAAATGCAGCTACCACTAAAAAAATTACATTATATGGGGGCGCTGGGGTGGCTCAGTCGTTAAGCGTCTGCCTTCGGCTCAGGGCGTGATCCTGGCGTTGTGGGATCGAACCCCATGTCAGGCTCCTCTGCTGGGAGCCTGCTTCTTCCTCTCCCACTCCCCCTGCTTGTGTTCCCTCTCTCGCTGGCTGTTTCTATCTCTGTCAAATAAATAAATAAAATCTTTTTAAAAAATTACATTATATAAACTTAAAATTGAAAAATTATATTAAAAACAAAGGAAATAAGTAGTAAAAACTGATCACTTCCTAATTATTTTTACCATATTTCACTATTAACTATAGTATTGAGTTTACGTACATGTACTTTATCTGTATAATGGAAATACATATAATATGTAATACATATTGTAATATGTAATATATATAATTATTATATAATTGCATCTCTTCCCAATTTCAAGTTCAGGGACATCATATCAGTAGTTTGAAATTGACCATGCTGGGAGTATTTACATCATGGGAACTATTAAATGCTAGAAATCTAGGGTTGATTCATTATTTTGTTGGTTGTCTAGATTTAAAGTGATGGGAAAATGTTAATAATGAAGATTAAATTTAAAGTGGATCATGTCTCCAGGTATTATGTTATGAATTTCCCCCCAAAATGAGAAAATATGCTTCTGGTATTCAAAGACCATTATCCAATTCAACAAAGAGATTGCTTGCATGATTAAAGAATGAATAAAGTTGCAATCTTACTCATTAAAGTAAATTAAAATCTCAGTCAACTTTCATGTTGTTTCTACACTCATTTATCAATATCATGAGTGACTCCTTTGTCAAATATGACAGTAATCAAGAATTTATTGCAATCTGATTTTGTCAGATCATTGTTGAATTGCAACCATGGGTAAACTGCAAATGGAAGTGTTTGACAAGATCATTTGTTGAGAATCATTTAACTGTGTGTAATTTACAGTAAAGAATATTGTTTAATTTCATAATTATTTGTAAATGGGCTATGCAGCCTTTATATCATTAAAGTTTATTATAAACTTAAGTACACATATAAATTCATGTTCTTTTATCAGAGAGCCTATCATTAAACATCTCCAGTATACCACAATCAATATCTAAGTTATAGAGTATTCTTCTAAAGTATGCTACTCCAATAACACTATGGCTTTGTGCTCCAAGAATTAACCAATCCATTCTTGAATCTATTTATATTTTTAAACTGTATTTCCTTTTACATTTAATGGCATCAGTTATGATGTAAATTATTGCTTATCTCAGACCAGTTGAAGACTTCAGCTATAACATGTAAGAATTTGATGAATTTATGCTCATCCTTCTCGTATTTTGTCCATTTATGAGTAGTGTATCTCGATCACCTCTCCTCTCATCTTCCATTATTCTAAAATGAAGCTCTCTCACCTGATTGGGCCTCTATCTTTGCTTATCTCTGTGGTTCAGAAATACCCTATAAAGCAAAGACCATGATATGCATTCACTTGATCAAAACACTTTTTTCCATATTATCCACTGATATTTCCAAGATGTAGAAAGCCTGGAAAAACTTATGCCAACATCAGAGGCATCAATAACAGAAGGTGGGTTCTACTCTCCACCCTGCACTAGAGACTGCAAATGGCAGATGAACGAAAGGTTCGAGGTCCAGGCAGAAATGAGACCACATTGGGAATGGGAAAAGAAAATAATGAGAGTACTGGAATATAATAAAGAAAGCATTCTAGTGCCTGTAGATTAGCATTAATGGTTTTCCAAAATTGAGATGCATCTATAAGTAATTGTCTCTAAGTAGAGGGGTTTCTTTTATTTTTTAAATAAAGGTAATACCTACAACATACAATGTGCTGCACTAGGGTCTGGGGGTCTAGTAAGCAAGACATACTTAGTGCCTACCTTCAGGAAGCCTATATTCCAAGGTTGGGAAGGATAACTTCTTTCTCATTTTGCTTCTTAAGGAAACATATTTTCTATTTCTATCGTAGTTCCTATCCATTTTTGACCTTCTTCAGACCTGAACCATCCCAAGACTATTCCAAGAAATATCTTGACTTCAAATATTTTTACAGATATATATTACTATAGAGCACAATTTAGTGTTAATCTCATCCACTCCATAGTTATTCTTCTTTTATTCTGTAATTAGAGACTACATTAGATAGACTACATCCTACATTATTTGCTTCTTTCACCTTACTCTCTGACCATATAATTTGTTATTTCCCCACTCCTTCACTCCACTGTAGCCACACTGACCTCTTTGCTGGTCATCAGACATGCCAGGCGCACCCCAAATTTAGGAACTTTGCATCGGATAGTCCCTATGCCTGGAACAGTCTTTCTTGTAGATACTCACATGAATAACTCCTTTACATCCAAATCCTAGTTCAGTGCCATATTCTTAATAAGACCTGCCCTAACTACCTGTGATGGTTATTATATGTATCAGTTTGGCTAGGCTATGGTACTCAGTTGTTTGGTTAAACACTAGTCTAAGTGCTTTGTCAAGGCTTATTGTAAATGTGAATAACATTTAAAATCAGTTGACTTTAAGTAAAGGAGTTTACTTTTGACAATATGAATGGGACTCTTCCAATCAGTTGAAGGCTTAAGAACAAAAATTGAGGCTTCCAGGAGAAATCTGCCTCAAGATTGTAACACAGATCCCACCTAAGTTACCAGCATGCTGGTCTGCCATATAGATATCATTACTTGTCAGCCCCCACAAATATGTGAGCCAATTACTGAAGATTTGTTCATACATGTGTGTGTGTGTGTACACACACACACACACACACACGAGATTTCAAGGAATTTTTAAAGGAATGTGTACATAGAACCAGTAAGAACCATAGAATCAGTAAGAAAACCCTAACTGACATACTACCTTACCCAATTCCTCTTAATTTCCTCTATTCATTTTCCCCCACAAAATTCTTTACATTAAAACATTCTCTTCATCTTATTTCTTCTTTAGATTATTATTTATTGACTGTCTTCCAGCCACAGTAGGAAGAAATACCATAAAGGAAGATAATTTTTTCGGTTTTGTTCACTGATGTGTCCCAGTGAACAACACCAAACCAAAACACTGCCTGACACATGACTAATGCTGAATTAATATTTATTGAATTAATAGTCTATAACCTCCAAATGTAATACATAAGAAAAATATATAATTATTTACATGATTAAAAATAACTGCCACCATTATCTTAATAATTTCTATAATTTACAGAAAATTCTACATATAAGATACACCACAATCTCATCTTTTTGTATTTATGTCACTTAAAACACAAAAACCCTATATATAAGGCTGCTTCTATGATTATTCTTGGTTTTCTAATGAAGATGCTGATTTACAGAGAGATTAGATGATTTGCCCATAGCTCACAAGTGTCAGGATTTATTAAGTGGACTAAAACACATGTCAGTCTTCTTCTAAAGCCTAAGGATCTTAATTACTCTGATACTGTAACAATATGAGATAGTAAATCTTTACCCCAATTCTTTGAATTACTCCACAAAATTGGAAAGAATAGCAAAGCTCTTGGCCAAGTTACTTTATAAAGACAGCAAGCTTTTGCCCTAATGAAACCCATCACAAATGTATCCTCATCTAGTAATTTGTCTTGTTTCCATTCTGATCTAAAGAAAGACTGGATTTTATTTTAGCAAGACTTTTATATTTTCACTCATTTTCTCCCACTGTTATCAACAGTTCATCTCTAATTTAAAACTGTGAACTATAAATCTCCCTGATAGCCATGCATCTCTCCTGAAAAGATGCTTCATAATGCTGGGTTTTATTATTACAATTTGTCAGATTGGTTGGCAATTGAGAAACTTGTTCTTATCTATCAGCTATAATAGGTAGTGAAATAATAAATGATTGAAGCACATATTCATTAATCATCTTTCTCCAATTCTTTCCTTAGTGAAACATGTGACTTTGAAATCAAGTTCCTTTACAAACTTTTAGGAAACAGCCAAAGAATCAACGTGCAGAGAAGTAGAATCTCCTAAAGTTCCAATTCAAATAATGAGGTTCCAAGAAGAGTCTGTGTCTGTGAAAAAGTGATTAGTCTGTACGGAAGAGTTCATGGTGGCTGCTGGGTTGTCTACCTGAGCACAATTAAAAATTGTGAACATGACTGAATTTTATCCTTAGCGTATGTATAACTGAGAGGATATCTAAGTTACATCGAAGATAATGGCATTTTCTTTTGCTTTTATTATATTAATATCAGACATTTTTCTCATGAGACTCTACTTCTTCATTCCCTCATATAAGAAATCAATTTTAAGGAAGGCACAAGCTCTAAATAAATTATCACCATAATCTACAAATATCCGGGCCTCAAATTCCAGTAAGCCACTATACTACTTTGATTGTAAATAATAGCAGAGTTAACTGACTTAGGCAAAAAATAAAAATTATTGTCTCACATAACTAAAAGTTCAGGAATAACTTAACATCAGCAGCACCTGAATCCAGGTACTCTCCATTTCTCTATATCATTTTCTTCTCTGTCGCCCTTATGCCCAGAAGATTTCTGACCCTGTTCTAGGAAGCTGGCTACCACTAGCTCCAGATCTGCCTCTTCACAGTTAACAACTCTACATGGGATGGGGGACAAAAAGTGTTTCAATATTTTCTTCTAGACATTTTTGGATATGAGTTTCGGAGTTGAGTCCCATTGACCTGGTTGGTTTTGCTTGTACAACCCATCGGTGAAACCAGGAAAACAGAATATTCTTATTGACCAATTCTGTTATATAGCCACTTTCAAAACAGGATTGGTGATAGATCAGAACCACCCAAGAACATAGGCTGAGAGTCAGGGAAAAAAAAAAAAAGTGTGTCACTTCCTTTCTATTCACTAAAATAGCCCACTCCACCATTTTTATGAAACAGGACCTTAAACACAACAGCAAACCATTACTTCTTACAATGGATAGAAACTGCTGCTGCTTTTATTTTTATTTTTTTTAGATATTTTATATGAAAGAGAGAGTGAGTGGAGTGAGGGGCAGAGAGAGAATCTCGAGCAGACTCCCCGCTAAGCATAGAGCCGGACACAGGGTTTGATCTCATAAGCCATGAGATCATGACCTGAGATGAACCCAACAGCTGGATACTCAACTGACTGAGCCACCCAGGTGCCCCAAAACTGTTGCTGCTTTTAGCCTGTAATTTTTTTTCCCCCTGAGTAGCAGCCTGGCAGGGAATGAAAGCCAGTCACCTGGGAATCCTGAAGCTCAGGTACCAGTTCTGGCTCATCTACCATCTAAATAAATGTATTTCTTTAAGTTTTATGGCTTAAGAATTCAAGTTTAAGAAACAGCATGCCTAGGATCAAATCTGTAACACTTTCTAGATAGTTGGCCTTTTGAAATGTTAGATGTTGAATTGTGTTCCCCAAAAAGACATGTTGAAGTCCTAACCTCTGGTACCTGTGAATGAATATGACCCTATTTTGAAATAGGGTCTTTGCAGATGTAATCAAGTTAAGATGAGCTCATTAGAGTGGGTTTTAGTCTATTATGAGTGGTGTCCTTATAAGAAGGAAAAACACAGACACAGAAATACAGAGAGAAAAGTCCATGTGATAACAGAGACAGAAATTGTAGTGACGCATCTAAGAGCTGAGGAATACCAAAGACTGAGTGCCACCCACAGAAGCTAGGAAGAGGCAAGGAAGGATTCTCCCTACCCGTTTCAGAGGAAGCACGACCATGTTAACTGGACTTCTAGCTTCAATAACTGTGAGACACTGAGTTTCTGCTTTAAACTACCTGTTTTCAGGGTACTTCTTTACAACAGCCTTAGGAAACTAATATAGAAAATATTCCCAAATTGTTTAAGCCCCAGTTTCCTTCAATATGAAATGGAAGAATATGATTATCAACTTTATTTGATTGTTGTGACAATGTATATTACTAGATTAGTACTTGGTCTAGTGCAGAATAAATACAATAAATGGAAGAGATTATTTACTCTCACTGAATGCTGTTACAATTATTAAGAACACAACCATTCACAACTTCACATGTTTTAGGGAGCTCTCATAAAAACCCTGTTAGCTAGACAGAATGAGGATTCTTTTCCTTATTTTACATATGAAGTATCTGAAACTAAAAGAAGTTCAAACAATTTATCCAAGTTCACGCAGTTACATCATGAGAGATCTTGATCTAGATAGATCTGGATCTACCTTGTGATGGATCTAGGGTTTGATCTTCAGCATTCTGAATATTAGTGGGAATTTCTTCACCTATAAGAAAGTATCTCTCAGACTAGCATGGGTCTCTTTATCCTGCAGAGCTGAGGGTCTCATGTTACTGAACACCTGTGTGTCACTTTTCTAGGTAATTTATAATCATTAATGCGTTGATCTGTATAACGACCACCCAGGCAGAGTATGCCCATTTTTCAGGAAAGGAAATTCAGATTCAGAGAGGAATCATACAACTTGTAATGGTAGGAACACTATTCAAAAACCTAGATTCCTGGTACTTATTTCATTTTTTTCCTACCACTCCTCAACACACAAGGGGTCAAAAAGATTGTGTGTACGCTTCTGGCTGTGCATAAGTTAGCATCATTAATCACAAGCAGTTTGGACAATATAATTCAAAGTTCTTCCAATTCTCACTTGGATATGTCAAGGTAACCTTTAATTCTTTTTAGATACCTGCTTTTTGCCTGCCCAGCCCGATTAAGAACAGACAACTTGTCATAATGTTTAGCAGCACCAAATTATATGAATATAAATGGTGCTGTCTTCTTTATGAGACAACTTGTAGATGCTTCACTTGCAGCTGCGGTAGGCAAGCTCTGGATCCTTTTGCGACACTCAGTTTCACCTAGCAGCTTTAATCAGGGAAATAAATAACGCATGATTATGGAGTTATGTAAAATAATATCCAGAGGAAAATGGAATTTAAGATCGGGGAAAAGGTAAGCAAGACAGAGAAGACAAAGCAAAAGAGCTCTGATTCTCAGAGCTAGACATTTACATAGAAAGGTAGATATGACTTCACTCCTGCATGTGTTGAGGGAAATGCCCCCACCCTCCAATGCTCAGCTGATGGTTTCCTTGTTGCTTCTATGAATGACTGGAAATCCAAAGATCATGTACAAGTAGCTAATGCTATTAAATGTCATTTATTGAGAAGACAGCTTACTAGAAACTATCATCTCCTGTCAAGTTAAACCAGTAAAAGAGTCAGGATGGTAGAAGTAAAGAAGGAAAGGAATATACCCTAAGAGTCTACATTCAACCGCCATTAATTGAGCACCTACTTTTGCAAATTACTATTCTAAGTCATTTCAAATATAGCACTGAATAAAGCAAGGTGCCTTCTCTCATGGAGTTTACATTCCAGGATAATCTATTATGTGTCAAAGGCTTTATGAATATTTTATCACTTAATCTTTATCATACTCCACCATAGATATAATGGAGATATTTTTCCTTTTATTCTTTTTTTTAAGTAATTGGCACTTGTTTACATTTATTGTGGCAAGTACCCTTTGGGGGAATTACCTCTCATCCATTGTGTATAATCTTTGCAAGTCTGTAAATCAAAACATTCTGTGCTCACCTCCTCAAACTGTTAAGCCAATTGGACTTTCCAGGAACCCGAAAGTTGATCAGAGTAATTAAAGGGTGGACGGAGAAGCAGCAGGGAGTATTTATTATAGCAATGGTCTCCGAAAAGATTATGAAGTATTTCTGCCTCTTGAACCCCTCCAGGACATCCCTACTGCCTGTCCATCCATAATTCTGGATTTATAGCCTTTCTATATATTCTGTGAATTTCCCCAACATCCTTCCTATAAATTCTCTTTCTGTTAAGTTTACCAATGGCTATCATTGCTAGCAACCAATGAACCCTAACTATCACAATAGGTACCATTAGTGTAATGTTATAGATGAGAAAACGAAGTCTCAGAGAGGTTAAAAATATATCCAACTTCACATAACTACTATGCAATGATGTTAAGTGTTTCTAATCCCAAAGATCAAGCTCTTTCCTCAATACCATGTTTTTATACCTCTCAATGCAGGCAATTTAAAGAAGAGCGTTCTGAGGCAGTTGGGTGGCTCAGTTGGTTATGGGTCAGATTCTTGATCTTAGCTCAGGTCTTGATCTCAGGGTTGTGAGTTCAAGCCCTCTGTTGGGCTCCACATTGAGCATGGAGACTGCTTTAAAAAATAGAGCATTCATTCCATAATTGGTGATACACCTGTTGCTTCTTTTTAAGAGGATTTATCAAATGATGGAAAAGATATCAAAGCAAACAGGACAGACTTTAGATTCTCTTTACAGAAAAATACGCAGATCAGAAAATGTAAAGGTAAACTGCCTGGAAGCTCCGAGTTCTCCCTATTGTTTGAAATAAGCAATACAGGAAGAAACGCTCTTTAAAGGGATTAATTAAAACACTTCCCTTTAAACCTTTGCTTGCAGTTTCTTTAATGCCTAATATGATTATGTTCTCTAAATCATCCGGCAATTAAAAATAGTCATGCCATGGTTCACAGTGCCAAGTAACTAAATTCTACAGCAAAATACCTTAGGAAGAAAAAAATTAATAATTAACAAAGATATGTGTATTTTATGGATCTAGCATCCTCCATATTCCATCTATTCCCATGATGGTTCTTTTTGTATTTTGCATTTAGCTTATAGTGCTTTCAACCCATAGTGAAGGTTAGTAGAAGAAACACCCTTTGAAAATGTACGGTCTTATTTACTCTAAACTTATTGCTCATTATAATGTAATTTTCTACTCAGTGAGGACTCATTCAAAAGGGCTTGTGCTCCTCCTAAAAGGGTGTGTTTTTTGTGTTTTGTTTTTCCCCACAATGGTTCACGTAACAGATTATATTTCTTTCTTTCCCTTGATTGTTAAAAATTTGGATGCAAGACGGTATAAGGAACTCAGAGCTGGCTTCAGTTCTGCCCCCCTCATTTACAACCATTTTTAACTTATTATTTTTTCTACTATTGACTCAGATTACCTTTTTTTTTTTAAGATTTTATTTATTTATTTGACAGAGAGAGACAGCCAGCGAAAGAGGGAACACAGGCAGGGGGAGTGGGAGTGGAAGAAGCAGGCTCCCAGTGGAGGAGCCTGATGTGGGGCTCGATCCCAGGACTCTGGGATCACGCCCTGAGATGAAGGCAGACGCTTAACGACTGAGCCACCCAGGCGCCCCTAGATTACCTCTCTTTACCTATATGAGTCCCTGTGTTTTATTTTCAACTTTATTGAAATAAAAGTAATATGTAGAAAACCAAACAAACATAATTTGTAAGATATAGGTTGACTTAATTTACCTGCAATGTGTTGGGTTCCTACTTCATGCTAGATCTTGACCTGTGCCAGTCTGTGCCTATGCTGCACATAATGTGAGTGCTGCAAATAATTTGATAATAAAAATGTATAAAATGTGTGGAATATTCTGATCTAACCCTTAGGGGCATCAGAGTGATTTAAGAATTTACTGAAACATATTTAGGTAACTGTGGAAGTTCCTAATATCCTAGTGTCAAAGAAATCAGCTTCATGGTTATCGATGAAGTCTAAGCAAATACTAGAAACATTTTTTTTTCTTATTGATTTTCTTCTTTTCTGAGAGTATTATTGAAATGAGTCATCAGGGCTGAGTTCATTTTTTACTACTAAATTTATGTTCAATTTCCTTTTTGAATGCAGATAATTCCTTCCCAATAGGTAGATGTGAGAACTATTATGGAGGGGGGTGGGAAGTAGGCTGAATGCCTTTGGAACTAATAGAATTAATTGCCAATCAAATAAACATTCATTCTAAGATAATTTTGGGGTTTTTTGTTTTCAAAATTAGACGTTAAGACTTTAATCATCTAAAAGCCCTGGACATATCACACCTCCTTCAATCAATGCAATACCATTGCTAAAATCAGAGACTTCAGGAACAGACCTAGTATGGTTGGTCTCTACTTCACTAATGACACGATCTTTGAATATGTCTTTATGTAATCTCTCTAAACCTCTGTTGTTTTCTCTTTGGTAATATGTGAACAGCAATGCTAACTTCTCAGCATTGCTGAGAAAATTAAATAAAACAATGAATGTAAATTTGTTATCTCAGTGCCCAATAAATGATAGGAGCGCACTAAAGAACAGGTAATAATGGTATCATCTTATACATGTGCATGTCTGTGTGTATTGAGCATCGTGTCAAATACACGACTAAGTATTTGGGGAAATGCAAAAAAAAAAAATGTATAAGATATAGTCTCAGCCCCAAACAAATATATTGTTGTGGGAGATAAAAACCAAAACTCCAAAGTACGTGGTAAAAATGTTAACTTCAAAATTAGTTCTTAAAAATAAATCCAACATTCAGAAAAAAAGTTATTTTAAAAACAGGTTTGAAGTCAGCATTAAAAATCTGATGCTAATCATCAGTCTTAAATGGGTACTGAATCCAAATCAGAAGCTTTGAAATTTAAACTTTACTAAATTTATTCTATGTATTTTGTTACCTTTTCTTTTAGCCAAGCACAGTTTCCTAATTTTTAATAAGCCCATCACTAGAAAATATTCTTTTTTAAAAAAGATTTTATTTATTTCAGAGAGTGAGCAAGAAAGAGAGATAGAGGGTGAGAGCACAAGCGATGGGGAGGAGCAGAGGGAGAGGGAGAAGGAGATGCCCTGCTGAGCAGAGAGCCTGATGCAGGGCTCGATCCTGGAACCCCGGGATCATGACCTAAGCCGAAGGCAGATGCTTAACCTACTGAGCCACCCAGAAGCCCCTAAAAAATATTCTTTTTGTCTCATATACACATAGTTCAGTTGAAAACTTCTCCATATAGAGAGATTTGGTATTTTCTAAGTTGCCATATACTATTTTTAATTTGACACATGGTTAAAATCCTTCGATGGATCTCCCTTATTCCAACCAATTCAGAACAACTTCAGGAAAGTATATATTTGATGCCTCTATGGAAATCATACTATATGATACTGCATGATAATGCCACATGGTTCCTATTTACTGAACATTAAGAACACACTAGGTAGTGTACTAAGCACACACTAGTTTATCTAATTCTTGCAATCACACTAGAAAATAGATACAGTCATCTCATTTTTACAAGTGAGGAGACTGAACCTGAGAAAGGGCAATGATCGAGATAAAATTTTAAACAAGGTCTTCATGGACTCAAAGCCCATGGCTTTTAACCAGTGCTCACTACCTCCTACCACACAGTTTTACTCCAAATAATTAGCAGAATTTCTGTATGACCTCTCTTTCCTCTGTATGACATGTTGGACAAAATTCGTTCTAACTAAACACACAGTCTCACAGTGGGTGGTCTCTCTGAAGTTAATTTACCCCAAACTGGCTCTTTTCCTTCTCTTGCATTTGAGTTTAGGCTAAAGTATTTGTTAAAACAGGCATAACTGGCTTGCACCTTTAGTGATAGACGCAGAAATGTCCAATAAATACCGATCCACTTTTCAAAGTTTTTTTTTTTAAAGTTCACTTTTTTAAAATTTTTTTTAAGTTCATTTCTCTTATCCCCTGACTAATGCTAGTATAATTTTTAGGATTGATTCAAGAGATAAAGATCAGAACTTAGAATAAATTCTAAGAATAAAAAACATAAGAAATAAAGAAAACTAGAAAATGAGACTTACTAAATAGAACACAAACTTATGTTGGTATAATCACGCACAGCACATTCTGAAGCTAAAAGAATGCTCTTTCCTGGGAAATACGGACACTCAGATTACTTCAAGCTGATTCTCTTACCGCTAGGTCCAAAACTTGTCCCATCCTACACCTAAAACGTGGTTGGTAAAATATTGGTAAAGCAGTAGTTTGGGAGCATAGGCTGGGGTGGGGTTAGGGAGCATTCTGTGCATTTGACTGCTCTCTCACGCTTTTAGAAAAATGAATTGGTCCTTCCTTAGTGGAAATACAAGTGGATGGGGAGGGCCAGATCTGAAATTAATTATTACCATTCTTCCCTCTCCACACTACTATGAATCTATTTTCTGATGGAAGTGAGGTAGTGGGTTGAATTATTTCCCCCCAAAAGATAGGTTTAAATATTAACCCTCTAATACCTATGAATGTAACCTTATTTGGAAATAGGATCACTGCAGAGGTAATCAAGGTAAAATGAGGTCACATTGGATTAGAGTAAGCCTAAATCCAGAGACTGTTGCCCTTATAGAAAGAGCAGAGGATACAGAGTCCCAGGGAGGAAGGCCATGAGGCAGCAGACACAGAGATTGGAGTGATGGAACTACAAACTGAGAGAGGGCAAAGGATTGCCCAAAGCCTCGAGAAGCTAGGAAATGGCCAGGAAGGATTTTTCCACAGAACCCCCAGAGAGAGCATGGTGCTATTGAACCCTTTGTTTCCAGACTTCTAGCCTCCAGAACTGTAAGAGAATAAGTTTGTATTGTTTTATGACACCAAGTTTATGGTAATTTGTTTTGGTAGCCTGAGGAAACGAATAGAGGAAATGCTGGCCACTCCTCTTCTCTAGTCTCTATGCAGAGTAGGACTGTGCCCCCCTCTCCTCTACCTTTCCTCTCTTGCCAAGTTGTCCAGACAGGTCTTCTCTTGTTACAGGTTACAGTGCTGATCACTCCAAAGAAGTGGGCTAGGGTGGGGGTGGGGCTGGAAGGAACATAATTGGCAAACATGAAAGAAACAGGAAGGTATATGCTGCAGTCACTGGGCTAAGTGCATCTTTGCTCTATTTCACTAAAATTGCACCATGATGCTGGAAGGTAGTCTTAAACTGCTTTATTAAGATGAGAAAGCTATGTTTCAGAAAGTTTAAGTCACTTATGCTTAAGCACACTATCATGCAGTTTAAGCAGGAGAGCCAGGATTCAAACTGAAATCTGACTCCAAAAAGGCTCCAGAGAACTTTCAAGTTGCACTAATTTGCAATTAATATTTGTCTTTTTTTTTAAGAGAGTCTGTTATATCTCAGGATAAGACATTATTCTCTATACTCTCCTTTTATGATTTATTAGTTTTCTATTAAAATATTTTTAATAAAGAAAAGGTGTGTGGTAAACATTTCTTATATATATTTCTTGTTAACATTTCTTATACGTGTGTATACATATATACACACATACGTTTGTGTATGTCTACACACACACATATACATATATATACATATATACATATACATATATACATATATATGTAAATCTCCCTTCCCCTCTCTAACCCAACCACTCAGACCTCTTGCCTGGAGGCAGCCACTGTTATCAGTTTGTTAGGAATACTCAATGAATTTACACTTATGCATATAGATATCATTGCTTTTCTCTCAAATGGCAGCTCGGTTCTCCTTCTCTCTGTAAGCTTTTCTGACACTGCTGTTAGCTGGCCATAGAAATGCTCCAGCCTATACAGTGTTCCTCTATTTCCTAAAATATTGCTGAACAATCTACATCATACCTCTTCTTCCTTTCTCTCAATGTTCCCCCTTCCTAATACTGTCAAGTTCAAGGTTGTATTGTTTCTGTCACACTATCATTGATTATTAATATTCAAGTTGATCAGAGCACTAGGTAAACCAGAACTCCTCTCTACCCACCCGATCCTAACAATTATAATATAGTAACCAAAATTTTACTATTCAAGAAGAAAAAAGTTTACAAATCAGAGTAGGGTGTTCAGGGATTTTTTGTTTGTTTGTCTTTAGATTTTCTCTAAGGATACATGGCAGAGATTGTGCTCAAAGGGACACTGGGTCCATCATGAAAAAATCCATTTACCATTTTTCCTTTCCAAAGTAAGCTAATCCATGTTGGTACCAAAAGAGCAAAAGACCACATCTTTTTTATCCATTCGTCTGTTGAAGGACAAATGGATAAAGAAGATGTGGTCCATATATACAATGGAATATTACTCAGTCATCAGAAAGAAAGATTACCCAACATTTGCAGCAACATGGATGGGACTGGAGGAGATTATGCTAGGTGAAATAAGTCAAGCAGGGAAAGACAATTATCATATGGTTTCACTCATTCATGGAACATAAGAAATAGGAAGATTGGTAGGAGAAGGAAGGGAAGAATGAAGTGGGGGTAAACTGAAGGGGAAATGAACCACGAGAGATTATGGACTCTGGGAAACAAACTGAGGGCTTCAGAGGGGAGGGGGCTGGGGGATTGGGATAGGCCAGTGATGGGTATTAAGGAGGGCACATATTGCATGGAGCACTGCATGTTATACACAAACAATAAATCATGGAACACTACATCAAAAACTAAGGATGTACTGTATGGTAACTAACATAATAAAAAAATTTAAAATAAAGAGCAAAAGAGATTAAGTCTGTTAAAGAGATTTGGGAGAGGAAATTGTCACTCCATTTGATTTTTTAAATACACTTATAGCAGTTCACCTAACTCACATTCGCGTTTTCAATATCACATGGTTTATTTACTCAGCTTTGTCCACATCTTCCGGCCAAAGACCATCAGGAATGCACCTTAAATTTAACAACTTGGGTTTATTACAACTTGTGGGAGTGAGGGAGAACATATACCATACAGAACCATGGGGCATCTCAGTAAAAGGGTGTTAGAAAACATGTATAGATTTAGGCTTGTGTTAGGTGATTTTAGGGAGAATGTAAGGAGGGTTTTCTTTGGATTGTATGCCTCAGGAAGTAGGGGTTACTCTATGATTCGGTTTCTTAATTTTATCTAGAAAGAGGGAAGACTTGATTGAGGTTTAAGAACTATTGAATAAAGAAGCAGCAGTCATTCATATTGGCCAGGGGGAGAAAATGTTTGGTTATTGTTATGGCTTGGACAAATGTAGGTATTTTGTCTTTATTCAGGACACAACTACAGAATGACCCTGTTCTTGTCTTGAATCATGAAGATCACAAAGTAACCCTGTCTCATCCTGATGTTCTGGGAAATTGTCTATGTTCAACAGAAGAACTCCAAGCCTACATAGCTGTGAGTACCAGGCCAGTTACTAGATGCCAGGGACTGCTTATCTCTTTCTTATTCCTCCCCTTCTGGCCAAGGGCAAAGTTAGACGGGAGGACATTAATCTAAACTCCAGGCAATGAATCCAGCTGGGTGTTTTTTAGAGCCAAGTGGCTGTTTTTGTTGTTGTTGTTAGTTTAATCGCAAGCTTAGTTATCTGCCTTCTCATATGTAGGTGCAGCAAGAAGAGCTTTTTGTAGCATAAATATTCTTTTGGTTAGGTAAGAGGAAATCAAGGACTGTGTGATCGTCCATCACAAATCTTAATAAATGAATTTAGACTTGTTGGGCTTTCAGAATAGCAGCTACATGCAAACAAAATTTTAAATGAAAGCAAAAGTGATAATGGTAATATTAATAGTAGCTTTGTACTTAATTGAATTTAATCCTCAAAGAAATTCCCTGAGGTATTATTTGTCTCTGTTGCATAATTATAGAAAGTAAAGCATGAAAAAGAAAACTCCCCCAAGGTCATACCACTAATGAGTAAAAGAAAAAGGTGTTATCCTCAGGTTTGTCTGACCCTCTGGAGCCTGCATCCTTGGCAATTACTCTCTATCATCACCATGCTTCTGGAATTAATTCCAATGATAAATTCCTTGAGTAATATGCCTGGGAAACTGCCTTTATAAACGAATCTTCTTCCACTGTCATTCTCTGTGTCTGCCTAGAGGGCCACTGCTTTGAGTGCAAAGATATCAGAAGCACCATGTAATCAGACAGTGTAGTGGAAGGGTGGATGAGAGATTGAGAGATTCCAGGTAGTTACCCTCATTCCATAGCCATCATCATAGCTTCTCTATGAACTGACATGATAAATGTCCATTTTGGAGTGGTTGCATGCACTGGAAGTAAAAATTTCAAAAAACAATTGACAAGGCATTCATTTGTCCTGTATCTTTCCCCAGTAAGTATGGCTATGAAGCTTTTGAACAATTATTTATTTCACCTATTTTTTAAAATGTTATTTTTTAAAGCTTTGTTAAAATGTTCCCACTGAAATGTAATAGAGTAACCTGTCGAACTACCAACACTGCACCATATCATTTAACTTAGCAAAGTGTGCTGATGGATGCCCCCAACTAATTAGAAAGATGACTTGAAGACCATATCCCAATGACTCAGAAAATCCGCCTCAACTATTTTTTCCTAAGTTAATTATTGGTTTGGGAATACACATCCTATTTTGAGGACTAAATTCCCCTTTCCTGGAATAAAAAAACCACAACAATCTATATCAGTGTTGATTTTGTGTCCGTGGTCCTGATTAAACTTTTCCATTTATACATATTGCATCCTTACCCATATAAATCACATTTAAAACAATGTTCCATAAAGGCTCCTGTCTACCTATTTTTTACCCTGAAGCTTGGAATATCACATAATTATTTTTAAAACAATTTAAAGTAGAAAGCTGCTCTATGAATAGGGGTTCTTCTTTCATGACTGAAAAGTTGTATGTTAAAAAAAAAGGGTCTAGGAAATTTAATATTATGAATATCTCAATGCATACCAAATTGTTCCATTATAGAGTTGCTTTAAAGCCAGGTGTTGTTTTCGAACTTTCTAATTTATCTGTACCAAAAGTTCATATGCTCCTGTCTCAAGTTTTTCCAAAGTAGGCAGGCCTATGCTGTTGAACACATTGCAATTCTGGGGGAAGAAAATGTGTATTCTCACAATACTGCTTACATAACTATCAAGTATGGTGCTACGTAATCTGGAGAAAATGGTAGGCAGTATAGTCATGCAAATGCATCAAAATTCAAGGGTTATATTTATTCTCTAGAACTTTCAAAGAAATGGCTGACATTAACTGCAATTTAACAGAAACCCATTACCTATTTAGCTGAACATAAAGTTCTAACCAAATCCAGCATGAATATAATCTTTAGACACAGTATTATTGGCCTTATGAAGTTATGTTTATTTTAGCTTTATTTTTAAAGTAATGCTCATTCTAAGGAAATGAGGTCCAGGAAACAGAGCCTGATCCATTCCAGATTTACTTTGGCAAAGAGTTTATTTTGTCTTATATATATTGTCATGTTTGAGATGCATTTAGAAGAGGAAAGAGAATGAAGAGAAAGAAGGAGAAAAAAAAAGAAAAGGAAGATAAAGGACAGGAGAAAGCAGGGAAAGTTCACATTGATCTAATAGAAAGTGGAATGAAAGACCAAAGAGAAATCAAAATTTGTTCTACATCCAACCGTTCATGTGATTTCTAAATTTGGCAAACCTGGAATCATGTCTTCTCTCTATAGTGAAATATCTTCACACTCTGAGGCTCCTAACAGAAAACCTTCTGGGAGGTAGGACTATTCATATTTTGTTCTCAGATGTTCCTGCAAAATATTCTGCAAATTTAATTAGACATTCCTTCTCATGAATAGGTACAAAGGACTTTTTAAACGCCATGTAAGAGAAGAAGAGCTTAGGAGATCACCTTAGTAATTTGTCTGATACCACTGTTTATGGGTAGTATGATTTTATAAAGCCTGCTTCTAATCCCATCCTGTCCAATAAGCATTCCTCATCACCTCAGTCTGAAATAATCGTACTTCTACACTCTCATAAGCAACCTGTTCTTATTTATCCCAATAAAATTCTTATTTATTCTTACAAAGCAAAATTCGTACTTGTTCTTGGGGTTCTTATGGATCGAAATCCTATACCTTATCATTGGATTTGAAAATCTGGCCTTACTTCCTATTAGCCATGTGATAATAAGCAAAACACTTAATCTGTTAGTTATCTGAAATATCATCAGTTTTATATATATATACCTTGAATATAAAATGGAGATGATAATATGATAAAATGTACTCACCCCCTGCCACAGTACTTTGAGATTTAGAAGTGCTCATCAAATACGTGTGAAACAACTGGAAGATGCACTTGTTTATTGCTGACAAAACTATAGATTAACTTTCTCTTCCATTAATAATATATAAGCTCTGGGAGGTCATGCACTTCTTCCATTCTGGCTCATGGATTATCTACTGTATGCTAGATTCTGTGCTACCTGTTTCTGAGAGAACTAAACTAGTAAACACCAGAATACATACACCGTAAGTGGAAGTACTTCATTTACCATAACTTTACACATCTCATCTCTTCACACAGACCTAGGACAAAAGAGCACCCAATAAATCTAAATGAAGTGTATTTTTACTAATATTCAATTACTTTAAAGATTATTTCAAGTAAGCTCCATGATAGACAAAAACCCTGAAAAAAATTTAGTATCCAAAATGCCTATCACCTAATTTTAAGTGAGGTTGAATATAGGAAGTATGAAACCTTATTTGAACAAAAATGACTGACATGACCATGCAACAGAATAATGAATGGCCTTCAGTAACATTCCATCCTACTTCTTCTGGGGTGACCTACCCAATTTATAGGAAATTTCTAAAAAGTCTCTCTCCCTAGTCCTTTGCTTCTGCAAAGCCCAAACACTAATCTCTTTCTCTAGAATGACGGCCCATATATCTAAAGTCTTGGGAGAAGCATAGCAGTAAAGGAAAGATTAATATCCTCATCCTGCTTTCCTTTTCTCCAAATACGAGCCTCTGACTTCCCTTCTGAGATTTCCAAATCCACAGGCTCACAGTTCTCTCAAGCAGAAAATAACTTATTTTCCTCTCGGTGCTGTTATCGTTCTGTTTCATTTTGGTTTGCAACTTCTTGAGTTAATATGCTGTATAATTGACCACAAAAGAGAAGGAGGAAGGGAACTGTGAGCAGCCAGAAGCTTTGGGGCTAAATTGGACTAGCGATTACAAGGGGATACTTTCTGGGCAACAAAGTGAGTCTCATGGCCTTTGTATAAGGAATTGTTACTTGCCAAGTGGTTTTCAGTTATTATAGAGGGAGAAAAGAGCTTATAATCAAAATATTTGGGGGAAGAATCATGAGGACAAAGATATTTCAGCTTTATCTTACTTTTTTCCTCTATTTATAATAGTAGTAAAGCAAGCAACCAGTCAACTTTCTGAGTACGTCATGTGGACTCAACACTGCACTAGGTATATATTACTGTTAGAAGGTAAGACATAGACGTGATTACTTCCAGCACCATAATACGTGATAGATACACATCACATGCTTGTACACACACACACACACACACACACCAGTCTTCTAGGTTATAAACATAAACAAACAGAAATAAATAGACATTATACTGTTACAAATTGTATGATTGCTCCTAATGATTTATTCTTCCTCTTCCTACGATAGAAGGGCATGTTCCTGTTTCATTGGCATCAGGCTTAGCCATGTGATTATCTTTAGCGAAAACTTAGAACAGGAAGCAATGAAAGTCACTATTGCATGTACTACTATAGTCCTTTTCCCAGGGCCAAGAGCCTAGATAAGGACTACTCTTTTGGTCTATATCTCGGTGTGAAGAAGCATAGGACAGAGTCACAACTTATATGCAAAGTTAGTGAGAAATAAAATCTCTGTGGGGAAGGTACTAAGTATTTGGGAGTACTTTGTTACTGCAGCAAAACCTAATGTAAATTGTTTATACATATAACTTAATCGACCAAAATAGTTTATGTTCTATTATTCTGTTCTACTTTCTTCCCTACTTCAAATACTTCTAAGATTCTTCACTGTTTAGGATGTGAAGTCAAAACTCATAAGATAGAATTCAAAATTCCACAGGATATAGGCTTTGAATCCTCTTCAGCTTCATCTCCTGCTTTCCATGCCACACAACACAGCCATATTAATAACATCTACAATTCATCCATTTCTCCAAAATGTGTAACTTTCATACTTGGATTGTACTGTTTCCTCTTCTTGGAATTCTACCCACCCCTAACCTCTACTTTCACTTTATCTGCAAATCCGGTTTCCATTTATTTGCAAAACCCTTCTTCTCCTTCCCCGTTAAGCCTCTCTAACCCACCAAATAATTACTCTCTTTCTACTGCTTGTCACCAGTGCATGTATTTGACTTCCTTGCAATTACTTTTTGATATTTCTGACACTGGGAGTTTCCTGAAAGCACACTTTAGATCTCCTGCACCTAGTAGAAAGTCTGACATGTAATAGATATCTGATAAATATTTTGAAACTCTGAATGAGTTAATGGTCTTTATGATTTTCCTTTCATACTGGCATGACCAAGAGGAAGAGAAAAAAGTAATTTATTTGCATGTGTTGATTTTGCTCTAAAATAAAAATGTTATTATATCTCCTTACTAGTGCACCCACTCATAATAAAAGGAGTACTTACAGCCATGGAATAAAAATTGTATATACTAGATGGTATCATCTCAATTAGAGATTATTTTTCTAGTCTCTAATTTGGCTTTAATTTCTATAGTAATGGTGATAATTACTTGAGTATCTAGTGGACATTGTGTCAATCTTAGAGGTTTCTACCATATTTATTTTTTCATATTTTCCAATATGACATCATCCTAGCCCCATTAGTACGTTCTTCACGTCATCTAGAAGGTCAACTAAAGGAGTCAACCCTTCAATCTTCTGTTTGACACTTCTTTCTATCTTCATGCAGGAAATAAATATTCCATACTTCTCAACCAATTGAGGCCAATTTTATTTCTGGCCAAACCCTACTGCTTTTGTCTTTTCGTATTAGAAATTCTCAATGGGATTTATAAGCAGAAAACCTGAATTCAAGATATGGTTCATTACAAATAGGTTACATGACCAGGTTGTCACTTGTCCTTCTTTAGTTTCAGTTTTCTGTTCTTTCTGAGATGAGAGTGGAAGAGGAGGGAAAATGAAATCTACTTTACTTTATAGCTATGAGAAACAAATTAGAGTAAATGCATTCTCTTGTAAATTTAGAAGCAAAAGAGAGGGCCAATATTCAGATATAAAATGAACTAAGAAAACTACCAGAAAATCTTCTGAATCTTCCTTAGTACCTAGACTTTAGTACCTAAACTAAATCTACAGAACAGGTTGTACAACCAGATAGACCTGGGTTGGAATTCCAACTCTACTGTTTTTTGGCTAGGTGATCTTGGGAAAGCTGCCTGACCCATCTGAACTTCAGTTTTCTCACATATAAGAAGATGCATTGCTTTATCCTATAGAATTTTTACAAAAATCAAATATCTCTACATCTCAGTTTATGATAGCTTCCTTCTTCTGGTTGCTCCAACCAAAGATTTTGGAGTCCATCTTTGATTCTCTTTCTTTCTCTTTTATTCCACATCTTATAGCTAGAAAGTCATCAAGTATCTTGAATGCAACCATTTTTCACAACCTTCTCTAGACCATTTAATCCTCACAACAACCTTATGAATTAATAATAGCGGTGATGCTAACGGTATTGATCAACTCTAAGTACTTAATATTTGTGTGTCAGGAGCTATTCTAAAGAATTGGGCTATCTCATTTAATCCTTATAATAACATCATAAAGTGGATATTAAATCTGGTATTTGAACCAGGCAATTTGGCTACAGTACTTTTAACCTGAATGCTCTACTGCCTTCCAAATAAAAATGAGTACTTGGAATCCTAGAGTGGTGGGGAGAACGTTGAAATTAAAACTTCATTTAAAGAGTGTAACCTTTGAAATATGAAAATATGGCCTTGATTTCGAGCTTCGCTAGTTTCTGTTACCCTTTACACTTTCTGAATCTCTCTGAGATTTAGTTTCCTCATTCAGACGAGCCATTTTGGTTTTCATCTTGAATATTTGTTAAGTGTCACTCCAGTATTCATTTCTCATCATCCACTCCTAGCAGTACCTCTGTTTCTTAGCTATGTGTATGGGGAAAGCATTAAGTGAACTATGATCCAGGCATGGGACTATACTTATAGGAAAGGACCACCATTAAGGGATGTGACCTTTACCGGAGAATCACAACTATCAACTCTAAGCCTCGCAGGCAGCAAGCTGAGGGAATAATTCCCTAACTTCACTTTTTGCTGCCTAACAGTTTCCTGCTGAACCCAAGTAGAAACCAATGGTCAACTGAGACTATGACTGTAGTCCATGAAGGCTGGCATCCTGGTAGGGATCAATATAGAAAAGGATGGGGAATGGGTCTAAAGAGGCAAATAAAAAAGATCTAACTCGTTTTGATCACGAGTATAAAGTCTGAATGCCTGGATTGCCAAACCTCCATCATCACGGGATCCCTTAAAAATGAAAATCTACCACAGGACATTGTAAGTAAATGCATTTCCTTTTAACTTAATTAATAAAACAGGGGACAAAGAGTAGTAGTAAATGGATTTGTGTCATAATGACAAAAAGTAGTAAATGGATTTGTGTCATAATGACAAAAAGTAGTAAATGGATTTGTGTCATAATGACAAAAAGTTCGTCCAGCAGTATTCCATTTTTTATTTCTGAGCCTTGGCCTTTCATCCTTAACAGTCCCCCAGATTTACATCTGCCAGCTCACCTCAGTCAAACCCTATTTTTGTTTATTCAAAGTCTTTCCCATCTTGACTAAATCCTGGCTGGCCTGGCAGTTGCTGTTCACATAAAACTGGGGACTGAGCAAAGACTAAACTGATAATAATTCCTCTTTGAAGAGAGTATGTGGAGTTTTCCATAATTGGTTTTCTTGATAAAAATAAGTCTCTTCAGTTTTTCCCCAGACTTCTACTATATAGCACTGCCTACATTTTCAATCAAGCTGCCATATAATACTTGCTTCAAACTTACCCTTCAAAGTGTTTTCTGTCTGATACTAGGATCACTTTTATTCTAGTTTATCTTATCAATAATTAGAGTGTTTCAAGCTTTTCATCCAGCCAACCCTATAAATTATGTGGGGTTTTTTCTTTTCTTTTTTCTTTTTTTGACAAGGTGAGGAAGTTAGGTTTGCCTTTGCTTGAGTTTTCATAGAGCTGAAAAGATATTTCTTTTCTATATACATTACTTGCCACTAAACCAGAAGCAAGGATGCTTCCAAATTTACTCTAGGAGACCTCTCTTCTGTCCAACCCATACCCATACAGATTTCAGACAGTCTATGTGAAATGGGGAAGAGTCTTCAGGGGAAATCTCTGCACAATCCTTCCAAGTATCTCTGTGACAGAATTCTTTAAATCTCAGAAGCTGAATTTTTTAAGAACTGAGTCTTCATTTAAAAGTATATAAAATTGAAATTCACCACATGGGGCAACAACTTAGAGTCTCCTAAGGAAATGAAAAAAGATGGAAATAAGGTTGCATTTGGGAGTTAAACTATATAATAAGAACAAAAAATGCATCAAAGCAGAGTTATGCAGTTATCTTAGGCAAAACTGGCCATCAAGAACAAAAGTACAATATCAACGACAATGATAATACTAGCGACAAATAAGAAAAATTTTGAATCAATATATACTATATGTCAGACACTATGTTAAGCACTTGCCATAGTTATTTAATTCTAACAAAACCTTATGAGGAAAATGTCATTATGGTTCTCTTTTGCTGATGAGAAAACTGAAGCTTAGGGCCATTAAATAAGTTACTTGCTCAAGGTTCATACAGGTAGTAAATGGTAGTTGGGACTTGAGCCTTTAGAACTGCTACAGTCTGTGTATCCAATCAAAGAGGAAGCACAAACAACGGAAATTCAAGTAGGCATGAACTGGTAAGACTGTGCAAAGTAGCAAACCCCTGAAAAAAGTTCCCATTCCCTCTGGAAGGCACCTTCCTATTGTAGAAATAGACACGGCAGCCTGCCTTGGGTTGGAGTTATTAAACACTGCAATCATAGAGCTGACTCTCCCTCCTCTAATTCCAGGCTTACCAGTGAGCCTTAATAACCTGGTTTCTCCTGTAGCTTTCCTATGGAGAAATGATATGTTGGATCTAATGATATTTTAATTATTTGCTGAATATATTTTTTAAGATTTTATTTATTTATTTTGAGAGAGAGAGAGAGAGAGAGAGAGAGCGTGAGCATGGTGAGGGGGGGACAGAGGGAGAGGGAGAAAGAATCTGGAGCAGACTCTGCACTGAGCACAGACCCAAAAACAGGGCTCAATACCACAACCCCGAGATCATGATCCAAGCCAAAATCAAGTGTTGGAGGCTTAACCAACTGAGCCACCCAGGCACCCCTTGCTGAACACTTTTATGAGTTATTACTGTAGGGTGGTTTTGCGCACCTTTGGAAATGGGACACTAACAAGTTCGAAGTTAGGAACCTATGAAGGGTTATCTGTTGTTGTGGGGTTTTTTGTTTGTTTTTTTGTTTTGTTTTGTTTTTAATTCAAGTCCATGTGCTGCAATTTTTTTTAATGTTTTTTAATTATGTTAGTCACCATACAGTACATCCCTGGTTTCTGATGCAAAGTTCGATGATTCATTAGTTGTTTTTATCTTCCTGGATCAGAAACCATCTTCTACTTCCTCCTTATTGAGGAAACAGTTCTTTCCTCTCACTCTAAGCATGCATTTTGAATGAAAGTTTCCACATTTTGGCAGATACAATCACTCTAGCCACAGTCAACATCTGTCCCGCAATGGATTTATCATAGTATCCAGCTGAACTGTGAGTCCAGAGATGTGTACCTAATGCAAAGGGAGGCAATCATAACTTCTCCTGAGGACTGTTCAACATGGAACAAGAGAGACAGAGTGCATTTTATTGTCTTTCCTAAAATGGTGTTATATGACTTTGGAGTCATGAGAAGCCATGGTCTCCATCTTGCTGAAAAAATCTTGGTAATAAGCAAAAGGACACATAGAGAAAAGCGGAGAGAGATGAAAGAAAGAGATGACCAAGTTATCATAGATGGCGGTTGTTTCCTGCCCTAGCTGCTCTGCTAGTCCAACCTCAGTTAAATAAGCTTTCTAATTACCCTCTTTTTAGGCCAAAGCTAATTCACATCCAGTTTCAGAGTACTGATCCAGCAATCTTACTTCTGGCTATTTATCAGAAGAAAACAAAAATCATTAATTCAAAAAGATATATCCATGTCTATGCTCACTGCTGCTTTATTTACAACAGCTAAGATATGGAAACAAGTGAAGTATCCATCAATGGATGAATGGATAAAGAAGATGTGGCACCTGCGTGTGCATGCACACACACACATGCAAACACACGTGTGTGCACGCGCACACACACACACACATTCTGAAATACTACTCACCCATAAAAAAGAATTAAATCTTACCATTTGCAACTACATGGGTGGAACTTGAGGGTATGCTAAATGAATTAAGTCAGACAGAGAAAGATAAATATCATATAATCTCACTTATATGTGGAATTTAAGAAAGAAACAAACAAAACCCCATCATTCTCTTAGATAAAGAGAACAGATTGGTAGTTGCCAAAGTTGGGGGTGCAGGATGGAGAGGTGACTGGAGGGGCTGGCCAAAATAGGTGAAGGGTTGAAAAGGTACAAACTTCCAGTTATAAAGTAAATAAGTCAGGAGATGTAAGACACAGCATGGCAACTATAGTTAATAATACCATGCAGCATATTTGAAAGTGGTTAAGAGAATAGATCTTAGAGGTCCTCATCTCAGGGCACCTGAGTGGCACAGTCGGTAGTGTCCAGTTCTTGGTTTTGGCTCAGGTCCACGATCTTAGGGTCATGATATTGAGTTCTGAGCTGGGCTCTTCGCTCAACGTAAAGTCTGCTTCAGATTCTCTCTCCCTCTCCCTCTGCCCCTCCCACTCATGCTTCCTCTCTCTCTCAAATAAATAAATCTTTAAAAAAAATCCTTATCTCAAGAAAAAAAACTATATATGGGGATGGATATTAACTAGACTTATTGTGGTGATCACTTTGCAATATACACAAATATTGAATCATTATGTTGTATGCCTGAAACAAATACAATGTTATATGTCAATCATATTATTATTACTAATTATACTAATATAATCCAAAGACCAAACATGAACTAGTATAGCCAGGACCACCACATACAATTGTGCATTCTGTGCGCTGAGCAAGGGTCCCCAACCAAGGTGAGGAACAGAGGTCAGCCACGCCACCTATATAAGGCAGTACCCACCTAGAGGTAGCGACTTTTTACATATTTTCACAAATCACCCCAATAAAAGGGCTAATGTTAGCCCTGAGTGAAGTCAACAAAGTAAATGTCAACTTCTAAGTCCTCTTGGGGGCCAAATATACCCAAATATACCCTTATCTGATTTCTTCCACCTTAATCATCTATCCCCATTTGTGTGTCACTGATGGATGTCAACATTTCTCATATACCAGGAACCTTCTACACACATACACACCAGCCTCCTCCAATCTTAATAAATCCCAAATGCTACTCTTCTGTTCATATGTGAAAAAAACTAACCAGCTTTCTTTCTCAACAATCATGGAAGAGTATATTCTAACATGATGAAATTTCTTACTAAGACAGAATGTTTAATACACATTACAGATTCAGCTGACAATCCCTGGGTTAGATATGATTTTCTTATAAGTTTTAGGGGAAAATGTATGCATGTGAACACCCAGACCAAACTTCCCATTGCAAGCCACATGATCCATGCAAATGCTCAGCCACTTCGATATGACATTAAATGTTTGCAAGTCCACAAGCTATACTTATCCTGTTTCTTGAGCATCTTAAAAGAGTTCTGTTGTTGTCACTGTGGTGAGTAAGCTAGCTATGTCATAACAGCCTATAACCACCAGCCACCGGCCTTAAACTCATCACAACTATCTTTCATATTCCTCTTGACTATTATTAGGGAACATAAAAAGATGAAAACTGGGCTTCTGGCTTTTCCATTTACCCAGTGAGTCACTTTATCTACAATCCATATAGGAAATTGTAGGAAGGATGAGGGTTTAAACTTTCACTGCATTAACAAGCAACCAAATGGGGAAATAGGCCATGATTCTTATTATGCAGGCTTCTCAATGCTAGTCGAATCTCTAGCGAAACACTGTCCCTGGAGCTCCAGAAAATATAACTGATGATATCCACTTACATTCCCATCCATTTGGATTAATCACCAATGCTTTATTCTTTGACAGTATAATACAATGGCTAAAAGTACAGGTTTCTATTTGGTACATGACCTTAATAACGTTATTGAAATTCTCTGGGCCTCAGTTTCTTCATTGGTAAAGTAATGATGAATGTAGTACCCATGATCTAGAGCTATGGTAAGTATGATAATACATACAAAGTATTAAGAACCATTCCTCATATGGCAAAGATTCAATAAGTATTTATTAGTTTGTACATATTTCCTAAGTATTTATTAGGCTTTTTCATATGCTGGATATTGTATGAAGAAATAAAGAAGGAAAATATAAAAACGAGCAAGATAGTCCTGCTGTGAAAAAGACATACTATGTAATGGGGTGAAGAAATACATAGACAATTAATTCCAACAGAAAGCAGAATGGATTAGGCTTAAAAACAATTAAAAATCACATGCTAAATGCTACAGATATTCCAGGTGATGATTCTAACTGGGGCTTTGAAAAAGTCTTCTCACTGGGGCTTCTCAACTTAGGTACATGATAAATAGTAGGTGAGTTAGTTAAATGAAATCTAAAGTGGAATACCAGAGAGAAGGAAAACTTCCATAGAAATTCAGGATTAACTCCTTTCTTACAGATCCTGGCCTCATAGTAGCTGCTCAATTAATCTTTGCTAAAGAAATAAAATAAATACTATATGTTTTTCCATCTCTTACTGTGGGTGAGTTTATGACACCTGAGCCCACTCAATCCCTCTGCATGTGGATGTTCATCAACCTGAACTTTCACAGAGAACCTACTACTGTAAGAAGAGTCTGAAGAAATCAACTCTTATGATTGTGTTAGCAGCCCCAAGACTTCGTTCTTTCATGCAATGATTATAGTTCTATTGCAAAACAAAACAAAAACCTTCTAGGTAATAAGATATTAAAAAATAAGAAAATGGAATGATTCTGGAAATTCATACTAACGTGCCTTTATCCTCTGACTTCTTTGCATTTGTCTTGATAACCATGATACTGAAAAAAATGCTTTTATTGTATCGGGTGTTTCACTGGAAGGGAAACTACAGATAGTCTAACATGCTCCCATCCCATCCTGTAAGTGTACAGATGAGTAAAAAGAGGTGTCAAGTTATGTACCCAAGGCGACACAGCTCCATAGCTCAGGAGGAGTAGAACTAGCTTTCAAACCAGCTCCCCAGCCTTGAAGGCCAGGCCCTTACCACCCAGTGCTGCATTTCTCACAGGTCAATTCTTTCATTTTTTTATTACACATTGGAGTTTTCTTCTGCCTCTGAGAAGTGATTTAACCGACTCAGAGATGTTTTGAAAATGTCTTTGATGGGTCTTTGATTCAAACGAGAACTTCCCATTTAGAAGCAAGGCAGAAGAGCTGGACCCAAGGGCCAGCTGGAGTACTGCAGGCATCATCCCTTGTCCAGATCCTGCAGATGGAAGCATTTCATGCCCCCTGTGTGTGGCAAGTGGGTAGTAGGAAAAGAACACTGGACACATGAAGGGCCTCATTTATAAAATGTTCCTCAGAGCAGCAGGAGAAAGGAATTAGAATCAAGATTGTAAATGTTGCTCCTTTGCCTGTGTAAAAAAAAAAAAAAATGCTATTTCTAGCCATAAATGGTCTTCGGCTAAATACATAAACATATAGTGAAAGCTATTCAAAAATTTAGAATTGTGTTCACTGATTAGATGGCTATGTTCCCTTTCTTAACTCAGATCTCCTGAATTTAGTCTCAATTAACCTAGTTCAATCCCATTACAATTTAATAAACATTTTAATTATCATCTATATTTCTACTTTAATGTTTATAAATTATAAGTTTAATTAAGAAAAAAAGGTTAATCAGGTTCTTTTGCTCTCCAGCCCCCTTAAACTAAGATCTAGTCTAGAAACCAAAGAGGGCCTTGAGAAATTATCAAATTCAGCCTGCAGTCTCCTAAGAAATGAATAAGTAAGGCACACAAGATTGGGAACCCTATATTATTTTCATGCAGATTTCCAGGATTAGAGACCCTTCAGTTGGGTGTCTTGGGTTGTTATCACTCTGACAGAATGGACCTCCATATTTCCATTTGAAATCATACTTTTTTTTTTTTTAAAGATTGTTACACTTTATTCTAGTTTTCATTCATAAGGAAACAACTAACTGCCAGATGTCTAGTTGGCCTCTAGGATTCCTTCCAACTCTCAGATTTTATGTCCCTATTAAACTCAGCATCTCCCATATAAACTTGAAAATAGTAATTAAGTCTGCCCTCAGCTTCTCTAAGTTAAACCACCACTTTTCTTTACAATGCATTCATTTACTTAGGATATGCCCTATGCCAGGTATTGTGAATGACTCTAGGGACACAGAGTTGAAAGAAAGTCTCTAACTTCTAGTTGCTCATGGTCTAGCAAGGGTTACAAACAACTAAATGCAAAGAGATCTGGGATAGAGATAAGCATGGGGTACTATAGAAATAACAGAGGCAAAGCACAGAACTCAATGCATGGTTTCATTGCCAGGTAGACAATGGGTGATTAAAATGTCCAAAAGTGGCAACCAAAAGGCTTGAGAGCAGAATGAATTCAGGTATGAGAAATAGTTTTGGGAAAATGGTTCCTACCTAAGATTGCAAGACAGGTAGGTACAGCATGAAAAAAGAAGCTGTTAGAGACAGAGTCAAACGGAATAAGCAAGAAGTAGAAGGCCTTCACAATGATGGATAAAAAGACCAAAAATCAGGCACATGCAGAAGTTGGGCCTGGGAACTTACCAAGCAGGGTACATGGTGATAAATCATGCTTTGGGCTTGAACTCACACCAAGATCGAAAGTCATGTGGCTCAATATGTCAGAGTAAACAAATTAAAAAATAAATAAAAATTTTTAAAAAGAAAAAAAAATATGTCAGAGTAAACAGAACTCACACACGCTAGTTTAATAGGGGAAATTTAATAGCACAACCTAGTTATAAAGATCAAGGGCAACATGAAAGTCAACGAAGAAATATGTGACAACCCCAAGATTAACAACACCACCATAATGATACCTGGGGATGGAAATATAAAGAAAGTATCTAGGAGTTAGTATTACCAGAACCCAGGACATTGGGCCAACAAGAGGGGCCTTACAGAAAGTTCTGGAATCTTTGAGTGCCTGGCGGAGATGTCATAGGGAAGCAGAGGAGTGAGGGAAGGAACATCTGACTTCTTCCTTCTTCTGGCCCTCCAATTTCTTGTCAGGGGTTCTACTAGCTAAACCCAACATGAACCCAGCTGGCAAAAATGTCTTAGATATAAGAGCAGTTGGCCCTCTGAGATTCAAACATATCAGGGGACAGGAGAGGAAGAGACATGAGAGCAAATAGGCAAGTGACTGGAAGAGTGGATGAGAAATCAGAGAAGTTGAAACCAGAATCCAAAGACATGGATTGAACGTTGCACCAAGAAAAAAACACATTCAGAAACTAAAAGTGGCACAAGTGGTTCAAGATTCCTTCTTTAAAAAGACAAGACAACCAATAAATTGGAAAACTATTACTGGAATTCCAGTCTGCCTAACTCCAAAACCTGTGTTCATGACACTAAATCACGCTATACACTATGGAGTGAACTATAGTTCATCCAGTAAACTATAATGAGTTATCTCAAATTCATATACTGAGAGCAGTTAGTGGCTAAACACACAGATGCTGAAACAGCCAGATGCTGGTTCAAGTCCCAGCTCTGCTACTTAATGACTATGTTATCTTGGAAGATGATTTGGTTTCCTGACCCTACAAATTACTACAAGTATAGTGGCTTAAATCAACAAAAATTTGTTCTTTTACAATTCTGAAATCCAGCAGTCAGAAAGGAGTCTCAAACGGCTAAAAATAAGGTGATGGCCATGGCTGGTTTCTTCTGGGGGATCCAGAGCAGATTCCATTTTCTTATTTCCGAATAAGTCATATACTGAGGTCCTAGGTGAACATGAATTTTTGAGGGACATTATTCAGCTCAGTATAAGACTTAATATATATTTATTTGCATGAGTAAATGAATTAGTTCTGATTTTGAACTAACAAAGTTAGTATTGTTACGGGCAGTATGGAAAAATGTAGGGCAAGAAAACAGAATGGCGTAGACTTGAATGTGCAATGTTTGATGGGAGAAATCTCTCCACATTTAGCCTTAATCAGTGGCAGTCAATAATGAAATTAAAATCTACCTGGACTGAAATGAAGGATTTTTTTTTCTCCCTTGTCTCTCCACACAAACATAAATTTGAAAGGCTTAGCTGGGATTAGAAAGGAAATTATCAGTTTGTACATAGGTGCTAAACTAGACATTCAGGTCATGAAAATAGCATTAATTGGGCGCATATATTTTGATTTGAACAACAAAAAAAAAGTATATACCACCTCTAGTAGCCCACAGCAATTAAATGAAGATGCTGGAAAAGGTGCCAAACAACCATCAGTTCATTTCAGTGAAAGCAACATTATTCTATTAACTTGAATCTTCTGTCTACAACTACAAAGTTAGACAGCTCCTTCCTTTACAATATAGATTTCTCAATACAGACTAAAAATGCATCATGTCTACACTATAGGGACTAGTAATTAGTCATTGCTTCATTCATCTCATGAGCCAAAGTGCAATGTATACCACACATTAGTAAAACACCAACAAATGCAGAATGGCCGAAAACGGGCTTCATCAAAGATTGAGAGGAGAGTGGGGCTGATTGCCTTATCCACTAGTTACCTATTACTTCTTTCTCTGCATGTGTGTGGCTTCCACAGAAGACATAGTTAATATTCTGTGCCATAGTAACACTTATAATCAAGATCATTCTCCACCTGGGAAATATCCATTTACTTTGCTTATTCTCTATGTAAAATTTTACCTCAAGAGGATTAAAGACGTTTCTAGTCAAAACAACCATCAATGGTTTTAATATCTACTGATCTTCAGTACCCAAGCAGGTATCTCACTTCCTATTCTTGTTTTGTCTTGTAATTTTTTTCCACACACACAAAAACCATTTTTATATGCAAGTCGGTAACCCAACATCACCCATCATCCCCTTTGCCACAGCATCTGGTGTATTCCAGTAGCCAAAATGTCCGCTTCAAAGAGGGAGTTAAATGTCTCTAATGCATGTAATTGCTCAATTTAATCTTCATTTATCAGAGATAGAGAGAAGTCTCTTCCTGACATTATTAAGTCATTGGCTTACACTGGACCTTAACTTCTCAAATTAGTATCATCCCAAAGTTCAGTGTACAAAAAGGGATTAGGCTTGACCTAAAATAAAATTCAGCTGGAGGTTAAAGAGGAACAAGAATTTTATCCTCTCTTCTGTGTTGTTTCTGCTGCTGAGGCACAATTGCTGAAGGCAGATCTTTCAGAAGCAGCAGGCAGATCGTTCTGAGGTTTGGGAACTAATTCTAAACACATACTCCTTCTCTGATTGAATATTACAGTAAGATAGCATCCTCAAGGCTATGGTCAGTAGGCACTGCACATTTGACCATTTCAGCTTAGTGATCCCTAATCTATTGTCAGTGAGGCTGGACCAGTGGCAGGCAGAGGATTGAAAGTCCCCCAAACTACAACTGGGGGAGAGAGAGAGAAATGAGCACAATGTTCTTTCAGGACAATAATATGGGTTCATAATGTATCAGCGCATCCTCCTAATGAAAGAATAATTGAATAAAAAGTGTTCCCCTGTCTTAAGAAGTAAACTGTATCAATAATAAAAAGTTTACAAAAAATAAAAATAGCGCCTTACCATGTTTTCTTCAGTTTTGCATCCTTAACAACTATCAGACCCTCAGAAACATGCAAATTACTAACATCCGTGCAAAAGAGCCCATAAAAATGTCTCAAAAGGAACTACCAGAAGAATTCATGTCTGTATTAAATGTGTAAAGGAATTTCTCTTTGTGCTTCCAGTACTTTTAAGAGTATTTGTGTTCAGGGGCACCTGGGTGGCCCAGTCAGTTAAGCATCTGCCTTCTGCTCAGGTCATGATCCCTGGGTCCTTGGATGAAGCCCCAAGACAGGCTCCCTACTTGGTGGGGAGCCTGTTTCTCCCTCTCCCACTCCCCCCTGCTTGTGTGTGCGCGCTTGCTCTCTCTCTCTTTCTCTGTCAAATAAATAAATAAAATCTTTTTTAAAAAAAGAGTATTTGTTTTCAGATCGATTCCTTTGGAAATATGTTTAGCTATTTAACAAATTGTGCCAATTCTTAACTTCTCTTCCACTTTCGTCTCCACTAAAATCTTAGGCTCTGATTCTTGCATTCCTACCGGACAAATGCATCCAGTCCCCGCCTTATTTATTATCAAAGAGCCTTTCCTTCTCTGAAAACAAAACGTTGAAATAGATTTTCCTAACACAATGCAGAACCATGGGCTGGGACTTTCATCTGCTCTATGGAATCCCTCATCATTATCCCCCTTAATATGCCAAAAATGACTTGTGCAAATACAGGCAAAGGAGTGAAGGGAGTGGGAGGTACAGGCTTTCAGTAATGGAATAAATAAGTCATGGAGCTAAGAGGTTCAGCATAGGGAAGATAGTCAATGGTATTGAAATATCACTGCATAGAGACAGATGGTAGCTACACTTGTGAACACAGTATGAGGAATAGACCCGTTCAATCACTATGTTGTACACCTGAAACTAATGTAACATTGTGTTCTAACGATACTTCAATTTAAAAAAATAATAAAGTAATGCCTCCTTTCCCTAGTTATTCTCCCCTTATCCTGTATTATTTCTTAACTTACCACTAGCAGAAATTATCTTTATATATCTCTTTCCTGGATTAGTGTGATAGCCCTCACTGTACATGTTCACAATGACGGCATGGACCCTTGTACATCCTGGTCATAGCAGTACAGCCAGTACTCAAAAAGGCTGGCATAAAATAGAAATGCAATAAATTAAATGCATGTAAAATTAAAGTAACATATTTTTGGAAAATCTTGATATTTACTTAGCAAAAGAATTTGACTCAACAAACAAGAGTAGCCATGATTCTGGATAGCCCCTTAGTTTCCTTTTGTTAAACATCTGAGGGAAACCAAATCTTCTGGTTTTCTTTTATACACAGTGAGAATACCTATCACCACAACCAAGAAGTTTCCAACATAGAGCTTCCTTCTTGTCAGAGTCTGATTTCAATTATCCAGAATGCTTGAGAAAAATCCCAAATTCCTCTTTATATACTCCCTTATATACCCACCTTATCCATATTTATACATTAAAACTGTATCCCACAAAAAAAAAACAGGTTTTGTACAACTGTCCATAACCAATGTACCAACTAAATTTAGTAGTCCTGAGTAATTAGCATTAAATTGTCCTGAAAAATGCACAAAGTAAGACATTTATCCAAAGGAAGCTCCAAGTCTTTTGCATTTTTTTTTTCATACAGGTGGTAACTAGAACGTAAAAGTGTTCATTTCTTGGGAATAGTTAATAACAAAGAAATCATCCCTGGAAGTACAGTCTATCTAAGAAATTCAAAAGCAGACATCTCCAGCCTCTCCATTTTTTTTTTTTTTTTACAGTCTGTCCACACTTTGAATTAAATCCAGAATGTCCATGGTGCTTATGGAAGGTGATTTACTTCCCTTCCACATGTAGTACAATAAACACATTTGTTGTGGAGAAAACAGTGTTGGCACCTCATATTTAGTCCAATTCAGTCCCCCAAAAAGAGGTCAAGTAAGGCTCACCCAACAAGTATTAAAATCCTTGAAAAGTACAAATTGTAATTATAGGTATGATGCACACAGTCTGCAAATAGTAAATAAAGACAAATGTATTGTTCAGTTTAGTGCAATTTTCATTATAGAATGCTCACAATGCGCTCCTTCAGATTCTCTTTGCATGATAACTGGTTCCTAGAAAATGGACTTTATAGCGAGTAATACTGAAGTCTATACTAGCCAAGAAAAGAAGAAATCCTCATCGTTACTAGAAGGAAGAATATTTACTGTGCAGCTACCACGTAGTGGACATTTCACAAGAAGCTTCACCCCTGTTATTTTTATTCAGTGAAAACCACTAATGATAGATATTATCATCCGCATTTTCAGATGAGTAAATTGAGTCTCAGAGATGTCACAACAAGATAGAGAAAGAGTTTGGAAAGTAAGTATGGCTCCAATGTCCATGCGGTTTTCCTTATCCCATGTTGACTTTCTCTGCACTAATGCCAACCTATATTATTAGAATCTTAAGCTTCAATCTGCTGCAAGGACTTCAAGGAAACTGTCTTAGTCGGCTCAGGCTGCTGTATCAAAATACCATAGTCTAGGTCACATAAACAACAGACATTTCTTTTTCACGGTTCTGGAGGCTGAGAAGTCCAAGATTAAGGTGCCAACAGATTCTGTTCTTGGTGAGGGTGCTCTCCCTGGCTTGCATACAATAGCCTTCTCCTATCCCACAACAATAATATAGCACTATTCAGCAAGGTTGAAGACTGTGTCTTAACATGACCTCCTCTGGAAAAAAAACAAAAACAAAAAACAAAAATACTACTTTCATCAGAATACTTCTACCTCCTTAATTATTCGATGTTTATTTTGATCATTTACAATATACCATATTATTATCTTAGTCTTGCTCGAAACTCTTTTAATGTTTTCTAATGCTTTGGCCACTACTTATCTTTCTAAAATGCTTCAAAAACAATACACATCTCTGCTCCCCCCTTTCTGTCACCTTGCTTTCTTCTTCTTTCCAGCTAAAGTTGCTTTGGTTTGCTATTTCTTATTTGAAGATTGTTTTTCTGAATCCATATGCCAACCCCATTCCTTCACCCAGGGAACGACTTGTACTTTTTCTTTTTTTCCCCCAAAATATAACTTTTTTAGGGCCTTTGATTTGTTCCCTTTGCATCTGCCCTGACTGAAGTTGCTTCACTCTTTGGAAGCAATGGTCTTTGATCTCCACTGGATCAGCTCCCCCAAACCACCTAATGAGATGTTGGGTTTTGGATGGATATAGAAATAATAAAAAGCCAAAGACTTAAAGGAAAAGTGAGAGAACAGAAAAAGTTGTCTTGTCCCTAGTACAGTCATCAATTTATATTTATTCAATATTCACTGGGTAATGAGATAAAACTAGATAAAATAAAATTTTGATGATCACCTAACTGAATAATTAGAAATTGGTTAAATTGTACCATTAGAATCACAGACAGTGAGAAGTAGAGAAACTTTAGAGATCATCTACTCCAATTCTGACATTTAAAAAATGACTAGGTGTGTTAAATGAGTGGCCCAGGATCATACAGAGTGTCAATGCCAGAACTGCTGTTAGGCTCAAATGTCAAAAACAGCACTGTGGTCTGGGAGAATTTCAGGAGGTTTTTACCAAAAAAAAAAAAAAAAAAAAAAAAGCAAGCAGATAATCGGAACAAGTTTATAGGTTATGAAGGTAAGCTGTGAAGTAGGAAGGTCAGGGAAGAAACATTAGTATCCCCATTTTATATTTTACTAGTTAAAGAATGTATTCAAATCTCTGCTTCACTTATTATACGTCTAATTTGTGTCTTTGGGCAGATTACTTAGCCTATGTCTCAATATCCTTAATATAAAATATATTTGATAATAATAATGTCAGAAGCTGTATCTGAGTAATAAATAATGTTCATATATTTTCAGGGATTGCATTTGGTTGCATGTATATAAACCTCAATTACAAAAGTATAACCAAAGAGAACACATTTAATCCATAAATTCAAAATCTAGAGGTAGGCATTCCAAGGTTGGTACAGAGGCCCCACAATGCCTCAGGATCCTTCTAGCTTCCTTCTCCATGATCCTTTTGGAGGCTTGCATCCTCATGGTTGCACGACAGAAGCCAGAGGGCTGTTTTCCTCCAGGCTTATCTGCACTACAGGCAGAGAACAGAAAGAGGAAGTAACAAGGAAGTGGCAGAGCTTTCCCAGAAACTGGTAGCAGACTTCTGAATCTAAATCTGTTGCCAGAACTTTGTCATGTGGCTGTTTCTAGTTTCAAGAGCAGCTAAAAACTCTTTTAAGCTGAGCACATAATTTAGGATTCTGTTAACAAAGAATAGACACAGGAAAGACAGTTGACCATGTCTGCTCCAATAGTTGAAGTAGTTAATATAATGCCTGGCATATATTAAGTACTTAGGAAATATAGTATTATCATTGTTCTTATCATTAATAAAAAAAACCTGAGCTCCAGGAAAAATGGAAGTACCTACCATATCCCAGGACTGTGCTGAAGAGCTCTGTGTATGTTATTTTATTCAATAATTTCCACAACCCAGTGAGGTCAAGTTCGTCTGGCATGCCAATAATACTTTGACTTAAAGAATATTAAGGCTGAGAAAAAAAGAAAGGATCTTGTCCAAGGCCCCATAACTAGGGAATGATTGAACTGAGATGTGAATTCAAGTCCATCTGACGCCAGAGGCTCACTCTTCTGCCCATTCTGCCGTTCTATGACACCACTTTTTGGAAGGTGTCAAGAATGCCGATCCATGGACACTGGGATATTTCCTAATGTGATCTTTTTGGGGCTTGCCTCACCTGTATTGGTTGTCAAAAGCCCAGGCCATTCTAGGCCGTAAGATGTGAGTATAAGCTGCTGGAGAGGTACCTGGGAGCAATGTGAGAGAGAAAGCATAGGCGGCAGATCCAAAGAAACATCCCTAACAGACATCTGACTCCTTTGGAGCATGTTCCACAGCACGTGCAGCCCCTGCACACTTGGTACCTTAGAACTGAACGATGCACTCCCACACCTCATTCCTGAGATAATGTGCAGGGTTCTTACTGCCAATAGGAGATCAATAGGACAAAATTGACTGCACAAATGAGTTACGTGGTGGACTTGTTGCTACATCTACACCACCGCAGAACTCTGAGTGCTTCTGACTTTCTGGAAGACCTTTACAAGGATTTCTAACTTCCTTCCCGGGCAGGATGAGTGCCTGGCTGTACATCTTTAATCTCCCTGAAAATCCCTCAGAAGGTTTCAACCTTAAGCAGGTGGGAACTGTGCTCCAATACTACATGATAATTTATTCCTGACTATTACATAAAAAAAAAAAAAAAAGATTTCAAACCAAATTAAATCAGTACCCTCACCACCACCATTTGCAAAGTACTTGAATAATACGAAAGCTGACACATGATTTTAGGAGTCTAATAATATGGAGAAGTGTGAGAATACTCCCCAGTAGTTTACAATTGTGGATTAATATAAAAATTAGTGATTTGAATAGATTAGGGGGAAAAAAGGATTAAACAAACAAGCCAAAATGCCAATCAAATGTAAAGAAGATCTTCTTTTTTTGGGCTTTTGCTTTGGAGCTGGTGGAAAAATTGAAGTGGATGGTCATCTTAGGGGACCCTGCACTAATATGGGCACCAATAACCCCTATAGTCTCTGTGTTCTAGGTGTTTATATCACTGTGTTTGAATAATGGAAGTCTCTTCAAAATAACTTGAGTGACAGGAAGGATTTATTATACCTATTATTTATTCAAAAACTACTTACTCAATGTATTCTAGTTTTGGGGGAAAAGTGGTGAACTAAATAGATAAACTTATCTATTGTCATGTGGTGTATTCCATCAGGAATTTGATAATAAACAAATTAAGTAAAAGGTAAAACTTGTAAAGCTCGTTAGCACCCATTTATGGTGCTAAATGCTATGAAGAAAATAGAACAGAGTGACCTGTAGTAAAGAGCATGACAACAGGAACAAACTTACTTATTTACTTACTTAATTAATTTACTTGACAGCTGGAACTCTTATGGGAAGGCTTCTACTAGGAAATGACATTCAAGCTAACACCAAAGTGACAAGAGAAGACAGCCATGTTAGGACCTGGAAAGAGTGTCCATGAACTCAAGAGTAGAAGTGTAGGCCCAGAACCAGGAACTGAAAAGTCCTCAGGGACTGCAAAGCCATAAAGAAACAAAATAACCATTCCTTTAAGGGCCAAATCATCCCTGTCTCTGCTTTTCTCTGTGCCCATCCTCAATTCCTTTCCCTATAAAATAGCTTTATCAGCGCTGTTTGACAAAAGTTAATCCAGATTACTGATCTGAGTCACTCTTTCACAAATCTAAGTTTCAAGAAGAATCAGTTTGGTCCAATTTGGACCAGCTGATTGCCCTTGATTCAATCTATGACTGCTTGGGCAGAGTCCCAGCCTCTGCTCTTCATGAAGCAGGGTGAGAAGAGGTCAAATTGGTTTGCTAAAAGGGGGTATAGAGTTTTGTAAAGTGGATTTGCTGAGAACATTCTATTCTTTAAATCTCCAAGGGTTGATCTAATTACTCACTCCTTCACTCAAATTAATATGTGATTTAAAGAGTCAACTATAGATCTGTTACTCTGTATCTAGGTACAAGGAATGGGCTGAGGAGAGAAGCAGTATGGAATTGGGGTACAAATATGGGAGCAAAGCTTCTATTAGGGAAGATAAGTCATATATAAGAATATCTATAATGTAGAGATAAAAGTGCCATAAGAGACATACAAATAGAGCCCAAGGTATTTTAACATAGACAGAAAGATACATATACCTTTGTCCATATGCTATATATTTAGTCCCATTTCTCAGAGGGGTGCTGGAATTAAAGTTTGAAGCCTCTGGCAGGATTTTGAATCCACTACTGCCTTCTCAGGAGATCCTACAAAGTTAATTTCCATCAGAAAAGTAAGAATAGCAGGTGAGGTTAAAGGGTTCTGTCAGGGAAAGTGTTGGGAGGCCAGAAGGCTAAGTGCTGTATCAATAATAAATGTGTGTGAATACTCTATGCTTGTGATTAGACCAGGCTTTTCAGAGTCAATAGAGCAAGCTTTTCAGAAAGACGATTATCTTTGCAGGTACTACTGTGCTAGTAAAAATGGAGCTGAGATTTTTTGATAAATTATACTGGGACAGCACTTTATATTCCCCCAACAACATTCACATCCATGATCAAATTTTAGTCTAAAAATTAGCAATTGCATTAGGAGGTTTGGAATCAACGCTTTGCTGCTCTTGATCACAGACATAAATTTTCTTGGCCCCATTTCTAGGAGAAAAAATATCTGATGTTTAAAAGCCCAAGACGTGAGGAATTGTCAGTCACCCTATAGAGGTGTAATGAGATGTGACATAATGTTTTCTATTATTTTAAAGTTCTATAGAGGTCTCAGCAGTTGAAGACAATGAACTAGGCAGCAGGCCACATAATCCGGTTATGTAAAAGATGGTGATATTGGATATCCAATCCTTGGTTTATCAAACACCTTGAGGTTGAAGGTGTGAGGTGTAGATAAAGGAGATTATTTGGAACAGTTTTTCTACTGTGTTGGGTGTAAATGCTCTCAACCACCAACCATTAGCCTAGCGTGGGAAGGAGAATAGTATCTCTTTCTCATCTAAAGCTAAATGAGATTTTTTAAAGAACCATTCAAGAGTTTGGTTGTGACTTGAGTGGCCTAAAGTGGCAGAGTAAGAAGACAGAGGCTGAAGAGAGAGTTGTAAGGGACCATACAGAGGAGATCTCACTTTCCTAGCTGTATCTGCCATTGGAGAAGCCTCTGTAGCAAGAAATCTTGAAGACCCCTAAAAGGGCTAAGAGAAACCCTCAGATTTGGCACTACTAAACACAGACATCAACTAAACCAAGCTATGCTTTCTAAAACTTGCCCCAACCCATCAGTGCTTGACTCCGGAGGAGTTCCCCCGATAGTGGCAAATGATGGGGGGGGGGAGAAAAGAAGAAGGCAGAATCAACCAAATCCCCCCTTGCTTTTAGTGACCAAGCCCAAACCGGGGGAAGTGAGAGACTTGAATAAGAGTTTTTGTTAGATTGGGCTGGAAATTTTACTATCTGAGAAAGACCAAAAGAGTTGCAAGTTATACCTGAGATTTCTTTCAGGGAAAAGCAGTATGCTGTGTTTTTAAAATGTGTCCACAAATTCTCTGATACTCCCTCCTTCAGGTAGTAAAATATAATACCCCTTCTTCTGCGTGTGAGCTATACTCAGTGACTCCTTTCTAAATGAGAGAATATGGTGGAAGCAATGTTATATGACTAGGTCATAAAAGGCAGGGCAGCTTCTCCTTTCTATTCTCTCTTGGATCATATGCTCTAGAGGAAGTCAGCTTACATGCCATGAGGAGATGCATGCGGCCCTTGTCTGGCCTGTACCTGTTTGCAATTTTCACATGCAAGCTCAAGCCATTGCAGCTAAGTCAGGACCGGCTCATGCACAGCATCACTCCTTGGGCATCAAAGAGGCCTCAAGATCCCCCATAACTCCCAAACCAAGGTTTTATCTCTGATAAGGTAAACTGTCCCTTGCTACCTTTTAATAGACTTTTACAGCTTTAAGAATAAGACTGCTGACACTTTGGGCCAGATAATTCTTTGTTGTAGGGGCCTAACCAGTGCATTGTAGGATGGTTAGCAACATCTCTGGCTTCTAACCCTTGGATGCCCATGGCAACTGAAAATGTCTAAAGACACTGTCAAATACTTTCTAGGGGTAAAATTTCTTCCCCTTGAAAAGGCGTTTTTCTAACACTGTGTTAGAAAACCCAACCCAAACTGCAATACAAAAGGAGCTTACTGGTTCACATGATGAAAAAGTTTAGGCGTGGAACCTGCCTCAAAACCAACTAGATCCAGGGGCTCAGATGAAATCACTTAGACTTTATCCCTCTCCCTTTTCCTGAATCCTTTGGTATAAACTCCGTCTTCATGCAGGCCCTCCCTGTGAAATTATTGCCAAAAATTTTTAATTGCATCTGTCATTTTCAAGATCAACTTTTAAAAAGTTCTCTATTCTTCAGTAGTTTAATTTTTAAATCTCACCTTCACTGGCCTCAATTGAGTCTCAGACTCATCCCCGAGCCAATGGTTATAGTGATTACATGATATACCGGGGTCTGGGTTATGAGCCCACTCTTAGGTACGGGGTCAGTCCTACCTAAACTGATGTATTGAAATGAAGATGGGATGTTTCCTCTAAAGCAAAATTGGATCTAGTACAGCCAAAGTGTTGGGGGGTGGGGCACATACTGGGTGCAAAACTGAGGTTGACACTACAGGTGACTTTTTCCTAGGATGCATCTGGCTTGCATCCTTTTTGTGGTGAAAAATAGGTAAGGCTGGCCTCCCAAGCTTACCCCTGACCCCAGGCCCCCACACTAAGAATTATTAGTCACAAAGCCTTGGAGAATCAATAACAACAGAGGAAATGACACAGCACATAATTCATCCCCTTGGAAACTTTTCAAAACTATCACCTCACTGATGCAGAGGAGGATTTCTTTGCCTACTATAAATTAGAAAAAAAGAAGGAAAAAAAGAGGAAAAAAATCCGAGCTGCCTGACAATTACCCTCACTGGCATCACTCACACTGCAATCACGCCCACACCTCTGTGCCAGCACTCTAACCACCACAGGCACGCACGCTCACAGCACCCTCACACACCCTCTCACACACCTACCACCTCAGAGTCAGCCCACCAGGCTGACAATCACACTGGCAACTCAGCACCACCAAAGCCTTCTTCCCCCACGCCCATCATTTCCTAGGTTACCAGCTCCCCAACACCAGAGGGGCTGCAGAGAGAGGAAAGAAATGCCCTCCAGACCTGCAGCAAATCCAGCTGCATAAAAAATATGGTCTCGGTAGGTAGAGAAATCCTTCTAACAAACCTCCCCGGGGGGCTAGCTGCAGGTGAGGATCCTGCTGCTGGTAATTCACTCTCCGTTCCCTTTCTGAAACATGAGATGCCAGAGGCATTGGTCAGACTTCAGTAACCAATTTGTGACCCCTAAACCAAGGGCCACGCTCGCTTGTGCCTGAGCTAAAAGACAAACTGAATGTAGGCATTACCAAGAGAGATGAGCAGCGTATGAGGAGGAGGAGAATGAAGACAGTGCCAGGAATTCCAAAGAGCAGTCCTCCCCCAGGGAGCTGGGTGCCAGGCTCTGTGGGATGGGCAGGAGACATAAATAGCATTCTCCTGGATCCCTGTGGGGCCGGTAGTGGGTGGGCAGCTGGAACCCTCTGTGACCCAGTTAGAGGAAAGCTTTCCGAGGGCTGGAGCTGGGCTCGTGTACAATGAATATAATAGCAATAGTGATATTATTTCCTCAACTGTAAAATGATGATAACAATATTTAATTTCTCCCTCAGGGTAGTGTTGTGAGGATTAAATGAAATGAAAGATACAGAGCTCATTGAGTAGTGCCTGGCTTATAGTAAAAGCTCAATAAATATTAGCTAATAATAATCATGATAGGCAGGATGGCATAAAGAAAAAAGCACAGACCTCAGTCCATAACTTAATCCTACCACTTACTCGTCCAACTCAACCTTGAGTATCAACTCTGAGGTTCAAGTTCCTTAGCTGTAAAATGCTTATTTCAGGTAGGGTTTTGTTTTTTTTTTTAATGAGAATACATAATATATGTAAAATCTCCTTAGCTCTATGCCTGATAAATAAGATTTCAGAATTAGCTAGTGATTTCATCATCATCATTATCATCATCATCACTGCCTTCATCTTTGTGCTTTTTTCTTAACAAATTACATTCAGTATCTCACTTTATGTCATTCGATCCTATATAGTATGTAAATACATAGGACAGACATTACCTTCATTTTCCAGATTAGAAAACTAGGGCCCATAAAGGTTAAATGACTCTTCTGTAACCAAACAATTAGGAGGAGGCATTTGGGATATACGTGGCCTTTGGATTCTAAGGTGACGCTCATTTATCTTACCACAGCAGCTCCCAGGTAGAGTGAGACACCAGGGACCCATGATGGTGATTGTTTATTGAGTGCCTCTTACATTACAGGTCCTGACCTAGACCCTTCTCAGGCTCAAAAAGGACGAACACAGATTCTGGGAAATCTTGTCAGCTGACCCTTACAGGTGTCCTATAATCTACCTTTGGTTGCTCATCTCTCCAAATAGCACTTCTCTGAAAACTGCAGGTTTTCTGACAAGGCCCAGTCTCTATCTAATCCACAGATACACCGTCTTATGTACTATTTAGAAAGCTCAGTTTCTGTATAACCTTCCAGAGCTTTCCTCTTGCCTCCTCCACTTTCCTCCCAGTCTTAAAAAAGACTCCCTTAACCTCATAGCCAGCTGGGTGAGTCATGGGGGAGGAGGCCAGCTTTCTTCATCTCTCCCCCAAAAAAGGACCTGTTTTTATTTTGATTTTGCCATTCCATATACCAGTGCACTAGCAGACCAGGAAGAGAATCCTGGGAAGACCCCAATAGGAGGAACACCTCCCTGAATTCATGCATCAGGCAGGTACCAAACCCCTCCAGGGTCTAACATCTCCCCCCCTCTCCCGAGGTAACATTTCATTTAGTGTTCAGTCTAGATTATTTTACCATTCACGAGTTCTTCATTTTTCTCGACAAGAACACTACTCATTAAATGGTCTCTTTTGATATTAATGTGGGTGTCAAAATGTGGGTTTGATGAGTGCCCTAACACATAAGCAATTTCTAAAGCAAATGTTAAAAAAGAAAACAAAATGGTTGGGAATCAACTTGTTATATACTTGAACTGTACAAGACTGGTAAGAAAGATCCATCCTTAAAGTGTCAGATTTGACAAGATAAGGGAAATTCAGAAAGGGATTTCAAAGGCACACAAAATGAATCATATTTATCGGAAGCTCTTATAAGAGAAATGAGAGATGGATATATATCCCTACACCAGAATCAAGCAGTGAAAGGTGGTTATTTGCTTAAACGCTATGTTTCACAATTGGAGAAGTGGTACTCATTTTGAATGGCATCCATTAGTCTCCTACCAAGCTCAAATTCTCTGACCAGAGTTTACAAATAGGAACAAACCTCCTCAGTGGTCAGAAAAGTTTAATGTTTCAGATGGTTTTTGAGTCAACTCTTGCAATTTCTTTCTTCTGCTGAACTCCTACCTTGACCTGGAAATCTCCTCAACCTCCAGTGGAATCCCACATTTGTAATTCCGGTTTATTTTCCTCATTCGGGGTTAATGTTAATCAGTTTAGGGAATACTTCTGGCCTCGTACAGTTTTGAGAAATGAGGATTTATGGATGGCACATGGAGAAGCTCTCATGGTTCAAGTTCCACCAGAAACCAGCCATTGTGACCCTGAGCAAACCATTTTCATTCTTTGGGATACACTTGTCTCACTCACAAGCAAAGGCCATTTACTAGAGCAGACACTGTCCAGTTGACATGTCCATAGCAGCAAAAAACAGAATCGGCACAAAAGGCTCTTGCAGAAAACTGAGAGTCAAGGCTCTGGGTTTGAGGCAGCAGTCAGTTGCCAATGCCAACTGAACTGCAGTCTTATTGATTAACTTTATCAATGGATGGAAATTTGAACTTCACTCATTTAGTCATTCATTCAGTAAATATTTCCTGGGCATCTGCTATGTTCCAGGCATTGTTCGAGGTGTCGGGATGCAATGAAAAGCAAGAAGAAAAAAAATCCTTGCCCTTTTCGAGTTTACATTCTGATGGGAGACACAGACAATAAACAGGTAAATTTTTAAAATACAATTTTAGCTAGGAGTAAGTGCCATGAGAACAATAAATATTTCTATTGCCAGGGGTATGGGGGAACACTATGAAAAATCCCAGCCCAGGCAAGTTCAGGGGCTTCCTTCCAAACTTTATCACCTCCCATCCATGAAATATCAAGAGATCCCTGAACAGAGAAAAATAAATGTGCTTGATAGTGTTGCTTCATGGGGAAGTAAAGAAATAAAATAATGAAAAGAATCAGTAAATGGAAGTTTGAATTGTGCTCCATAAGCCAAGGGGAAAGCTGAAGTTGTTTCCAAAGTTGTGCCCAGCCCTGCATTCAGTGAGGATCCTCGAGGGGAAGAAAATGGTCCCCAATGAGGAATACTAACTGGCTCTAGGCAAGAAGCACACACAATATCCCCCAGGACATCCCTAATTTATATCCTTAGGATTTCACATATTAAGTTCAACCAAATATGATCTATTTGACCTCAGAATTGCAACTACAGAATATAAAAATACATGAAAGATTTAAAGAACTAAAAGGGCAGAATAAAGGATGAGTAGACTACAAAATACTATAAAAAATGAGGGTCACATTTTTTAAAGGGTCAAATGGATCTCTATTGCTAGTTTTTCTCGTCGTGAGCTAGGTTATCCAGACCAATGCTCTGCTGAAAACAAAAAAGAGAAAAGGTTATGCTGAAATCTCCTTAAACACATTTTTAAGAACTAAAAAATATAAAGGGTTCACAGGGCCCAAATCTAAGCCATTACTTCTCAAATTGCGTTCCACCAATGCCTGGGGGCCCCCAAGACCCATTCGAAAGATCTAGAAGGTCAAAACTATTTTCCTAATAATACTAAAATGTTACTTTCCTTTTTCACTTGGCTGACTTGTACTGTTGGTATAAAAGGAATGGAGGGATGGGAGGGGGAGAGGCAATACTTCTGGTACCTTGGCCCCATTCAAAGCAGTAGCCCCAATATACCAAAAGTCAGGGTATTGGCATTACAAAAGCCAGATGCACTAAAGAATATCTTTAATTGAATAATAAAAATATGTATTTAATATTGACTACTGAGCATGTCTTTTTAATATTTTGTGTGATAAGATGGACAGCACACATCAAGTGTTTTTGCTGCATGCTAAAATATAACATTTGTCAAGAGGGAAAACCATGTGCTGTTTGAGCTATGTGCTCAGCTGGCTGCTTTTCTCCTGGATCACCATTTTTACTTGAAGGAATGACTGACAAACTATAGTTTTTCGGACTTGGGTGTTTTCCAAGATTTTTCCTGAAAATGAACGAAAGAGCCTGTCACTTCAAGGAAAACAACTGACAGTATTTGCTGCCAATGATTAAAATCTGGGCTTTAAGGAAAAACTAAAGTTTGGAAAACTTATATCTGCTACCATGAACTTGACAGCTTTCCTATACACAAAGACTTTCCTTTTTAAAAGATTTCCTTATTTATTTGAGAGAAAAAGAGAGAGTGAGAGAGATCACAGAAGGAGAAGGAGAAGCAGACTTGCCACTGAGCAGACAGCTGACACGGGGCTCTATCCCAGGACCCTGGGATCATGATCTGAGCTGAAGTCAGACATTTAACCAACTGAGCCACCCAGGTGCCCCCAAAAAGACTTTTCTGTGATATTAACAAATTATTTTTTTAATTAGTAGAATTTTGCTTATTTTTTTTTTTTAGAAAAGTTTTGGGTTTAAAGAGAAATTGAGCAGATAGACGAGAGTTTCCCATAAACTACCTCTCTCCTACAGTTTCCCTTATTATTATCTTGCATTAATGTAGTACATTTTTTAAATTGATAAACTGATATTAATAAATTATTACTACCTAAATTCCATAGTGTATATATATTAGGGTTCACTCTTTGCATTGTACAGTTCCATTGTCTGGACAAATGCATAATGTCACATATCCACATTACAGTACCATACATAGTGTCACTGCTTAAAAATCCTGTGTGACTCACCTATTCATCTCTACCCCAAATTCATGCTCTTTTGATTTCTGTAGTTTGTCTCTTCTAGAATACCATAGAGTTAGAATCACATGGTATATTGACTTTTCATACTGATTTCTTTCACTTGGCAATATGTATTTCTTTCCATATCTCGTCTTTGTTTCATAACTCATTTCTTTCTATCACTGAACAATATTCCATTGTCTGGACATACCAAAAATGTATGTATCCATTCACCCACTGAAGGACATCTTGCTTGCTTCCAAATTTTGAAATTATGAGTAAAGCTGCTATAAACTTTGCGTGCAGGTTTTGTGTAGATTTAAGTTTTCAACTCATTTGGATAAGTATCTAGGAGTTCATTCAGTAGATCACATGGTAAAATTCCTTCATTCTGTAAGAAACTTTAAAACTATCTTCCCAAGTACCACTTTTCATTTCCTCCAACAGCAAATAAGAGGTTCTGTCACTCCACATCTTTGTCAGCATTTGGTGTTGTCAGGTGTTTAGATTTTATTCATTTTAGAAGGTATGTAGCAGTATCTCATTAATTTGAAATTCCCTAATAACAAAGTGTGGAGCCTATTTTCATATACTTACTTGCCATTTGTGTATTTTTTTGGTAAAGCATCTTTCAGATCTTTGTTTTATTATTTAATTGTTTTAATTGCTGAGTTTTGAGGCTTCTTTGTATATTTTGGATATAAGTCCCTCATCAAATATGTGTTTTGCAAATAATTTCTTCTAGTCCATGTTTTGTCTTTTCTTTCTCTTAAGAGTATCTTTTGCAGAGCAAAAGTTGTACTTAAAATCCAACATCAATTTTCTTTCAGCGATTGTGCCTTTGATGTTGTATCCAAAATCTCATGCCAAACAGGAGGTCACCCAGATTTTCTCCTCTGGGAATTTTATAGTTTTGCATTTTATATTTAGTTCTATGATCCATTTTGAGTTAATTTTTGTGAAAAGCGTAAGGTCTGTATCTCACTTCATTTTTTTGTTTGTTTGTATGTGGATATCCAGTTGTTTCCAACACAATTAGTTGAAAAGACTACCCTTTCTACATTGAATTGCCTTTGCTCCTTTGTCAGAGATTGGTTGGCTATATATGTATGGGCCTGTTTCTGGGTCCTCCATTCTGTTCTATTGTTCTGTTTATTCATTCACCATAACCACCCTGTATTGGTTACATGGCTTTGTAAGAAGTTTTTAACTCGGGCCAAGTCAGTCTTTCAAGTTTGTTCTTTTTGTATTATGCTATTTCAGACTTTGCATTTTCGTATACATATAAATTATTCCTTTAGAATCAGCTTGTCAATATCCATGAAGTAACTTCCTGGAATTTTGACTGGGATTACATTGAATTTATAATCAAGTAGGGGAGAATTAACATCTTAATAATGTTGCTATCCATGGACATGGGATATCTCTTCATTTACTTAGACCTTTGATTTCTTTCATCAGTTTTTTAGTTTTCCTCATATAGACCCTATACATATTTTATTAGTTTTATGCTTAAGTATTTATCTTTTTTTTGGTGCTAATGAAAATAGTATTGTGTTTTTAATTTTAAATTCCAATTGTTCATTTTAGGTGTATAGGAAACCATTACCATAATTGGTTATCAATTCCAGGAGTTGTTTTTTGTTTTGTTTTTATTCTTTGTCATTTCTTGGGATTTTCTACATAGATGATTATAAACAAAAACAGTTTTATTTCTTCTTTCCCAATCTGTATGTCTTTTCTTTTCTTCTCTTTTCTTGTCTCATTGTGTTAACTTGGACAAGTCCCCAGTGATTTACATAGGGGGTTCTAGGGATGATGAATAATGGGCCATAACAGATTTTATTTCCCAACCAGGAGAGATATAAAACTTCACTGTAATAATTTAATCTTTCATGATATTTATTTATCTACTTTTGATAGAGCTAGCTGGAAAAGTTTACAGTATATATGCAGCTGCAATGGACATTAATCTCAGGGAGAGGGAATCCTCTTTATGACATTTACAAACCTACCTACTTATCTGGCAATCTCGAGGTCTCCTATATGACCATACCCTCCAGTGACCAAATTACTGTCATCTTGACATTTAGCTTGATGCGTTGTATTAGGTTAAACACAGAGAGATGTTTTATACCAGGAGCTAATAAATATGTTTGGCAGCAGTTTCGTTTGTATTGGAAGAAACAGCAACTGAAAAGTATCAGCATCAACTGGGTGACTGTAACTATATCATGAGATCTCATTTCACAACACCAGAGTTATAACAGCAGAAAGCTAATTCTGCAATCACAATTTAGGCAAAGCTCTGACAATGCAATCTGCTCAATTCCACGTAAACAGGAATAGGAAGCTCTGTGAGAGATTGGGGAAAAGGATGGGAAGAATGGGCCAGTCATTTCAATTTATTATAGAATAAAAAGTATTCTATTCTGAAAATCAGAAGCAGTATTAAAGTTTTAGTTACAGTTAAAAAGAATGATGTCCCCTCCAGAAATCCCTCTTCTTTATATTTGCAAACAGCAACACGTCCTTTTCTGCATTCTTTATTTCTGTTACTACCCTTCAGATTAACTTAGGAACATGGACACTGAAATCTGAGAAATCTAAATTGGAAGGCCACTTAGCTGTAGATCCTGGGCAAGTTACATAACTTTTCTAATTCAGTTTCTTCATCTGTAAAATTAGGAAAATAATTATATCTACTTTAGATTGTTGAAAGAATTAAATGAATTAATGCCTGTAAAAGACACAGTGTGGCACCTGATACATAGAAAGATCTTTATAACACTGTTGATAGTATAATTAATAATATCCATGTGACTTAAAAGTCCCACCAAGTCTATTAAAAAAAAGAAAATCTGTCACATCCTCCCTTCCTATCTTTCTATTTCTATCTTATTACAGACCCAGAGTACCCATCACTTGGCCCACTTGATAGCCTCCAGTCTCTAGTCTTTCCCATTTTATTTTGCACACAAATGCCAAGTTAATTTCTCTAATGCACACCCTGTTTAAAAACCTTTATTGGGGCCACAGTGTCTACAGAAAAGAGTATAAACTCTTTGCTTTGGCACTCAAGGCCTCCATAATCTGACCACAACCTTTAGCTCTGAATACTCTATTCCTGGCATATATTTAAATTCCATCCAGACTGAATAGGGCAGCCAAGCTCAGGCTTGATTGAGCTTCACAGTTTCCCAGAATGGTCAGGAGGGAATGAAGCCAGATGGGGAGTGTAAGCTGCATCCAGAGGAAAATGCCAAGGTTTAAAACTATAGAAAAGAAGCCAGATCTGTTGTCAAGACCAAGGACTAAACGAGGAATCAGGAATGATAGATAAAGCCAAGAAGGTCTGAGGGTAGTAAAAGCAACCAGAGTGAAATCAAAGAACAAAGACTGAAAAGGAGGAGGGTTCAGGACTTTCTATGTGAACAGGGCTAGAATTGCCAAAATGCGCTTTCATTTAGTTCTCTTTCTACGATGTGAAGAGAGTCAGCACAGGTGCAAATGTGACTTAAACAGGACTAGGAAAACAGCACATTGCATAAAAAATTATTAACTGTAAAATTTTTGTGACATAAAATAGAATACATATGTAAGTAAAATTACTAAGAAAAATTCATTAAATGGTTAATATTGGTGGTTGAATCTTACATTAATGTATATACATATATATTAATGTAAATCTATATTAATATGTAATATGTCTAATATGTATTTATATATATATTTATATATACTTACATATATTATGTGTGGTTATACACTATACACATGCACATCTATATTTTGTGTATATATGCAAAAATATGTTTATCAAAAAGATATAGATATAGATATAGGTAGATCTACATCTATATCTATATATATATACACACACACACACTAGACTAGAATGTTAACAGTAGTTAAGAGTGGTTTAAGATTAGGCTATTCATCCTCTTTCTTGCACATATGTTGAAATTTTCTGAAGTGAATGTGTATTAAAACAACAACTGCTGGAATAAATTGACTGCCTAAGCCACATAATTAATCAGAAAGAAATTAGTGGTTTATCTCTCCATGAAACATCCCAATCCACTGATTATATAACAGGAAATCAAGAAACAGACTCAGTTATATAAAGAACTTTAATTTCTGAACAAATATACTGATTCCTAAGCCAAACAGTAATAAAATAAATGCAAGAGAATAAAAGACATAATCCCATCTACAAATTCAGATATGTATCCTCTATGACTATCATCTCCCATGGATATAGCTACTCAGTATGTTTTAGAGCACTTTTGCAGACACAGTCACATTTGTTCTTAAGACATTCCCTTACATACAGATGTGGAAACCCAGACACAGACTTTTTAAAGGGATTTTGTCAATTTTACAAAGTGACATTGCACAGCAGTGAAACTAGATAGCATCCAGATATTCTTGTAAATAACATGAGGTCTAATATACTTTATAGAACACTTAAGTGCATGGGGATTTTTGTATTTTTTTAAGCTAAATGACGTTTTACATGATATAGCAAGAACATCTGAATCTGTTTTTGAAGAAAAAAATATTTAGAATGACACCAAGTTCTCTATTATGATTGAGTAATGTCACAGTTTCCTAACAAATAAAAGGAACCAAACCAAAATAGAAAAAAGGGGGGGGGGAAGGGAGGGAGGGATGAAAGGAAGGAAGGAGAAAGGGAGGGACAGAGGCGAGGAAGTAAAGAAAAAAAATGGATTCTCTAAGCAGTAGAGATTCATTTTTAGACAAAGGATGGTATTTATTTCCTTCTTTGCACGTTTTCTTACAAATAGTACAATCCCACAAATCCACTTCTAATATGACAACAGGGACTAATTAAACATATAAACTAAGAACTCATTAGAAAGGATTGATGGGATTTGGACTCTGGTGAATTGCCAAAGAGAAGAAAAGCAAGCAAGAAGCAAGTCTCCTACATTCCATTTTAAGTGATTTATTATTTATTAAAAGATTCTAAATTTGGATAAACCATCTCTTTTTTTTTTTTTTTTTTTGTCCCTGCCTTGAATCCACAAGTGCTCTAATAAATGGAACAAAAGGTATACCACTTCTGGGTAGTTTCATTTCTCTACGTACTGGGCTATCATTCTGTTTTATTACTCCTTTCAGTAATAATCCTTATTGAATTACAGCAATACCCACAGTACCTTCCCTAGTATAGACAGCTGGGAATGTTTCCCCATTTCCTCTAAACAGTGGAAAATGCCAGGGAGGAAAACCTGAGCTAGAGTCTGAAACCAATTCTTTCAGCACTACTGAGACCAGACGGAGGCTATCTATGCTGTGAAAGCATTATGTGGGCTCCCTAAAGTGAATGTTTGGTCCATAAATAAAAACAACAAGCAAAAATTTCTGGTTTTCTGCTTGATGACTTTTCCATGTTATGACTGTACGCATTCTACCCATTCTCTCGAGTCCTGTTCCTAACTCACCTTCTAACCAATGCCCCCATCGATCTCTCCTGCCTTTGAACTCATGTATCATCTTTTGCATTCATTCCACACTTTCTTCATATTGCTTTGCACTGATATTTTTTCTATGAACACGTTTTGCCATCCTCTCTAGACCATCAGTGTAATTCGTAACCAACCGGAAAGAAACAAGCCTTACTATGGAGCTTTCTATGCAAAGCTCTGCTTAAGTGGTCCTGGGGATGAGAATCATGACTTTAATGGTCTGGTAAGTCCTATCTACGTCTGTCTATAATGATATCCAAAGAGATTCTTTAAGTCGTGACTTTATGAAGACCAAAAAAAAAAAAAAAGACAATCTATTTGGTAATTCAACAAATGTATACTGAACATTTACTATGTACCAGGCATTGCTGACACAGATATAGAAGATATAGACCCTGCCCTGAAAGAGCTCGGACTATTGAGAGTTCAGTAAATAAGGATTACAGTAGAGGACACAGATTCAGAGCATTCTGAAACTAGACCTTAGAAGGATTTTGTTACACTGACTTATACAAGGTATGCAGTGAGGTCCTATTTTAGAATCCCAGATTCTTCTCAATGAAAAACAATTGAAAAGTAAGTCTTTAAACCACGAGGGTCTTATCTGCCTGGGTGGTCCTTGCAGTTTTGTTGAATTTCTCAGGTTTGTTCCCATGTTGTTCTATTTGGATGCCTACCTACACGGGTGTGTCACTTTCTGAGATCAAGGTCGTTGTTGAAATTATGGCAGTATCTTTTATTTTCCATTAAAAGATTTCCAAAGTTTAGATTTAAAATAAAGAAGTATTTACCCATTGTCTCACACAGCTTGGTAAAATGCTTAATGCAATTATCAGATTTTCTGTTTGCATAGTGCTAAGTGTCCACATCTCTCCCCAAGCACGTTGTATGTTGGGGGCATTCTGCCGCTTTGCCTCTGAACTTCTTATTCTGAAACTGTCCCAATGGGAGGGATATTAGTTAATTCTTTGGGAGGGTGGGAAAGGAAGAGGAGGGAACACAGTTGGAGAGTGACTTCATTAGTGCCCTATCTATAAAAAATAACTCTCCCTTTAGATAGAAACATAAGTAATAAGACAAATCCTTTGCAGTGTTAGTTTACATTGCCCTACCTACCCCTCCCTCAGAGCACCCATGCAGGAATTTTTAGTCTCCACAGAGATGGAACAATGGGAAACTATATTTTATAACCCTATTAACAACCTCACTTTCACCACACACTCAGCACCTAATACAGTACATAGTAGGCATTTAATATGTGATTGACTGATTCTTAATTGTTTTTATGGCAGTTTCCATGACAGAGTCTTTAATGCAAGTTTTCATCATACAAAAATCTGTTTTTACATCCATCATTGGAAAGTCTAGTCCTATACTGTCCAATAAGGTAGCCACTAGCCACGTGATAGGAAACGTGTTAGTTCAAGTTGAGATGTGCTGTAAATATAAATATACATTAAACCTCACAAAGAAAGAATATAAAATACCTCAATAATTTTTACCTTGGTTATATATTGTATGATGATGTTTGGGGTTTAAAGAAAACATCAAAATTAACTTTACCTTTTTTCTTTTGACTTTTTAAAAAAAATTTCATAAGTAGAAAGTTAAAAATAATACATGTGGTTTTATTATATCTCTACTGGACAGCTCTGGTCCAGGCAAGATGAGATTACTTTTTTTTTTTTCCCTTAAAGCCAAGTGAGTTGTTTGTTTTCATAGTAAGGGCCCAGAAGAAAATAATCCAGGTTGGGGTCTATATGCAACAGTTCTCAGTCAATGTATCAAAATGATACAAAATCTGGGGAAACTGCACCATGGTGTAGCCTGGGGCCAGAGAGGAAGAAAGACTTAGAGCAGAGTTTCAGAGTTCCCATGAGGATTTTGATCTCATCTGTAAAGCTTTGGTTGGTATTTTAACAACCTGCTTTTAAGTCCTACAGAGAATTATCATAGGATACATAGTCTTATTGGCAAAGAGAACTGTTGGGGTTTACTGCAATGAAATGGAAGTTGGGATATTGTTTGTTGATGGTGTTATTAAATTATAATCACAAGAAATGAAGCCTATTCATTAAAGCAAAATTAGAAACAGATCAAGTAAGCAAATATAAATGAAAGCTCTATCCAGTTTCAGAGCCGAGAGAAGATAGCCATCAATCCTACAAAAGCATTTATGTTTCAGTTACCTGTTGCATTAATTAATTGCCACATTTTTCATTGAAAATCATCTTTTCTCATAGATAATTTTCTTGGGCAAAAAAAAATTCCTTCAACTTTATAAAATATTTTGAGGGGCACCTGGGTGCCTCAGTGAGTTAAGCATCCGACTCTTGATTTCAGCTCTTGGGGTCTCGGGCTTGAGCCCTGTGTCGTGCTCCATGCTCAGCGCGGAGCCTCATTGAGATTCTGTTCCTATGCCCCTCCGCCTGCTCTCTCTCTCTCTCAAAATAAATAGATAAATCTTTTTCAAAAAATAAAATATTTTGATAAGTATGCAATTCATCATTCCACTCAACATTACCCTATCTTAACTTTGTTCATTACACGACCATCTCATAAATGCAGTGATTTTTACACTCTAGAAAAATCTATAGTCTCACTATATAGCTTCAAGCATTGCTGTGGATCAATCACTTTAAAATCTCTGGCACTGCTTCTCACCTACACAATAGGTATAGCAATGCCTTCTGTGTTTACTTAGCTATGAAATATTCATTTATAGTCTTCTAATAAAAAGAGAGGGAGAAATAGCACAAAAGAATCTGGGGTTGGAACTTAATCCTGATATGAAAACAGCCACTTTCTGACTTAGGAAAGTTATGTAACCTCCTGAGCCTCGGTTTCCTCTTTTATAAAACACAGTAGCGATATATGTCTTACAAGACCACTAGAGGATTCACTGAGACCATTTATATAATGGTCTTAATACAGAACCTAACACATAATAGGCACTCAAAACAAAGTAGCTGTTGTTTGGAATATGTGTGCTCAACAATAAAACTGATATTCTGATATGTGTGTATATATATATGTACAGGTAATAAATAGGTAAAAGTTAGATATTTGGATTAAATGACTGAATAACCCCAACTCCAATTAACTTCACAGAGAGAATTGTTTGTGAATCTATTTTCAATAGCATTTTTCCCATTTTTCACTCAAGAATAAACTCGTAGAACATCATGGGTTAAATGGAACTTTGTGCAAAATAGATTTGTTTAAGTGAACTTAAAAGTGAAAGTCATGATGCTAGGTGACTGTAAGAAGCTTTGAAGGAAAAATATTCTAATTCTTTCTGCTGGATTCTGGACAATTTCCCTGAGGAAAAAGCCTCCACATGGTTAAGACTTTGAAGAGAGTCACCAAGTTAATCACATGACCTCTCCTGGACCTTCTGAAACAACAAGAAAGGTCTCAGTATCACCCCTAGTCTCAGAAAAAAAAAAAAATCACCTCTCTTCTGGATTTATTGGTGTTTCTCAATAGAAAAAGGAGGGGAGAGAAGAAGGGAAGGAAGAAGGAAGAAAGGAAAGATGTGAGAAATGCAAGAAGGGTTCAAACTAACCAAAGATCCCCTAGTTGTGTCTTTATTCAGACATTTCCTATTTTTTTCTTCTTTCATTATCTCCACCAATGACAGTTTTGTGCACCTTAACCAGAATTCTTGCCCTGCCAGTAACATGTGAGTTTAAATACGGGTCATTGTTTTTTTAGAAGGCAGTTAGCTTATGAAGGAAAAAAAAATCCAGCTGGCATGCTAATTGGATCTTTAAACTGTTATTTCAGATAAGTTTTCAGCTCTGTAAGTGGCTTTTATGGACCCAGACAATGGGTCATCCCCATACCCTGCTAAGAGCCAGGTATCCTATATTCTTCCCATTGTTAGTCTCCTTAATTACTCCAGGGTTGAGATTTCTGGAAACTACCTTATTCGTCAATGGAAACCACATTCTGGGTTGTATGTGGACCCAGTCCCTTGCCACTCAAAGCGGATTCCTAACTGCACAATGAGGAGGAAAACAGACTGCTGGCCTGTCCTACTTGTGCGTCCCTGATGTCACCAGGCCTGAAAAGACAGGGAAGACTGAATGGGCACTTTACTAACCCCACCCTCTTGGCCCGAATGGAACCAGACTGCTTCATCTGGATGATGAGTGGGGGTCAGATTATATGTTAAAGGCCTCCCAACCACACTAGTAGTGTAATTGTTATTATCTTCATAATTCATAACAATTATAATAGTATTTCACGTTTGTGAAATACATTTCACAAAATGTTTTCCTTTAATACATTATCACAGTTAATTGTGCATGAGCCAGAATGGAGTTGTAGAAAGAACCATAGAGCTAGGCAAATTAAATCCCAGTGTTGCCAATTATGAGTCCTGTGACATTATGGCAATTACCTTACCTCTCTAAGCCTTGGTTAATCGTGTGTCAAACGGGGAAAATATCTAAGATTCTGGTGTGGATTGGGTGGATTAACATATGTAAAGTTTCTAGACATCACTAAGCCCAGGTCTTATTATATGCTAGGATACCCTAGCATCCCTTAGGGGTTTAACTTCAGTGGAGAAGGAGGAGGAAAAGGAGGAGAGAGACTTGAAAAAGACAAGTGGGAGAAGGAGGAAAAAAAGCTAACCCAACTAATAAAATATAATATTTATCATTAGCAGAGTGCTCATTATCTGTGATGAATACTACTTTTTTTGTATTACCAGATTTACTCTTGCAACAATTCTGTGAAATAAATACTATTATTCTCAATTTAGTGGTATGGAAATTTAAGGGAATTTACATAACTTGCCTAAAGTGGCACAGTTGACAAGTGGAGGAGCCAGGCTTAAAATCCATCGAAACCAAAAACCCATGCTCATTACACTGTTTCTACCCAGAATTTTCCATAGATCTCTAAAAGTCTACAAGACCTGAGAATACAGAACACTTTCTTTCTAGAAAAAAGTTAAAATAAAATCAAATCATATACTTCATGCAGAAATATAAAATAAAAATTGTGCTTTCTCATACATTGGCTCATCTTAGCAATTGCGAGAAGTAAACAGGGGTCCATTTTCTGCATTCTACAGATAAGTAACTCAAGGAGAGTATAATTAGCTCGATATCACATAGTTAAGCAGTCGAGGCAGGACTCAAACCCTGTACCTGATGCTGAAACACACTGCCTCTCTAACAAGGTGAAACAGACCCATTTGATGGATTTGGGTTGCCCGTGAAAGCAGGAGCCTCTGCTAGCATATTGAGGATTCAGAAAACTTGTCAATAGGATTTTAGTCCTGTGTCCCACTTACGTACGGGTGAACTGTTCACATTAATAGCATGCAAAGGTCTCGATGGCTAGGGGCGCCTGGGTGGCACAGCGGTTAAGCGTCTGCCTTTGGCTCAGGGCGTGATCCCGGCGTTCTGGGATCGAGGCCCACATCAGGCTCCTCCGCTAGGAGGCTGCTTCTTCCTCTCCCACTCCCCCTGCTTGTGTTCCCTCTCTCGCTGGCTGTCTCTGTCGAATAAATAAATAAAATCTTAAAAAAAAAAAAAAAAAAAAGGTCTCGATGGCTAGATGTGGCCTGGACTGCAAGGATCTGTGAAGAAGAGGAATATTCTACCTCCCTAGGATCTGTCACTAGATATTTAGCTAAAAGGTTATCGATACCAACATTTTTCCAACATCACGAAAGTGTGTGTGTGTGTGTTCAAATGCTTGTTAGAGCTGAGAAGTAAAGATGTGGGATTAAGAAGTGTTATTTCTAATCTCAATTTTTAGAGGAATAAGTAATTTTTGGAGATATCTGCTTTAAAGTTACCAGCTTCAAATTACCTAGACCCAGCCATAGCCATCCCTGCCCCAAGTAAGGACCTTGCTCCCATCTCACCTCATATCCTTATACCCCTGTCAGCCGGCTTCTCCCCAGCGCTATGTCATCCTGTTTAGGTGCACTCATTCACATTTTACCCTCGCAGGACATCCTTGTCTGTCATACCAAGAATGCCCTCATGAGGCTTCCCACATCTTTCCTTCTTTTCCCTGTAACTTTTGCACTGTTGCTGTTATGCTTTCCAGTCCCCAGAACCTACTACTGGACAGCATATGTTATCTTTCTTTTGCTCTCCAGATCCACTCTTCACCCTTGCCCTCTTTGCCCTCCATCCCAGGTGGCTGATTTGTGTGGCCTACGACAACATGTGAACTTGCCCTCTGGCTTCCAACTGGTTTGGCCAGTGGTGAGCCCGATGGGGATACTAAAGAGAAGAGAGGGAAGTTTGGATGTTTATTTCCCCAGCTTCCTCCCCACAGGGTGTCACTGGTCTGGCTCAGCCTTATGGGTCACTGCTCCTCTGAAGAAGCCCTGTCCGTACTATGCTTTCTTTTAGGCTCTGGTAACCACCCATTGGTGTTCTTTGGGGCCTAGGGTGGTTTAAGTTCCTCTCCTTTAACCTATCTTCGGATTCTCTCTCTCATGGTTTTGCTTTACTCTACACAATTTGTATGAATAGGTCCTTTTATATACCCTCTTCAAATTAACTTATTTTTTTTTAAGATTTTATTTATTTGAGAGAGAGAAAGTGCAAGACAGAGAGAGAGAGAGACAGCATGAGCCCGGGGCAGAGGGAGACTCCCCTCTGAGCAGGGAGCCCAATGGGAACTTGATCCAAGGACTCTGGGATCCTGACCTAAGCCAAAGGCAGCTGCTTCGCCAACTGAGCCACCCAGGTGCCCCTAAGTTAACCTATTTTAAATATGCATTTATTTCTTGCATATTCCTGACTGATACATGTCCTAAGTAACCAGTTTTTATATACTACTTAAAAGTCTCAATCTGTCACAAATCCTACACCAATAGCCCAAATTGAGGCCTACTGGACAACCTCAAAAATTACCCAAATAATCTCCCTAGACAACCTTAACCTTTCCACTGTATCCTATACCAAGCAGCCTCATTAATCTTTAATTATAAATCTAATATTATTTTCCTCTTTAAAGCCTTTAGTGATTTCCTATCTTCTTCAGGTTAAAGTCAACATCTCTTTGCACGAGAGGCTGTAACTACACTTACCTCTTTCCCTACCTTCCTTCCACTTTCCCTGCCCTCTTACTGTGAGGCTCCCCTACCCACCCACAAAGCAGATCCTGGGACAAGGATTCAGGTGGAGGTAATTTAGTGGGAAAGGATGCCAGAAAAAAAGGAGGCCAGGAAAGTGAGAAAGGACCATAAAATATGCATTAAAAAGCCAGGCAGCTGGAGTCCAATTCTACTGGAAAGCTTCTGTGAAACTGTGGGGATTGAGCCTTATGATGTCCCCACCAATGCACCAAGGGACTGTTTTGTGCCAGTCTTAGCCTATCAATAACCAATAACCAATGTTGTAGTTGGACCCGCTTTTGTGATTCTTATTCTGATTGCAAGACACCTTTCAGCAACAAACGATTAGGAGACCTGGGAATTACATAGCACACGTAGGGCCACACAGTAAGGTCATAGGTAGAGAGAGAAGGAGAGAGAGTGCTCTGGCCAAGGCAGGGGCTTCTGCTTTTACTGGGTTTGAGTGTGGGGGCCTAGGATTTCAAGAGCACCTTCCTTGTTGGTGAACTCAAAACCCAACAGTAAGGGGGATGCCTGGGTGGCTCAGTCAATTAAACATCTGCCTGTGATCCCAGAGTCCCACCCACATCAGTCTCCTTGCTCAGCAGGGAGCCTGCTTCTCCCTCTGCCTTCCACTCCCTCTGCTTGTGCACTCGTGCTCTCTTTCTCTCTGACAAATAAATAAACAAAATCTTTAAAAAAAAAAACAACACCTAATGGTGGGAATTTAAAGCAAGGAGAAGAGAAAAGAAAGTGGTCCAAATGGTCAGTTATGGAAATCAACCAAGAATTCTAAATCAAAGGAGCCTCAATTGGGGAAGATGGCCTGGCTCTGCATCTAGTCCTGTGGCTGGGCAATGTGTGTATTCAAGATAGCTGTCTTTAAAGGGGAAGCCTCTCTGCAATGGATGCCTCAGCAATCAAACCTTGAGGCAGCTACTTGCATTACAAAAAGGGGGGAGGGTGCAGAAAAGCAACTCTTTGGAGGCTGACACTACAGGAACTAAAGTATTACCACTGACTCCTAACTCCCATTGGTTGGTTGAGGGTTGCCACTGGGCTTAATTCTCCCATTTTTCCATACTGCACCTATCTGCAATTGAGCAAGTGCCTCTGCTGCCGGAGAAAGACTCCAGGACAAGAAGCAAAGACTCTGGTATTTACATGGGGGAACTATCTGCAGCAGCTTCAGGTGAACTCAGAGATGAGTCTAAGGATATGGGTTGGTGCACTAACAGCATCCACTACTCCCACTTTGCGGCATTAGCCATCTGCCACATACCCTGTTCCTTAGAAATGTCATTACTCCATCTCATTCACTTTCACCAGCCTAAAAACAAGTTCATTCCACTCCTTCAATCAGAAAGACCACCGTTCCCATCTTTCTCATACAACTTCCAAAGCCCAACTGAAATATTACCCTGGAGCAACAGCCCAGGAAGAACAATTTGTTTTTTTCTGAGTTCCTAGATCATTTGTTCATGATTCTATATTAGAATTCAGACACACGCATAGGGTCACTTCTGTGGCTCAGTCGGTTAAGTGTCTGCCTTCAGCTCAGGTCATGATCCCAGGAGTCCCAGGATCAAGTCCCACATCAGGGTCCCTGCTCGTTAGGGAGTCTTCTTTTCCCTCTGCCCCTCACTTCACTCATGCTCTCTCCCTCTTATTCTCTGTCTCTCTCAAATAAATAAAATCTTTAAAAATATAGAATTCAGACACATAAACTAATAAATATAATATTTTAATTCTCCACCATATATAATAAGCTGAATGACTTTAGCTTTAATGTCTTAGAGCCTCGGTTGCTACATCTGAAAAAGAATACATAGTGTTGGGGGCTAAATGAGATGCTATGCTTAGAGTGCCCAACACAATGTTTGGCACATCGTAGATGATGCAAACTCAGTTTCCATCACTCTAACCCGTTTTCATGTCTTCATCTTTTTGTAACTCAAAAACCTAGCACAATCCCCAGGTATAGCAAACTCACATAAGAATGCCTCAGTATCACTAAATTATCCCATGTCATTCCTATAACGACTCTGTTACAGGCAAGTAAAGGATGACAGATCTTCAAAAATAACTTTAAAATTTAAAATTACAGGGAAATGAATGTTTTATTTTGGGAAAAAGAGGAAAGCAATATGTCTGTACTGTTGTTGTCCCTACCATTATGACAGAACATAAGGTAGAAACTCCTCTATGCAGCATTTCAACTAGCTGTAGTAATGATAGACAACTGGATTACAGAAGCTCTGAAATGAGCTGACCTGTGGTGAATTGTTTAAAATGAATTTTGTTTTCCTAAAGCCTATAGTTTTAAATGTTCACCTCCTTCTCAAAAGCAATTTCAAGTACAGCATGGGCTAACTAAAATGGTATACATTTTAAATAATTCAATGTAAACGCAGTAAATAGCTCAAATTGAGTTTCTTTTGCCCTGAGAGTATGACAAGTTGACATTGGCATTTCTAAAGAACCAAGAATTGTGGGAAATTGCTTTGTTAAGAAATAAGACATGACTCAAGGGCCTTAAAACATCTTAGAGGAGGGAAACCAAAAGTGCTTGGGAGAGGTTTCAGGAGTCACTTTATTTAAAATGTAACACCAGTATTTTAAAAATCTTGGCAACCTGACAGTACTCTTAGTGTTGGATTAGGAGATCTCTGCTGACCTGACCTCCTAGAGTATCAACAAATGTTCCCTGCAGCCCACTGGGCAAAAAAAAAAAAAAAAAAAAAAAAAAAAATTGTTTTAATGGAGAATATAAACTGGTTCTTAGGAGATTTTAATTGCTGTTGGATGAGAGTGAATGACTGAATGAAATAATGACATTAAGAAAAGTATTCTTGACCTCAGTTTGTCTTTGCATAATTCGGGAGAAGTTTTTAGAAGATGATCTCTAAGGCACTTTCCGTTCTATCATTTTAAATCCCTTTCTATGGCATGTCAGTAGACACGTCAGGTAGAAAGGAGACAGTCTTTCTCCCACTGCAGGTGCTTCCTCTTGTCATTGGGGATGGGGAGGCAGGAATGGAATTCATTTTCTACAGAGTAACATTTCTATGTGAATATTGAGAAAAAGGTGATTACCCGTTGAAATGAAATCAGAACAAAAATAACGTGAATGAAAAATGGAAGTCTGTGTACAGGACAAAGCACAAACTGACTTCAATAAGGCCTTTGGTGTTTGCAGTGGAAGTAATCCACCAATCGTTCATCGAGATGAACCCTGGAGATGCAGAAGTACACAGCTGAACAGTGGTTATGAGTATGGGTTTCAAACTACATTCCCTTGGGCAAATTCTTGTTTTGCCCCTATCAGCTGAGCTGCCTTTAGCGAGTTACTTGAACTTTCTAGATCTAGTTTTCTTTAAACAGAGACAGAAATAGTATGCTCTCTAGTAGAGTTCTTGTAAGTATTCAAAAATTAATATAAGTAAAATGTTTACAGTGACTCCTGCCATGTGACGAGTGCTCAATAATTACTGGCTATTATCATCATTAGTCCTCCAAGGTCATTCAGTTTCCATAGAACACCAAAGAAATAAATCATATCAATACTTCGGACCTAGCTGGAAGAATGTTCTTGAGCGAGAGTCAATGTGTTATAAGTTATTATTGGTAATCTTGATGATGATGATGATAACGATGATTATAATTTATTGCCTTCCCTGTCTTACAGGAATTGCCCAAGGGACTTCATATTTTTGTTATTGCATCCTACCATCAAATCTACAAAGGAAAATATCGTATTAATATTATATAAATTAGAAAACTGAGGCTCAGATATGTTAGTAAAATGACTTGTAGTTATAAAGTTGGAATACTGAAGAATCACAAATCAAAATTATCCTTAGTGGGTCTGGAGCTCATTCTCTTTCCATTTCACACATAGAACACTATGCCCATGAGATAACAATTTAACCAGATGGACTTAAAAAATAAAGTAAAATAAAAAGCAATACAGAAATGTAAAAGGCAGAGAAATTACCAGGTGGGATAAAGACCAAATATTGAACCTGGTTGAGGATGACCAAGAATATAAATGTATCAAAACCTTCCCATTTTAAGGATTAAAAAAAAACTTGACTATAAGATGTGAGCCGTTCTCCTATAGAGTATCTCTTAGATCTGTATGGTCAACACATCCCTCAGGAAACTAAGGAAACAAAGTGCTGAAAGAATCCAGCTGGCAGCAGAACTCTCTGTTGCAAATTACATGATTCCTTAGTTAACTCGATTGTAGAGAGAAGCTGACGACTGATGATAGTGGCTAGGGTTAGGGTTGTTGCAAAAGAGATGTTGGAAATGATCACATTCAGAATATATATTTATTCCAAATAAACATGCTACAGCTCTATCCGTTATCTGTTGCTATATAACAAACTCCTCAAAATCAGAGGCTTAAAGTAACAACCATTTATTTTCTCAAGAGTCTGCAATTTGGGTTGGATCCAGCTGGCAGTTTTTCTGTCTGGTCTCTCTTGGAGTCCCTCATGAAGCTGTAATCACTTGATAGCTCAAATGGAGCTGGATGGTCCTACATGGCCTTAGTCACATACCTGTTGGTTCTCTGGGGGTTGTCAGCCAGAGAACCTTGATAAACCTCTACATGGTCTCTTCAGCAAAATAGCCTAGGCTTTGAACAAGGTGGTAACAACATTCTAAAGGGTAGACCTCAGTGTTCCAGCACTTAAAGATTGAGGCTTTTGTCATGTGTACTGGTGTCCTATTGACCAAAGGCAGTCATAGGACCAAGCCCAGAGTGAATTCAGAAGAGGACTATCCAAGGGCATAGATATTCGTAGGTATAATTAATTGGATATCATTGATGTAAAAATCTACCACAATGGCTAAAAGAATGAATAGAAATTAGAGGATAGATACATATAGATATATTTCTCTCAGATATATAGAGATAGATATATAGATATATTTCTCTCAGATATAGATATATATATTTCTCTCAGTGCCTTTCAACCCAAGTCAGATCATACTTTTATTCTTTTGACCAAAATGATGCCAAATTTGCAGAATACTAAAACAAAGATATCAAACATTAGCCATAGGATTTCACACTTACTTTATTCATTATCAAAGACAAGGTTAAGTGAAAATTATTACCTGCACTGCTCTCAGCATGGGGGGAAAAAAGGAATTATTCATGGTTTCTTCAATCCTATAACTGGCACCGACCCACTTGGCAAGAGGAGAGTGCCTCAGGGCTCAAACCCACAACCTGTAACTACTGGCCCTAGGAACTGCAGATTGTGTATTCCAATAAAACGATGATTTCATTTATTCTAATTTGAAATAAAAGGAACATATTTCTCCCTAATTAGTGTATAATGAGATAGCAAAGGGCAAACAAATATTTCTAAACAAACAGACTTTAAGCAAAGACTATAATTGTTATCATCAGAATTAAGAGTATCTACTGGGAGAAGTAAAGTAATGTGATGCCTTGCATACTAAGACACTGGTTAGAAATTTTAGTGCCATCTGCTCTTGTGAGAAGAAATATATATATATATATATATATATATAACCAAGCAATGCCAGAGTCTCAAGCTTAAGAAGGTAATGGCTACAAAAGAGAAATTCCTCCCATGTGGAGTAAAGTTTGTAGACAAGAATCTCTTTTTTTCTTCTCTACAAGACTCAGAAATTAAACAGCTCCTTCAACCACTTCTCTTCTCTGGATCAAGTTTAGTCAAATGATGAGAGACTCTGCCTCCAGACTGATCTACATGCAGTAACAAAATGAAACCCTGGACTTTCCCCCATTGGAAGGGATAGTTTATTCTGGTTTGCAAAGAAGGGTGCATAGCCATAACTGGTGGCAAGGCAGGGAGTTTGTGGTAGATGTGATTAGTTGCCCATCAAAGATTCAAGCTCCCTTCCATTGTATACAATCACTGTCGGGAAAGGCTGACAGATGAAACCCTGCATTTCCCAACGTGCTTTGCATCCATGTGGGGCTATGTGACCAACCACTGGTCAATTTAATGCCCGTAGAAGTGATGTGTACTATTTCTAGACCTGGAAAATTAAAAAAATAATAATAAATCCATGTGCTTTTTTTCACATTTTCTTCCCCTAATTTTGCTGCCTCATTGCCACCCTAGTAGCTAAGTATTAAGGATGGCACATCTACAATCAGCTTAGGACCCTTAGTGACTGCATAGAACAAAATACCAACCCATCCTCCTCAAACCCTATCCATGGGATTTATGTGAGCAAAAATAAATTGTATTGTGTTAAATCACTGAAATGTTTTATTTTGTTTTAGCAGATGTCATTGCCTTAACTAATATGTGGGGATGTCAGGAATTTTAGCCCCACTGGAATTCTAATGTCAAGTGAATTAGAATAAGCAACTTGGCAAATGGAGCAGCTGGGAAGAATGAATGTGCCGTGACAGGGATCGGAGCCAAAAGCAGGATCTTTGGAGCCAAACAAATCTGGATTTGAATTCAAGATTCACAATTTATGAATAAGTGAGTGACTGTCATAAACTAACATTCTTTATTAAATGCTTACTATTTGCCAGACACTATTATAAGCACTAGGGATACTGCAGCAAACGAAATAGAAAATCCCCTATCATTTGGGTGTTTATATTCTAGTCGGGGAGGTGGGTAATAAACAGAATAAAAAAAAAAAAGGTTAAAACATAGAATGTGATAGGATCTGTGAAAAATAATGAAGAGCAAGGAGATAGAATGGCAGAGCACACGGTTAGAATGATAATCAAAGAAGCCTTCTCTACATAGGTAAGTGACATTTGATTAGAAATGTGTATGGAGTGGGAGAGTGAGCCTTGTTGCTATTGACAGAACAGAGTTTCAGATGGATGGAAGAATAAGGATAAAAACCCTGAAAAGAGCAGATGCATAGCATATCAAAGAATAGCAAGAAGACCAGTAGTGCTAATATGTAAGAAGAAAAGCAGAAAGAAATGAGTTTAGCAAGGTAGGCAGTGACCAGATCATAGAGGACTTTGTTTTAGTTCAGGTCTCCCAGAAGCAAAATGTAAAACAAGAATTTGTGTGAAATTGATTTATTGAGGGAGTCCTCTCAGGAGAAGGATACGAGGTAAGAAGTATAGGATAAAGGAGAGCAAAACAAAACAAAACAAGACAGTGAGCTCTACTGGAGACTAGCTGCAGCCCGAAGCCACAGAAAGCTCTGGAGAATAACGAGCACTGTAGAGTTGGTTCCACTTTGTAGTGAGAAAAACATCCTTTTGTTCTCTCATGTCACCAGTCACTAATAAGCTGCTCCTGGGAAGAAGGGGCATAACTTCTCAGGTGAGGTGGCACCTGTACAGCCAAGGACAATTCTCAGGAGAAGTGGCCAGCTACGAGCCATTAGCAGCCACCATCAGGTCGTACATTGGCCTGGTGAATGATATCTGGCTGAAGCACTAACAGCATCCTCCACATTCCACCCTGGCACCACTCAGGTGCCCTTGCTTCTCGCACACACTTCACTCTACGCAAACAATGTTTCTCCAAGATTCTGGTTGGTCACAATTTCAAGGAAAGCTTATAAGGAGAGTAGTGCTGCTGCTATTGATCCCATAGCTGTAACAGATACCCACCGCCTCCTTCCTCCATCACTCATTCTAGATTCCCCAGCTGGTTCACCTACCACTTCCACTGGATTGTCAGCTTGCCTGGCAAGGTGACCCTCATCCATGAGGGATCTGAGTCTCTGGTTTCCCTGCTCTTATGGAAACAAACATGGTTGCTGCCCCTGCACATTCCAGTTAAAACCGTGCATGAAACTAACAAGAGATGCCCCAGGACATCAACCAATTGCCAAAACTACATAACAGCAACCTGATCTCTTCATGATGATCAAGGTCAATCACTCCACTCCTTGCACAGGTATCCAAAATAACCTGGTGGCAGTTATAGTTTTAAATTCAGAGGAACTCTTACTGTATCCCCTGGTAGAAGTATCCTTCTTTTCAGGGACTCAGGACCTCTAGACCAGGGATCAGCCAGCTTTTTCTGCAAAGGGCCAGAGAGTAAATATTTTAGGCTTTTTAGGTTACCTACAGTCTCTGTCAATATTCCCCTTTTTTATATATAACCCTTTAAAATTTTTTAATTACTCTTTCTTCATGGGGCTATGAAAAGAACAGGCTGTGGGCCAGATTTCTGTTCTAGACCCACAGCACCTAAAGCTGTGCAGAAATTACCTACATGGGTCACAGGCAGCGACAGGAGCAGGACCCCTTCTACTTCCACCCTCAGGTTCTTAGATTCCTATGTTCCACCTACTGGAGGCACATAAATAACAGCCTGCTGAGAAGGAACACCTGCTGTTGGGTTTACACGGAGCTTCTGACTCTGCCAGTGTAGTTACCTCATTCCTAATCCTGTGCAAGTACTGAGGTGCCAGGGGTGATCAGGGACAGATGCTGGCTGATGTCAACTGGCCAAGTCATTTTGTCCACTTGATTATTTAGTGCCTCTTCTGCAGTGAATGTTCGCTAGTGACATTCAAATGCAATACCAAGATTGTCAGACTTTGAATTCACTCTTCGAATTTTGATAATATCAAACAGTCTTAGTCTCCCCTGAGTTACTAGATTCCTCTGTTCTTGTTGTTAGACATTTTGAGAAAGATGAGGGGTGAAGCTCAGGTGAGAAACTTCAAACCATCAAGCTCAAATGCCATAGCGTCCCTTTTCTGTCTTTTCCTTACCCTCCATGTGCAGGTCCCTTAGCTCCCCTCCCCCCTATAGCGCTATCAGGGGAAAATATAGTATGCCCAGTTGAAGCTGAATTTAAATAAACAAATTTTAACAAGTGTACGCACCATCCAACATTTTTAACACACATCTAATAAAAAATGACTTGTGCTTTTGCTGCATTTCTAACGTAACTAGCCATTCTGTATTTTTACTTTCTTAATCCGGCAGGCCTATGGATCCATATACCTATACTATTACATCTCTGTTTCATGCCCTGATACACCTCACCTTTATTCCAATTCTCTAGTCATACTTCAAATTCTCTCAACACTTGTGATTTCCAAAATGCACTTTCATACGCCACTACCCCTGCCTGCTCTTGCTATCCCCTCAGCCTGGAGCCCCCTCCTCACCCGCTCCCATATAGAAAACAAACAAATAAACAAAAACAAAACAAAAAAAAAAAAACAGCTCATCCATGAAAACCCAGCTCATATGTCACACCTCTGTGAAACCTCCCAGGTTTCCCTGTCAAACTCAATTGCTTTTTCATTTTTGCTCCTGGGCAATATTTACCTATAGAATAACATATATTTTGTTCAGTCTTTTATCTTTTGTAGTTGTTGTATTCCCTTCTCTCTCATTGGCTTTTTAAGTTCCCCACCCCTTTTTCCTCTGTTGGCTCATCAAAACCAACCACAATACTTTCAATATAAAAAAGTATTTTCCCATTTCAATTAGATTAGACCACAGTGTGTCAATCCAATCCAGTAGCAAACTAAACAGGAAACATGGTTCTGCTGATAACAATTAGCATTGATTGCAAAAATGACAGTCATTTTGGTTGTATTTTGCCCTGTTTGGCAGACAGCTTTGGAAACCATCTAAAATCTATGGCAAGAGGAGTTGCATATGAGAGGGGCCAATGTTAAAGAGGTTTTGATTTTTATTTTTAAGAGTTTATTTATCCATTTGTCAGAGAGAGAGAGACAGAGAGAGAGGGAACACAAGCAGGGGGAGTGGGTGAGGGAGAAGTAGGCTTCCCACTGAGCAGGGAACCCCAGGGCTAGATCCCAGGACCCTGGAATCACGACTGGAGCGGAAGGCACACACTTAATGTCTGAGCCACCCAGGTACACCTAAAGAGGTTTTTTAAAGTAGTGATTGAAAAATCATATTGCATTAACGACACATAAAAACTCAACATGTGGAAGTATCACTATTAATATTAAAATAAAATGGTTTGGGAAACACAATAAAGGGTATGATTATTTCATAGTCACATATAAAATTATAATCACTCATTTTTGGAACTGTTACTGAGAAAAAAGTCCTAGGTTTGTTTTGTCCTATGATCAAATTAGCTTGTCTCTGCTGCATGATCTTGCATCATTCTTATCACGTCAGAATAGATACATGTCCTGTTCCCCCAAATTCTAATTCTGCAAAACCTAACCAATAATAGGTCATCAGCAGTATTATATTCAGAAATCAACACATCTGCACAGGTGATGTAAAAAGCACCAGTCGTAGAATATAAAGATGTGGGACAAAGTTTCAACCCCACCACTTCCTAACTTGATAACCGTGGGCAACTTCCTTCATGTCCATGAATTTTCATTTCCTACTGTGTAAGTGCATCAGTTCTTCTGGGGATCAAGCACAGTGACCTTTAGTAAAAATAGTATATAAAAACATTTTTTTAAAGGAAATGTCAGTTATATTTAGAGATTAATCTACAACAAAAAGTTCTTTCATCAAAATCATGAATCCCAGCCCTCTGCCCCTAGTAATACCTATCTTGATAATTTTGGTCATTGCTAAAGTCTTTACAACCAAATGATCTGGGGGGAAGACGTTTTATTTAGCCACTGCCCATAAGACAGTTAGACAGCCGTTATAATGGAAGTATTTCCCTGCAGGCTTAAAGTCAGCTCCATACCTGCTTTTGCAAAAGTGGAGTTTGCTCGTCTATACTTTTATTAGCAGCAACTCCCCAGAGCGGAGACCTTGATGCCAGCTCTGGAGAGAGGAGCATGGTACCTTTGCCTCCAGCAATTGCCCAGAGTTTCATTCCTCAGGCCTTTCTCAGATGACACTAGGTAGGATTCCTTGAGGATGGAGTCAATGAGTGCTGTGTATAGCAACTGACAGGCCTCCAGCACCAGCTTGGGTGGGTTAGGGAGAAAGGAAAATGACTCCTTTTCCTTCTGTCTAGTAGTGGAGACCAAAGGGGAGGGGAGGAATACAGATTATGTCATTATTTTTCCTCCAGGCTGGGAAGAGCTTCTCACAACTCTAATCAACAGAGTGCTTTTTTCACACAGAGTCTTCTGGAACAATAAAGGCATCCAACCACTCAGGTTCAAAATAGGTCACATCTTTGGTGTAAAATTGCTCTGGGGGTTGGAAAAGATGGGTGGGGAATAGATTGGGGGGGCAGGGTGTACACTGGGGACTAGACCTACATCTGCTATTACCCTGCTTTAGAAATTCTGACAATCTACATGAATTATCACTGCACAGGTTTGATCTATCCCCACCCCAGCCCCAGAGCGTGGCATGATGCCTTATACAATAAATATGTTGTACAAGTGAACAAAAAGGAATAAACAAGCATCATTCGGGGGGGGGATGCAAAAATATATAATAACCTCTCCTCTCTGGAGAAGACTTTGTCCTTAGGGAGACAGCTGGTATTTCAAATATTGGGACCTGTCCTTGGGACAGGTCTATTTAAAAGACTTACACTTGTTTAGTGTAATCCAATCACTTACTGTGCATAAAAATAGTGACTTTTAATTTTATTCACTCCTACATGGTCTACACAAATAGAGGAATAACTTCCACATGATTATAAAAACAATAAATATTCTAAAACAAAAATATAATTGGCTTTGAAATAGAACCAAGACACATTCAAATACATCAATAAGTGTCTAGAGCCATTGCCTTGTGCCCTCCGCTTTCCAGTACACATGTTAGATGAAGCGGGGCAACACACAGATCTGATATGCCCACTTGTTTGTGAGAGAGAAGTATTCTGTCATTCATCCATTCAAAATGAAGAGAGTCTTATCCAAATTAGTGTCTCTGTCTACCTAATTTCCATCTCTCATAACCTAGCTTATTTAATACTAAGAATTCTCCTTTCTTCTTACCATGACAGTATCTTTGGCTTAACTGTTATCTGCACAAAATGCCTTTCATCTCTGTATTTTATCCAATCAAACTTTACTATCTATCACATGTCACACCCTACACTCAGCCTTTGAGGTAAGAGAAAAGGGATAAAGATATGTGACCACAGTCTGCTGAGGCCAAGCTAAGCAGTAAAAATAAAAATACAACATCCCTGAAAGCAGAGGTCATGATTCCCTAGGCTTTGTGTCCCAGCGCCTATCGCAGTGTCTAACACATGTGCTATGAGAACTGATGGAAAGAAACAGTTCCTAACAGAGATAAATACAAGTGCCCTGGGACAGGGAAAAGATTTAGGGGTAAGGTCAAAGAAACTGAGACCTGAATGATGGGTCTGTAGGTAGATGCAGAGGATAAGGGCATAAAGAAGTGGAATGTGTAAAGGCAAGAGGGATGAGAGCTTGGTGCATGGTAGGTAGGCTCAGAGGTGGAAAGTGTTTGGGTATGGCTTGTATGTTGCTATCAGCTTGTGTTGGGAGTAACAGCAGGAGATGAGCAGGAGAGGGATTGGGAGGAGATGTAATCAGGGGCCTTGATGTTGTCTGAAGGAGTTTATTACATTTAACTTGTAGCATGTGACTGTTACATATGCCAGGATAAATCACAATCTCCTTGGGCTCAATCCCTAGGGAAGAGTTTACTTGTTGCACCGTAGATGAAAATAGTGCTATCATCATCATCACCAACACCACCATCACCTTCATCTAATGTTTTCTGAGCTCTAAGTGTATGCTATATCCTGTCCTGACCTTTTAAATGTCACAATACCCCCATCGAGGTAGGTACTATTGTTGATTTACACTTGAGGCTTGTAGAAAATTAGATAACTTCTTCAAATCAATATGGCTAGCAACTGCCAGAGCAGCTAAGATTTTTAACTAACCTTGACTTCAAGTTTTATCCCTCAGTTAATTTGCCTTTCTTAAAAAGCATCTGTTGATTTCCTGAATTTATATTTTTTCCTCTACCCCAAAATAGTTGCATTCAATGGTCAATATAACTATTCTACTAAGGTTCATTTTCTTTTCATTTCTTTTCAGCTAATAACATGATAAGGTGGGCAATATGGCAGAACATGGCATTAAGTCAACCTAGCCACTGACCTTCTGGCAAGGTATGAGTCCCCTACCCCACCCATCCACCCACCCATCACTCATTATACACATTTACTCTGGTAAATCAAAAAGTGTAGAAAGCTGAATGCATTTCACCAGCTATGATAAGATTTCTCTCCTCTTTACCTTCCCAAAATTGACAGGTATCATTAAAACCTCCTCCATAAAACTTTTTAGCAGTTAACTAAGTTCCAGTCTCCATGGGAAGAATAAATGAAGGCACATTTTTTTAAATGTATAAACTGAATCTTCAGAGGTACAGCGTTGGAGGTTGCCATGGAAACTTTTCTCTCTCCTTCCCACTGTTTTTGGCGAGTTTTTTATTAAACAAAACAAAAAAAATTTTAAATGCCCTCATTAGCCCCATCTCCATTTCCAGCAGAATCAGAGCTTCTCTTCCTATGTCTAGGGACCAAATCACTGGCTCACAGTACCCCGAACACTGAGAAACACAGACACTTTAGTTCTCCAATATGGAGAAGTGAAAACTAAGTTTATTCACTCACTCATTCACTGCATGTAATCCCTCATGACAAAGCTCTAGTCTAGGCCCCTTGTGAATATAGTCTTGGGAAAAGGCCCACATTCAAAGGAGCCAATCATCCCATGGGAGAGAGAAAATGAGCACATGGCTGATTTAAGATAGCATTAAAGAGAAGTGTGAAATGCTATTAAGGGCTCACAGGGTAAAAGCAGTCATATCCAGCTAGTACCAGTGGGTAATGCTTCTTGGAGGAAGTAGCATTTAAACTGATCCTTGAAAGTTGACAAAGAATTAAAGGGTGAGGGTTTAATTCTACTCAGTCTCCTGTGTCAGGCTGAAGAGCCTAGTCTTTACTCATCATAAAAGGTATTTTTGAGTCACAGTGTGATATGGTAATGATATCATACCATGTATCTGGATAATAAATCTGAAAGTGTGAAACACTGCAAAACTGAGAGAAAACCTGAGGGCTTGGGAGGATAGAGGTGAGAAAAACAGGAAATTTAGAAGGATCGACCGGTGTGGGGAATATGACAGTGTTTCATTTCCCATATATCAAGCTTGAGGTAGAAAGATCATCTTTCCTCCAAAATAATTGGAAAAGTAACATCACATAAATATTTCTCTTAGCAGGGCTAAATGAAATCCTAGTCAAGGATGAAACTAAACTTTTTCTAAAGCACAAAGAGTTTTAGGAGGAAAGGCCCCATGGTTCTTTCTTGATAAATAATGACTAAACTTTTCTATATGCAAATCAGCTATAGTTCTCATTTTCCTCAGTATTTTCTTTGATCATATATTCTATACCACATTGATTCAGTGGTGCAGGCTAGAAACCAAATCTACTCTTAAATAAGAAATGCCGAAAGCCTCCTCTCTCTACATTGTCATTTCATCAAGACAAAGAGCAGAACTCAGTTCCCTTTGACCTACCAATTTCCTGGCATTTAGCAGGTATAAGCAGGTATTTGTGCATTATGGTAAAAATACTTCTTGAACATTCAGCTTGGATGCTGACCCTAAAGTAATGCCAAAGCTCTCTCGTTGGAAGAAAGAAGAGAAAGAAAGAAAAGAAAAGAAAGAAGAGAAAGAAAGAGAAAGAAAGAAAACAAATAATCCTGCTGGGCCTTGATAACTTCCCAAAATTTTACCCTAAGATTGAACCCAAAAGCTACGACTTGGGTTAAGTCAGTTGTTCCTAGCCTAGGTTTCCCAAAATAAAGTATTTTTTAAACAGAGAAAAATAGATTTTCAAAAGAAACACACACACACACACACACACACACACACACACACACACATATTTAAGGCTAATTGAAGTTCTTCATTTATATATGCAAGGCTGGAAATTTCCTGGCTTTTCACTGGATATAATCATCCTAGGGTGGTCACGCTGCTTATATCTCATGCTGATCAGGAGCGCTCTCTGGCAGCTGTTTAAGTCCCCAGTTAATTAAAAATGGAAAAACAAATTAATTATTACTTAATATATGCAGTTGGCTTGATAGCTAAATCTTTTAGAACAGTGAACCCACAGAGGATATAAAAATAAAAATGAAATGATTCTTAGGTATAAAAAATCTGGGATCCAGAAAATTCTTGTGATTGTTCAACTACGTACCTATTACCTCCATTGTCATATTAAGAAGAATTCACCTTTCGTAGGCACTGGGGACAGGACATGGGACAGATAAGCTTTGATCTAAAAGGGCGGGGGCTGGGGTGTGTGGATAACTACAGCAAAACTTGATATAAGGAGACGAGGAATACCTAGGGCATGGGGTTACTCAGCAGCAAAGCAAACTTAGCGCAACTTAGTATTAAGCTTGCCCTGGTCTGAAGCAAGAAGCTGACCCTTGAACAACATGGGTTTGAATTGCACTGATATACTTATTATACATAGATTTTTTTAATACACAGTACTGTATTTTCTCTTCCTTATAATTTCCTTAACATTTTTTCTCTAGCTTACTTTATTATAAGAATACAGTATACGATACATATAACATAAAAATATGTATTAATAGACTGTTCAGGTTATTGGCAAGGCTTCCAAACAAAAGTAGTCTAGTCGTAGTAAAGTTTTGGGAAAGTGTAAAGTTACAAGATGAGTGTTGACTGCGTGGGGGATCGGCACTCCTAACCTGTGCATTGTTGCACTGTCCAACGGCCAACTGTATTTGCATATCATGAAAACAGCAGCATAACTGGAAAATAGCAAGCTCATCCCACAAATGGTTGTGACTGACAGGTTAAGTAGGAAGAAATCTCAGAATCATTCTGCCATGATGGTTTGTGACACAGCTTAGCAGAAGAGCCCGGTGAACTCCCAGATCCAGCTGGGATATCAATCAGGCCTAGTAAGTTCTGATTCTGGACTCAGAATCAGAAAATAATAGATTCTGGGGCGCCTGGGTAGCACGGTCGTTAGGCGTCTGCCTTCGGCTCAGGGCATGATTCCGGCGTTATGGGATCGAGCCCCACGTCAGGCTCCTCCGCTGGAAGCCTGCTTCTTCCTCTCCTACTCCCCCTGCTTGTGTTCCCTATCTGGCTGTCTGTCAAATAAATAAATAAAATCTTAAAAAAAAAAGAAAGAAAGAAAATAATAGATTCTAACGGCTGCTGACTTACTGTGTGACCTTAGGCAAGTCATTTGACTTCTCTTATGGGTCAGCTGCTTCTTGCATAAAACAGTTGCAGTGCATTCTTGTCTCTGAGTCCCAAAAATGCCATGGAAAAAATTTATGCAGGACTATTCTGAGGAAGATATTTAGATTCTTCCTAGCTCCAAAAGTTAATGGCTTTTTTGCCTCGGGGTATTTATCTTAATTGATATTTCTTCAGCTTTGCTAATACCAGGGAGGCTAGCTATGTCTAGACTTCTTCAGGGCCATTTCACATTGCTGTCACAGAGCAAATTATTAAGGGGAATTCATAGTGTAAATCAATCACTTTTCAACCAGAGTATTAAAAATGACACCAGCTTCCTTAAATTTATATTGTCAATTTCTTTCAAAGAGCTCTGAGCCCTTATAGCTCATTTTGACCTCACAACATCCAAAAGAAAGACTCTTACTAAAATCTCCAATCCCCATTACAGATGGAGAGACCAAGAATCAGAGATAAATAACTTGTCCAAGGAGATGAAATGGATTTCCAGTAGAGGTGAGAGCAGGTGAGATAAAACAGCACCTCTTGACTTTCTGCCCCATAGGAATAGCTTACTTGATAGAATTCAACTGAGAGACACAGAAAGGTGCACCCCTCACAAAATAGGGCCTTATCAGCTTTCTAAAGTGTTTTATATTCGCCCTGCCCTTGCACATTTTAGTAATATAACAATATATACTCATGGTAGCTAATAGTTACTGAGTATGCACTTCTGTCAAACATTTACAACTCAATTCGCTCCACAATCCTAGAGATGTGGGAAAGGACATGTAGCAAGGTTAAATAATTTACACAAGGTCACACAGTTGGTGGACTAGGCATTAAAAGTCCTTATTAAAGGGCAAATGTGTATCTGAGTAAGTTTATGTGTTGGGAATTGTAGGGTGGTTTACAAGAAAAGGGTAGAAATCTGAAGTAGGTCTGAGTTCAAAACCTCACCCAGCAGCCCATGAATCATGAAACATCCAGCATGGTACACATCAAAAACAAAATGCAAATTGAATCATGATACTTAAGACCATTTTCTGCTTTCCCACTGCTCTAAGTCTTTGCATGCTTTACCGATCTTGGCTCTCCTGAATCCTCTCCCGTCAGCCTCCTCCTTACTCTCTGGGTCAGATCAAGTACCACCACCTTTCAGTTTTCAAACAGGCCATAATCTCTCACCTACCTCAGAGCCTCTTAACATCCTGGTCCTTTTACTGGAATGTATCCCCACCCCACCACTCGCCTTGCTTCAGCAGCCAAGCACCCCACCTTACAACAGGCAACCTTCGCCTTGGTCTAAACTTAGTTATTCCTTGACTCTATGCAGCATACATGATTCTTCACGCATTTTAGACAAGGACACTTAAGTTCTGAAAACCTTAGTTGTTGCCTAAGGTCACACTGTTAGTGAGTGAGTGGGGGGGGTGGTAACCAGGTGATGGGTATTAAGGAGGGCACATGTGGTGATGAGCACCGAGCATTGTACACAACTAATGAATCGTTGAACACTACAACAAAAATTAATGATGTATTATATGCTGGCTAATTGAACGTAATAGTAAAAAAATAATAAAAAAATTAAAAAGAAGGAAAAAATGAAGGACATTATCCAGCAAGCAAATATATAAAATAAAACAAAATAAAATATAACAAAATATAAAATAAAATATAAAAATAAAATAAAATAAAATTCAAATCTAGTTCTAACTCCAGTTTGGACTCTTCACACTTCAACAAGCTGTCCTTGACTTTGTTCTCTGATACAGCCGTAAAGAAATCAGGAATGTCCCATCATTTCCTACTGCCCATTGGTTTACCACTGAAAATGACGGCATCAAGGTCTATAGCTTAGGCCTTTCTCAAGATACTAAGCCAAAGTTTCACGCTGCCAAAGGAGGTATGAAATCCTTCAAAACTCTGCCCACTTGGCCTTATGATACCTTCTGCCAAGCGATCTGTCCCTACATTATTCTCCCAATGAAGCCCACAGGGGCTAGGTAACCCTGCGCTGTTCTTCCTCATGAATGTGATAACTTAAAGGGACTTGTGCTAACATCAGGGTGACTGAAATTGGATTGTGGTACGGATGACTTGACTTGAACAAACTTTGAAAAGTTTCCAGGATTATGCCATCTGTGCTCTTGTTCAGTACACTCATAAGGAGGGACTACCACACGGTGTACACTGTGTTAGGTACTTAGCACACTGTAAGGAATAGGCAACACTTAGGCTTTGCCATTTTCCCATTTCGGGGGAATCAAACAAGAAACAAGAAAACATACCAATAAATATTTACAAAATGTGACTGCAAAGGAAGCCTACAGAGTGGTGTGCCAAGGAATAATGTAGGGGGCAAGGGGGCCACTTCACATGATCTCTTCTTGGAGCCTGGCACCCTGAAGGATGTGAAGACATTTCCTCCATGTGCAAACATCTGGAGGAGAAAACTTCAGCTGGAGGGGATTACGAATGCCAAGACCATGATTCAGCAAAGAGTCTGATGTGATCAAGGTACTGAAGGAAGAGAGGAGGGAGATATATTATGGAGGTTGGAGAAGGAGAGCAGAGTGAGAAGATACTCAATCATTCACATCCATTTACTGGAGTACCAACCATTTGCTAGGCATTATTCCAGCTGAAGGAGATAAACTAATGACAAAGACAGAGAAGCTCCTTCCTACCCTAGGGTTGACTTTCCAGCAAGAGTTTGGAGCAACAGGCAGTCTTCAAGCCTTTGGGGTTTTATAAGCCATAGAAAAGAGTTTGGAGTTTATTCTAATTGGAATGTAAAGCCAGGAAGTAACTTGATCTGATAAATATTTTAAAAGCTTACCCTGGTTTCCTCTGTGTGATGACAGCCAGAAACCTCCAGAATTATTGTTGTTGTGGTTTTGATTATTATCAATAATAAATATCCTAGGTCTCTCTTGCTTACATTTTTGAAGACAGAAATCTTGTCAACACAGTGACAAATATTTCAAACCACTAGAGGGAATCGTTTACAAAAGGACACCAACAGAGCACAGTGTTGTTTGTTCTCAGAGACTTTTTCCTCCGGATAATTTCTAAGCTAAAACTAATTGACATATTAGCCAATAATGTTTATAAGGCAAAAGCGCTTGAGGTAAGTTGAAAGGGAGTAGAAAAAACAGTGCCTGTCTGTAAACACAGGGATAATTTATAATCAATCATATCCCTTTCCTCTCTAAGCTTTTCTCTCTTTCTAATCGTAGGCTACTTTAGAATGTGAGGAATAATCCAATTTTGTTTGATGCTTTTATGCAAGGAAGTAGAAAGTTCTAGGAAGAATATAGGTTTGGAATTGTAAAGTCTTGATTCATACCCCAATTTCAGTATTAGCTATTAAACTTTGGCAAACGACTTGGCTTCTTGAAAATAAGGAGTTGAAAACAGGTATTTAAACAAAAGCTTGTATGTGAACATTCATAACTCTATTCACAATAGTCAAAAAGTACAAATAATCCAAATGTCCACCAGCTGATGAATGGATAACAAAAGGTGGTATCCATACGATGGAATATTTGTCAGCCATAAAAAGGAATGAAGTATTGATACACGCTGCCACATGGATGAACCTTAAAAATATTATGTTAAAGGAAGCTAAACACAAAATTGTATATATGATTCCATTTTTATGAAATATCCAGAATATGTAAACTCATGGAGACAGGAAACAGAATAGTGGATGCCAGGGGCTGGAGGAATGGCTGGGGAATGACAGCTTAATGGGCACAGGGTTGCCCTTCTGGGTGATAAAAATGTTTCTGTGCTAGGTAGACGTAACATCGTGAACCATGCCAAATGCCACCAATTTGTATACATTAAAATGATTTCCTGTTATGTACATATCACCTCATTTTCTTTAAAGTGGAATTCCAAGAGCTCCCCCCCTTTAACAGTTCTAACACAAATTTGGCATGAATTGGCAAAATGTGTTTCATGGAAACCTAGTTATTCATGGTCTTTTTGAATCCTGGGGTAATCTTTTCTGCTTTATACTTTGGTATCCCATGAACATTTAATATCTGCCTTCCATGGGTTCTCTGTCCACAGGGAATATAGCAAGCAGTCTTTAACTGCTTTTTAATTGAAGAGGTTACAAAGTGATAAGCTAACAACTAAACTTGAACTTGGGAGCCTATATTTTATATTTAAATTACCTCTAATGTTTACAAGAATTTGATACTTCAAAGGATCTAATAGATCAGCTTTGTGTTCGTGGAGTAATTGATCTTAGACTTGCGATTTCTGTTTGAAAAGTATAATGGTATTTAATTTTGACAGAAAGTTTTAGATTCACCATACGTAATTTATTCGTTTTACTAAAATTGTTTAAGTGTATGGGAAAATTTTGGTTGTTAGGCATACATTTGAACTGTTTAAAATGAAATAAATGAAGTTTAAAATATTTGAGGCTTTGGAACAGAATAGAGAGCCCAGAAATGAACCCTCGGCTCTTTGGGCAACTAATATTTGATAAAGCAGGAAAAAACATCCGGTGGGAAAAAGACAGTCTCTTCAATAAATGGTGCTGGGAAAATTGGACAGCTACATGCAAAAGAATGAAACTTGACCACTCTCTCACACCATACACAAAAATAAACTCCAAATGGATGAAAGACCTCGATGTGCGACAGGAATCCATCAAAATTCTAGAGGAGAACATAGGCAGCAACCTCTACGACATCGGCCAAAGCAACCTTTTTCATGATACATCCCCAAAGGCAAGAGAAACAAAAAATAAAATGAATTTATGGGACTTCATCAAGATTAAAAGTTTCTGCACAGCCAAGGAAACAGTCAGAAAAACTAAGAGGCAGCGCACGGAATGGGAGAATATATTTGCAAATGACACTACAGATAAAGGACTGGTATCCAAGATCTACAAAGAACTTCTCAAACTCAATACACGAGAAACAAATAAACAAATCAAAAAATAGGCAGAAGATATGAACAGACACTTTTCCAATGAAGACATACAAATGGCTAACAGACACATGAAAAAATGTTCAAAATCATTAGCCATCAAGGAAATTCAAATCAAAACCACACTGAGATACCACCTTACGCCAGTTAGAATGGCAAAAATAGACAAGGCAAGAAACAACAATTGTTGGAGAGGATGTGGAGAAAGGGGATCCCTCCTACATTGTTGGTGGGAATGCAAGTTGGTACAGCCACTCTGGAAAACAGTGTGGAGGTCCCTTAAAAAGTTAAAAATTGAGCTACCCTATGATCCAGCCATTGCACTACTGGGTGTTTACCCCCAAGATACAGACGTAGTGAAGAGAAGGGCCATATGCACCCCAATGTTCATAGCAGCAATGTCCACAATAGCTAAATCATGGAAGGAGCTGAGATGCCCTTCAACAGATGACTGGATTAAGAAGTTGTGGTCCATATTTACAATGGAATATTACTCAGCTATCAGAAAGAACGAGTTCTCAACATTTGCTACAACATGGACGGCACTGGAGGAGATAATGCTAAGTGAAATAAGTCAAGCAGAGAAAGACAACTATCATATGATTTCTCTCATCTATGGAACATAAGAACTAGGACGATCAGTAGGGGAAGAAAGGGATAAAGAAAGGGGGGGTAATCAGAAGGGGGAATGAAACATGAGAGACTATGGACTATGAGAAACAAACTGAGGGCTTCAGAGGGGAGGGGGGTGGGGGAATGGGATAAACTGGTGATGGGTAGTAAGGAGGGCACGTATTGCATGGTGCACTGGGTGTTATATGCAACAAATGAATCATCGAACTTTACATCGGAAACCGGGGATGTACTGTATGGTGACTAACATAATATAATAAAAAATCATTATAAAAAAAATAAAGATAAAACTTTAAAAAAACAAAACAAAACAAAAATATTTGAGGCTTAATAGGCCAAGTTTGTAAATGAAATCCATCTAATCAAGATGATCCTCCTATTTTGCTAGACTTCTAGATTAAGGTGAACTAAGAATTTTAATGAAAAACAAAGTTTCTGAATTTGTAAGTTTGATAAAATTAGTATTGCTTTTAAAATAACCAAAAATAGCCTTTTCTATGCATAAAAATCACCTCCAAGGATATCTAAAATTTCATTCTGACATCTTCCACTCAAGAAAGCTATCCACATTCTCTCTAATCTTCTCTCGCTCATGCACGTATACATGCCACCTCCCTTATCTGGGCCCATATCAAATTGTTAGAGCTTAATTCTCAAGCACAGTGTAGTATAGTAAAGCAATATGATCCTGTACTCATGTGCACCCATGATTGTTTCTTATAATATAATTCATAATAATCTTAGCGTCTACTTGCAAGAGATGCCGAGAGAGAGAGAAGTGCTTCCATTTCTCTCTCCTCTATCCAAACTCAGAGCAGTCATTATTAATTGCTCATGGCATATTTTCCTGCAGAGCTTGGCTACTGCCTCAGAACTCTTAGGTAACAAATTATCAGAAATAATGCACAAAATGAAATCTGTTTGTCACCTGCAATCTTCCTTCCTCAATTATTATGTCAGCCCCACTCCTCCACCCTACACCCTTTAAGAAATAGAATAACTACTAATACTCTATACCATATCTGATGTATGTGATTGCCTGGTCGGGCTCCATTAAAAAAGTAACTACTTAACATCGCTGATACATGGTCACAATCCATCCCTAGGCATAGAACCCATTCAAGTTGAGTACTGAAAATATCCAAAGCTAGGTTAACTCTAAAAATGGGCCCCTTTCTGTTGCAAAACTCCAGGAAAAAGGACAGTCTCTTTCTAGAGGCCACAGATATCAATTCCTCCATGCAAGGCCTATCTGCAAATTGTCCTACATCTAAGGATTAAAATGGTTCATAGTATCATTGCACATTCCTAAGTAATTAAATGGAATCATCTTCAGGACTTATCATTCCCTAGACAGTCTTTTGGAGGAATATAGTATAAAAGCTCTACTCCAGTGGCACATTATGGTGTGTTAATCTATCATCAGGATGCATTACCAGTAATTCTTTTAATACATTAGTGAGTACACTGAGGTTTACTAAAGGTCAACTACGTCATCAAATGAGTTTCCAACTGACAGGATCACTTAAAATTAGAGAACAAAGAGTCCAGAAGCAAATTTATTAATGGATTGTATTCTCAAAATAGCTCCACCAATGGTTTCCAGAATATTTAACTAATTCTGCACATAATTTCAGACACTACCAGTTGCAACATGTTTCCTCAGCATGCAAGGTCTCCCAACCCCACATCACCATATGCAGACACAAATTCTATGTCTATTTCTAGATGGTTCTTTCGTTCCATATCTCTTTGTTTTATAATGTTTTTATTCCATGTGTTGCTTCCATATTATGCAAGTATTAAGTGATAGAACCAAGACTGTGATGTGGAGATCCACAAGTGGAACATATTCAAAAACTTTCTTCCTAGAACACTGTCATAGGAACATATGACAGTGATTTCTTTACAGTTCAAACTGTCTCTTTAAGAGAATGTTTTATTTATATAATTTTACATAATTATCAATTATGTGTATATAGTTTAGAAATAGATATATGGGAGTGGTTTCCAAAGACTTTCAGCTGGAGAATCGTCCTCTAAAAGAGATTTTTGCTTCTGGTCATGATAAAATAACTGGCATGGGACTTGCCCTCTTGCCATAAACAGCTAGAAAAGTGGACAAAGTATATACTCCAACAAGAAAGGCAGAAGTGTGATTATGAAAAGTAGGAAAACAGGTGAATCCTAATCTAGGCTTTCTGTCTGGATGCATTCTCTAGTCCATGGATCAGGGAAGAGGAATTCAAAAAGAATTTCACATTCTCACTGACTTGAGGACCAGTGTTTAGAGCTACCCCCACCAGATTCCCTCACTGGAATGTATAGAGCTGAATACCAGAAAAGACAGCAAGACCTCCAAAGAGCTTCACACAAGCCTAGAAAATCTGGCTTAATGCCAAGCTGTACATGCTTAGGCTTATCCTCTCTGATGCTGGGCAAAGAGAATTACTAGACAGGAAAGTACCAAGAGACTGTAAGGTGACCAATGCTCAGAGCTCACATTCGGGGCGGGGTGTGGGGGTTGACATTTGAGTTTCCAATAGCCAGAGTGGAAGGTCTTCACTGAACATATAGGGCACATAGTAAAAACCCCAGAAACCTCATACATACTTAGGAGCTAAATTATATCTGGCAAAAATATTCTTCAAAATAAAGGTACAATAAAGACTTTGACAAACAGAAGCCAAGAGAATTCATCACCAGCAGATCTGCAGTATAAAAAAACAGTGAAAGAAAATCTTTCATGGGGCACCTGGGTGGCTTAGTCAGTTAAGTGTCTGCCTTCAGTTCAGGTTGTGATCCCAGGATCCTGGAATCGAGCCCTGAATCGGGCTCCCTGCTTGGTGGGGAGCCTGCTTCTCCCTCTCCCACTGCTGCTCCCCCTGCTTGTGTTCTCTCTCTTTCACTCACTCTCTCTCAAATAATCTTTTTTTAAAAAAATCAGAAAAAGATAATACCAGCTAGAAATTAGAATCAATAAAAAGCAAGCAATACTCACCAAAATTATAAATATGTGAATAAATAAAAGATTTATAGGTGTTATACAATTCCAAAGAATCCGAGGAACCTTTTTATAGAAATTGGCATGCTGATTCTAAAATCTACATGGAAATAAAAAGAACCTAGACTAGTGAAGCTAATTTTGAAAAATAACAAAGTTGAAGGAACTATACTTGTTCATTTCAAAACATAATATAAAGCTATGGTAATCAAAAGAATACGGGATTGGTGAAAAAATAACTATGTAGATGAACGAAAAAAAAAATGGGGACTCCAAAAAACAGACCCATACATACACAGTTAAGGATGGTTCTAGAAAACAGGGATCTGTTTGGGGGGGAAAAAATCTTAACCTTCACCTGACATTATATCCTAAATTTAACTTGAGATAGATCCCTGAACTACAAATAAAAACTAAAATTATAAAGCTCATAGAAGAAAACATATGAGAACACTCCTCAACACCTCAGGGCAAGCAAAAAATTGCTTAGAAAATTAAAGGCAGGGCACCTGGGTGGCTCAGTCAGCTAAGTGTCTGCCTTCAGCTCAAATCACTATCCCAGGGTCCTGGGATCAATGGAGTCCTGAGTCAGGCTCCCTGCTCAGTGGGGAGACTGCTTCTCCCTCTCCCCCTACTTCTGCTCGTGGTCTCTCTCTCTCTCTCTCAAATAAATAAAATCTATAAAAAAAGGAAAGAAAAGAAAAGAAAAGAAAAGAGAAAAGAAAAGAAAAAAAGAAGGAAGGAAGGAAAGAAAGAAAGAGAAAGAGAAAGAGAGAAAGAGAAAAGAAAAGAAAAGAAAAGAAAAGAAAAGAAAGAAAGAAAGAAAGAAAGAAAGAAAGAAAGAAAGAAAGAAAAGGCATTCATCAAAAAGAAAAAAAAAATGATAAAGTAGGCTTCCTCAAAATTAAATGTCTGCCCTTTGAAAGACACCTTTCAGAACAAGAAAAGTCGGGGCGCCTGGGTGGCACAGAGGTTAAGCGTCTGCCTTCGGCTCAGGGCGTGATCCCAGCGTTATGGGATCAAGCCCCACATCAGGCTCTTCCACTATGAGCCTGCTTCTTCCTCTCCCACTCCCCCTGCTTGTGTTCCCTCTCTCACTGGCTCTATCTCTGTCGAATAAATAAATAAAATCTTAAAAAAAAAAAAAAAAAAAAAACAAGAAAAGTCAACCACAGACTGGAGACTATAATACATATATATAACAAGAGACTTAAATCCAAAATATACTGAAAAGTCTACTCCATATTAAGAAAACCAACAACCCAGTAAAAAACTGATTTGACAAGGCCCTTCATAAGGCTTGATGTACAAATAGCCATTGAGCCCATGAAAAGATGTTCAATATCATTAGCCATCAGGGAAGTATAAATTAGAACACCACCCTGCCACCACCCCACGTGAGCAGGGGGAAGGGTAGAGGAGGAGGGAGAGGAAGAGAAAGAATCCCAAACAGACTCCATGCTAAGCCAGAACCCTAGGTAAGGCTTGATCTTAAGACCATGAGATCACGACCTGAGCGGAAACCAAGAGGCAGAGGCTTAATTGACTGAGCCACCCAAGCACCCCAAATTAACAAGACTTATAATATCAAGTTGTGGGGAGGATTTGGAACAGCTGGAACTGGTAGGAATATAAAATGAATCAGCATTTTAGAAAACAGTTTAGCAGTTTCCTGAGGATTAAACCTATAATTACCATTTAACCCAGCCATTACGTTCCTAAGTATTTACTCACAAAAAATGAAAAAGTATTCCCCCCACATCAAGACTTTTACCCAACTGGTACAATTTGACTCATAATAGCTAATAACTGGAAACACAGATGACCATTAAAAACAATTAATGGATAAACACATTGTGGTATATCCATACAATAGTATTTTACTCAGTGTTATTTAAAAAAATTACTGATACATGCAACAACTTGGATTAATCTGAAAAAAATGAAAGAAATAAGCCAGATACAAACAAGTATATACTATTTGATTTCATTTATACAAAATTTTAGAATAGGCAAACCTAATCTGCAGTAACTGAAAGGTAAGCAGTGTTTGCTAACATCAGGGGTGCTAGCAATTGGCTGGGAAGGTATGAAGGAACTTGAGAGAAATGGAAATGTTCTTTGTCATGATTAGGGCGGTTGTTATATAGGTGTTATCTATTTGTCAAAATGCACAAACAGCGCATTAAAATGAATGCATTTTACTGAATGTAAATTATATATGTGTGTGTGTGTATATATACTTATTAATGTGTGTATACACACACACACACATATATATATATATAACTATTAACTAAAATATTGTTTAATCTCCTGTGGAACCCCCATATATAAACAGGTAAAAACAGAGATTCAATGTCTGATAAGAGGTGAAGGTCTTGCATACCCAGCCACTGGAATTTCCCTTTATACCGTGTCCCTTAAGAAATTGTGAAGGATCATGAGAACTTGATGGAATATAAAATGAAAACCCATACTCCACAGTATCTATCTAAGGAATGTCCATGAAAATATATAACTATTTTTATCATTTCCATATATCTCTTCAATAGGAATTAATAACTAATATGATCTAATCATAATATACTTAATGTAGTTGAATAAGTCTCAAAAAGAAAATTAATGTTCAAAAGATTACTTTTTGAAAATATCTGGAATGAAGTTAAAGATCAAAGTATCTACCTTTAATGTTTCCCAACGGGTGAAATAGGAGCTGTGTTAGTCTTCACATCCAGGGCAAGGCAAGGGCCCCTTACAAAGAAGGATATACTTGCGATGGAAAGTCTTTCATTTAAGGCTGAGTGAAGCCTAAAACATTTCCCTGGCTTCTTCATTCACAGTTGAATTGCACCAATGTCTAGGCTTCACATATAATACAAAATGTGTTTTTGTGTCTTCTCATTCACTTTGGATTGAGCGAGAGACAACTTCAAATAACCTTGACATAGGCTACAGCAAGGGGAGTGGTGCCGAGATTGTTTAAAAATGAAGTTCACCAATGTCAGTAGAATTTGACTTTGATCTATGCATTGCCAGGATCAAGAATTTCACTGAAAAGTCAACTCTTTATACCAACTGTTAAGATGAAATAATTCTCCCTTCTTTTCTATCAAAACTAATCACTTAGAAGCACTTGGTTTCAAGAAAAAGTGATATTTCAAATAAATATCAATATACTTCAAACTAAAAGTAAACTATTTCCTAAGTAAAATACATTGTTCATCAAATCTTCCAATTATTTCCAAAGCATTTTTTTTTTTATAAACTGTTGCTGTGATTTTGCTTGACAGACCTGCCACTAGCTAAGTGATGTCCCTGTCTGAGCCATAATTTATTGTGGTGAGCCACATCAACTCTTCCAACAAATTTTCCAATTAGTTGATAGTCATTGTATGACTTGTGGTCTCGGTAAGTGGAGAATTTCTGTAAACTCCCCAATACTGTTATCTCATAGTTGCTGTGTGAAACTTAGTCCACTGTTCTCTGTAGTCCCAGGAGTCTAAGCTGGCAGGAGATGAAAGAAAAGAAGGGCTGTTTGAAGGAGAGCCGCCATTAGTAGCTGGGTTGGTAGTAGCGGCATAAGCACTACTAGCCCTGCACTATTAGGACAAGTAGGTAAACATTATTGGGCCACCAATCTTTCTGTCCTAACCCACCTCCTGTAAGATAGCTCAGCAATCCAAGAGCACTCCTCTAGGCCAGTCTCAGTGGAGTTTAACCCAGAGAGCAAAAGCAGGGAAGAGAGAGGATATTTGGAACTCCAGCACCTGCTATTCCTGCTCCCAGCGTAAACCAGATCCTGCCCTGCACAGAGCGCTCCTCCAGTCTATGCAGGGATGACCTGTACAAGCAGAGTCATTTAATAGGGCCACTCTAAAAGCAGAGTACTTCTTGAAAATTCCAGAACAAAGCTGTGTTGCTTCCTAGGCCAAAGACTAAGCTGGCAAAAAGTGCTTCAAACCGTTGTTGTTTTTTTTTTCAGACATCACCATAACAAAGAAGACCATTCCTCCACGGTCAATGCAACATTCTATGACAACAGTTAATATGCAGATCCTCAAGAGGCTTTGCTCTCTTTTATTCCGCTCTAATAACCTCAGCTTGTTGGCTTTTCTTCCTTATGCCTGTCACCTCAAAACCATACCATGGATTCCTTAATTCTGAGCATCACACAGCCAGGAGGAAGGAAGGAGGGGCAGAGTCCACAGTGTCAAGAGATATCCATGTGTGCCTTCTTTTTATCAGGAGTGAAAAACGTTTCCTGAAAGCTCTCAAGAAACCTCCTTCTATCATAACTTTATGCAATGAAAGACAGTCTAAAGTAGAGTCCTATGCAAACAGGTCCAAAGGAATGAGATCTTAGTGTCTTGTTGAGACCAATCGTGACTTAACCTTCTTGAACTGGTGGAATGGGAATGGCTAACTTCCCTAAGATCTAGAACTGCTACTACCTGTACAAAATGAGAATTCTGTTAAGGAAAAGAAAGGCAGCTGTCAAATGGGATCTGCCACACTGGATTTTATTTTGCAAATGTATTTCCAACTATTACTAGTACCATTACTATGATTACCACTATTAGTACCATCATCTTTCATTGTGGGAGTGCTCTTTGCCAGTAAATTCACTCTACTAAATATTTACTTATATTTTTTATTTAATTTATGCAGTAATTTTCAAGGACCAGAAAGGCCAATAAAATTCACATAGACAGTGTTTGATTTCATCTAAGGTTTGAATGATTCCAAAGCCCAAATCACGTCATTTTCTTGTGACGACCCATATTTCTACACATGGGCAAATCTTAAAAGCAGCCCTCCTCACAGTTAAGTGTTGGCATTATTCCTATTATTTAATTCCATGCAGTAGGTTGCTCACTGAAAATAGACGTGACCCATCACTCTACCTTTGTACAGAATTGTCTTTAAATTGTGTCAAGATGGGCATTGCTTTTATTAGGGCAAAAAGGATTTCAGCGATGCTACTGGGAGGCAACTGTAGCCCAGGAGTTCTCTTCCTAGGAGGATAAAATAAATAATACATGTGAGCTTTATTAACCCAAAGCTTGGCACCAAGTAAGTGACCAATGAATGCTAGCTGAATGAATAAATGAGATTCAAAGATGCAGAGAGCTTTCAACACTTTTGGTGCGACCAAGCAGCACATAGGGAAAAAAAAAAAAAGAGGCAGAATTATTTTTCTGCAAACTTTGAAAATCACAGGCAAGCAACTGGATTTTAAGTTTGGTTTGAGGTCTATTGACCAAAAATCAAGGTTTAATATATAAATTCTCCTTGGCCTTCATTTTTCACACTAATATCAATACTTCCAAAGACTCTTCAGCATGATCTGCATTTAGATAAATTAAATGCATTTTGAAATACATGTGGTATTAAGCCATGTTTAAATAATTAAAGTTAACATTTAATCACCATTTATTAAATGCTAGGTGCTATACTAAGCAATTTAAATGCATCTCATTTAATTATCATGTTAACCCTACGAGGTATTCACTGGAGATATTCAGTGGAGTTTTAGGTGGTCCAAAAAGTAACACAAATGTCTTATCATGCCTGAGTTCAGAATTGTAAGATAGATGATGCAATTAGACAGATGGAGATCAAATATTATTATTATATATTATATCAAACTGATCAAAGAACATGACTTTGGATCTGGAGTAAGCAGCCCTACTCTGTCACAGATAGCATTACACCGTGATTATCTCCTGAATGGTTAGGCTCCTTCAGTGACAAGACAGTGAGTTGACCCAAGCACGCACACCCCTGGAAACAAGATCCACAAAGAAACAAGATCCACAAGAGGACTGAGACGCATGTGCAGGTCTCCCTCCTTGAATATTCACCAATCAGAGCAGTTGCCTTTCTTAGGTCTGGTTCCCTCGAAGGAGACTCTGAAACAGAGATTTACCTGCAAGGAGGTTTATTAGGAGTTTCCTGGAGATCAGTGACTGTGGGGGATTGAGGGAACCAGGACTGGGCAGCAAGACAAGTGGAACCACAATAAATTGCAACAGAGGCCTCTGCAGATCCCCCGGGGAGCACTGGAGCAGAGGCCCAGGCCTTGTAGTCTAAGTTGACTAGTCATTGGTTACAGGCTGCCACTGAAAGGTGATACAACTAAGGCAAGTCTGCTCTCTTTTCCCACCATTTGCATAGACACGGATGGAACTGGAGGGGATTATGCTAAGTGAAATACGTCAAGCAAAGAAAGACAATTGTCATATGGTTTCACTCATATGTGGAACATAAGGAATAGCGGGGAGGACACAGGGGAATGGAGGGAAAACTGAATGGGAAGAAATCAAAGGCGGAGACGAACCATGAGAGACTCCGGACTCTGGGAAACAAACTGAGAGTTACAGAATGTCGGTGGTTGGGGGGATGGGGTAGGCGATGGGTGTTAAGGAGGGCACGTGTTGTGATGAGCACTGGGTGTTATACGCAACTAATGAATCTTTGAACACTACAACAAAAACTAATGATGGCTAACTGAACATTTTAAAAAAAAGGTCTGCTCTCTTCAGTTGTGTGCCATTTTTGTAGTGTGACTCAGCTGTGATCTGTGGGCAGTCAACATCCTTGCAGGTAAAGAAAAGAGTACATTGGTCCTAAGGGGGAAACTTGGGCTGAGCTGAACAACATTCCTCAGGTGAGGGACTCATAGTGATTTTCCAGGTGAGCTTCCTCCATATGGAAACAGAAAACAAGGGAAAAGGAGAATCTCCAAGAACAGATATAACAATTATATTTAACACATGAAAAAAATTAATGAGAATACACAGCAAGTGGTAAGGAGGAGAATTATAAATAGTCTGAACTCAATCTATTATATTGCCTTTTGCTACAGAGCATGGATACTAAGTAGTTTATAAGAAAATAGGAAATTTAGACTTAACACTGATAGAAACAATATCACATGGGTTGGAAAATACTTGACTCATGACGAAAATAAAAAGGAATTGCTTAGCACAGGTTACTTTGACCAATATGTATTTAAGCATATATCTGCATATCAGTAATAAGTCTTTTTATTTAAATTTGATATCCTATTTATGCTGATTCTTGACAGTTATAATGGTTGTTAGAAAGTTCTCCATTTGCACAGAATCAAAATCTGTCTTTCTGTAAATAACTCACACTGTTTATAAATATTAGCTTTATTATCCATGGAGCTATTAAATACAAATGTCCATATTCTACCTCAGATCTACAGAAAATCAGAGCCTCAGGAGTTGGAATCCAGATTCTGTTTACTTTTTAAGTTTCTTAGTTATTTCTGTCAATTTTCCTAGTTAAGCCATATTGCTCTGAGGTAACGCATATTTAACTTATGTTTTTACAACACTGAATGGACATTTACTGTGTGCACAGTACATTAATCTCCTTTTACATATTATATATGCAAATGCTCCAACATAAATTTTCTAGGTCAAACAAGCATGTTCTTTCAAGCAATACTCTGAAATTATGGTTCGTAGATCTTTCAACATTCTGCTACCGCATTTCAAGCTCCAGTGCTCCAATTTAAAAATACCTTTTTGCCTTTTAACAACATAATACTGCATTTAACACAAAATACTATAGATTTTTCTTTACTGTGCATATCAAGTACCATAAACTTATGGTTCCAATGTCTAAAGGAAATGAAAAATGAAAAATCTGAAGTAGATAGCTAAATACAATTTTCAAATTTACAGCAATTATTTACTATTTTTGAATTAGTGTGAATCCACAGCCACTCTGATATTTCAAAGGCATTTAAAATGTTTACTTTTATACCAAATCATAGTCACACTAACACAGTGTAGGCATATGAGAAAATTGTTAGGCAACAAGAATGTCCACAAGAATGCAAAGTCTATTAGGATGGGACTTCATGCTTTCATCTCTGTCTGCACCCCCAGCACCTACGACAGTGGCTAACACATAGTCCACACTCTATCAAAAATTTTAATTGCCTTAATAAACAGAGTTGTACAGAAGTGGAAAATAATTCATGAAAGTGACTGTTACATCCAATAAGTTCATAAACAGAGGGGTCATGGTAGCAGAGATAAATCATGGTATTCCTAGAAAGAAAAAGATAGAGAGTTGACTAGAGTATACTTTTATAATCAGACAAAATCAAGAGCTGACACGTAGAAGGCTGAGGTCAGCCGCTACCATGAAAAATCATGATCTTTCACATGGAAACTACATGAATCAATTCTCATCCAAGATCCCACTGACTGAAGAAGAGGCCATATGTCTGGAGGAGAGAGTCTAGAGCCAAATCAAATATATACAATAAACAATCCCCATTTCTTCCCCCAAAGGGACTTGCAAATATTTATCAGAGTAACTATATTCTGGAAACAATACATAGACCATTCCAGGCTAATGAATACACAGACCTTTACAGTGTCTGAGCTGTTACTGATATCTGAGACCAAAACTAAAATCATGGACTTTGGTTATGTCAGGTGCTTATGGATGCCAATTGATAAACTGAATCCTGACTCAAATCCACTTCACATTATCCAAACAGTCCATGGAACCACCTTGTGGTCATTTCCCCAGTCCCTGAGTACATAATTGGAATAAATGTTACCAGCTGGCAGAATTCTCATATCAGTTACATGAAATAAAATATGAGATACTATGGTAGCAAGTGCCTTGTAGAAGCCCCTCAAATTGCACCCCATCCACCTGACAAAATAATAAATTAGAAGCAATTCCCACAGCATAAGCAGAATCAACTATAGTTTGTATTATTACCGAAGACTTGCCAAATAATATGGCATTTTAAAAGCCCACATATGATGGTCATGGTGGTATATTTGCAGGCAGGGAAGGAGAAAGCATATTCAGAGTATAATTCCTGTAGCAGTCAATTTTTACCCCCTCCAAAGTGGAAAGGATCTGATGTAATCAACCTGCCACCAGGGGACTGGTTAGTCTCCCTGAAGAATAGTGACCTATCAGTTAACCATAATCTCTGATGCTGGCCTGATGATTATATCACTAGGAGGAGCTATAGCTAGCTCAGCTTTGACAAAAGGGACCCCATAACGGTTGACTCATGATCGCCTCCACTCTTGTTACATGGATTCTCTGTTCATGGACCCACTGAGAAAGTACTTGGATGGCTAAGGACAAAGCTGACTGACATCCACAGAATAGATTATCTTAATTCTTGTATAAGAAGTATTTTCTAGATATTGTAACCAGCCACCACTTTGAAGGTTGTATGAAGAATTAGACGTAGTTAGAATAACCTGTTGAAACCTGTTGAATCAAAGTGTAAACTGTATCAGATACTTCTTTTGCCTAGCCCACATTCTTTTAGCCCACCTTTGTACTCTAGCCTTGCTGTGGTACCCAGGGTACTCAGCCATGGGTAGGTAAAATCTGACAGCATTCTACCTCAACTGTGTTGTATAATTCCTGCTTTCTGTCCTGTAACTTCTTTTTTTTTTTTTTTTTTTTTTTTTTAAGATTTTATCTCTTTGAGAGAAAGAGAGCATCAGGAATGGGGCAAAGGGGTAGGGAGAGAATTCCAAGCAGACTCCACACTAAGTGTGGAGCCCAACATGGGGCTCTAACTCACAACCCTGAGATCATGATCTGAGCTGAAACCAAGACTTGGATGCTTAACTGACTGAGCCACCCAAATGCCCCTGTCCTGTAACTTCTTTAAACCAACCACTTCCACTACCCTCGTGATCCCTCTCACCTATTCTAATGTGCATACCTCAGTGAGGAGTTATTACACCATGGCAACTCTTGACCAATGGGAAAAAGGAGCCTCTGTATAAATACTTTTTTCCTCTGTCTCTTGGGCAGGCAATTCTGAGGTTCACTCTACACAACTGAAAAGGTCCCCAGAAAGATGAAGCCCCTGTTGTTCACAGCACATACCAGCTGGTAACACATTCTTAAATGGGTATTTGATCCTATTTCACTATTTCACTCTTCCCCTTCCCCGATTCTTTAAGTCCCTCCCGAAAACAAATAATCACCATAAAGCCTTTGTCTCTAACTCTGCATTTTGGAGAAACCTCAACTAAATCTTTTCCAGTTTACAGAGAGAAGTTCAGAAAAGAGAAGAAGATCCTGTTCTATTGAAAGGAAGGGGTCAAAACAAAAATGGCGATAGTGTACAGAAAGGAGAAAAAAACTACAAAAACTTTCAAATTTTGCCTTAGGGTGATCCTATATATTTTATTTGTAGGTTCATAACAACAACAACAACAACGAGTCCCATATCCAAACATTGGGAAATTAATGGGGAATATGGCTCTCAACACAGGTTACTTGATATAACCTACAATATGGAGTTACCCCTACAATATAAGATTGTTGCTCCCATCTTTCTTTCACCATTTCTTTGGCCCTCTCCATGTGTCCAAGCCTTGCCCACAAATATCTTTGTAACAGAGCACATGCCTACTGCTTTCTTTAGTTCCAAAACCCCTTCCTCATTTCAGGCTCTCAGTTATTTCATACCTGAACTTTCTTTTTCCGATGCCTTTACCACTGCTCTAATAATATTTCTAAAATATCACTCTGCTTATATTGCTGATCCAAAGCTTCATGGCCTTTTTCACTTCAGAATAATGTAAACAACCTTTCATACAAAAATATTTATTAGTCACATACAAAATGTCAGACACTCTAGTCCAGGACTACGAATACAATGCTGAGCAAAGCAGGTGTCATTGTAAATATTATCTCCTATTACTCCTAAAATCTGTGGCTTCAATCAGTAAAAGGATTCTTTAGTCTAAGGAAATGTGATCTTAGAGTCTCCAATTTAACTGTTTCTGCTAAGAACTACTCCTTGTCTTCCCTCTGCTTATCTTAAGCTTATTTTTTATTCCTAATATGTACCTGTTCTCCAAGGAGTCTGACCAGATTTATCTGCCTGCAATTATTATTTCCTTCCTCTGAATTTTTACTATAATCACTATCCTTTGCATTTCTCTAATCCTATGTGGGCACAAACACCTGACAAAGACTGATGCTTTACACTGTAGCCTTTGTTACATGTATTTTTAAAACTCGCTCTTACTTATATTACAATTTTCCTCGCTAATTTATAAATTAAATACAATCTTAGGTTCATTTTACATTTGTATGAGAGCTGTGATTTTACCTTTCTAAAAAATCCTTTAACACAATGTTATAAAACTCAACCCAGACCAATGCTGTCTCTCATACATTAAAGCTTCTTCTCTCTCCCTGCTTGGACCTGCCTTGGGTGAAAAAATGAGCAATGGATTGGGGTGGAGGGCATAGCAGCCTTTTTATTATTTGCCCATTTTGTTCCTCTATTCCTCCCCCTTATCCACCAGGACTCCTGATTCCTCCAGAAGAGGAGTAGGTAGGGAAGAAGTGAGGGTCAGGAAAGGCCTTATTTCACTGATAAGGTTATCATGTCTTGGGGTCCTCAGAGTTAGTCAACTGAAAACTTGTTTCATATCTAGTCATTCCGGGAGTACTCAGAGGTCCTCTTCCTGGAGATTTCTGACTGCACAGCTTCCTTGATGTGGGTGACACCTCTTGTTGCTCCAATCTGCATATTGTCCACCATTGTGTGGGGCCCCCTTGAACTCCAGGTGGTTCTGTTGGGTGGTGTGCCTTTGGACATGTTCCACTCCTGCTTCCTTTGGGTTCCATATATGCACACATCCGCTTTCACCCAAATTCTGGAAGTGTAAGGCTACCTCTTTTTCTGCTGCCACAGACCACATCAGGCAGAAGTCACATGCCAGGACTTACATCAAAAAAAAAAAAAAAAAAAATCCAGAAGACACAAGCCAAGTCTTCTAAATCAGTGTTTTAAGGACCCTTCACCTGGTTTCAAAGTTAGGAAGGCCTGTCCCCTGTTCCCTCTCAATAGGATGCAGGAATCACTCAGTGTACTTATAAGTCTCTCGAAAAATAGTCACATTCTGACTGTTCTCAAGAACTCTTAGTTTTTTGAGAGTCTATTATGGAGCCTGTTTAATGTGGGTAATAAACTAACCCTGAGAGGATTTTTTTTGGCCAGCCCCATTACATGTCCTGCATTGAAGGTCAGGCACTTCAATGTAGATTTGAAGGTATTTAACAGTTTACATCTATTCTTCTCATTTCTGAGAACTCAGCTAAAACTCCAAATCAAGACTGTTTTAGCAACCCTTCATGTATGCATAAACACACAGTTTGTTTTTAAAATAACAGGTACTCTACATATGGTTACACAACCTGCTCTCTTCACTTACTGTGTCTTGGATGGCTTTCCATATTTCACATTTCTTTTGGTCAATAATTCTAGGCATAATATAAAATGGTTTACGGATATCAACGTACATATACCTCTCTGATCCGTAAACAAGAAAAGTCATTAGAAAGTTTTGCAGGCTTTAGGAGGACTTTTCATTTTCCATAATGAGTGTCATAAATGTCACTGTGAGATTAAAAGCTTAGCTATTAACTGTGAATGTCAGGATTATCATATGAATAGCAGGTAAAAAACAGCTGTAAAAGACTGAATCTAAGACAACTGAGTATCTAGGCTAAAATGAGCTACCTTGTACAGAAAATGTGGACCAAAGGCTAAAATTATGAATTCAGAAATTAACAATACTGTGTGTGTTCTGAGTGGCAATAAAATGGGATAATATTCATTTTACTACCTTCAAGGCTCTGTGCTAAGTGTTTTGTGCATATGATATTATTTAATGTTTATACCAGTCATAATTTATGACTACTGGTCATATTTGCCCATTTTTAATTTCTTTGAACAAAAAAAAACCTAGAAAACTGGTGGTCCCAAGTGAACTTTGCTGTGAAATCTCACTTTCTAGAGTATTCCAATCAACCTCAGAAGGGCTGGAATCAACATCCAGGAGAACAACAGTGGTCTCAGCTTTATCCGCTCCCCCTGCCCCGCCCAAGAAAGTGAGCAGGAGCAGGAGGGGCAAAGGGAGAGAGAATCTCAAGCAGACTTGACACTGAGAGTGGAGCCCAGTACGGGGCTCATCTCATGAGCCTGAGATCCCTACCTGAGCTGAAACCAAGAGCTGGACACTTAACCAACTGTGCCACCCAGGCACCCCTCAGCTTTATCTTTTAAATTCTTTGTTTTGTAACATTTTGGTTTTAAGGAGGCAATTCTTTCCATATTGGTAAGCAGCAGCACTCAAGAGTGCCTAAGCATATTGATTTGGGGATTTACAATCTCAGATGAGCTGAAAAACCCCCTCGGTCTTCTCAGGGGAAGTGAGAATAAAATATTCCTCTTTTTTTTTTTCATTAAGCATGAGCCATCAGTCTCCAAGGACCGAATCCCTCATGCCCTACCAGGTCAAGGGACAAACTGTACCTGCAGCAGGACGAGCGACTACAAAGAGATTTGCCTTTATAGCCACCTTTAAGCCTCTTTGGTGCCAAGGCTCCCATGAGACGGGCACCCCATATTGTGTTGCCAATGGGTCCCCATAGCTTCCCAGGTTATACTGTGCCCAGATTTTTTTTTTCAGAGATATTCTTTAAAAGTGTGAGCCAGTATAAAAATTGGGGGAGAAAAGAACCCAATCTGACCAATTGATTCTCCCACTGAATTCAGTGTTGTTGGGTCAGTGGATCAGACTTACCTCCAACATAATATTTCCAGAATAAGCTTCTACTCATTCCCCTCAGAGATCCTTCACCTTGCATGTTAACCAATCAACCTAACTGCCCCTTTCTGGGCATGGCATAAAGCATTAAACAAGACCCAATGGATCCAGTTATATATCCGAGAAGGTGGCCAATCTTTCTCTAAAGCTATTTTAGATTAAATGAGTTATACTATAGAAGCAAGTGCCTTAGAAGTCCTCTTACAATTTAGATTGGAACACCATGACAATATATGGCCCACACAGCATAAAGCTCTGATAGCTAGAGCGCAAGCACCAGCCATACCTTCCCAGGGAGCATTCACTGGTGAATCCAGTTAGTAAGGCAAGAGCAAGCTAGAGGAATGCCCCTCCATCAAACACCAAGTCACCCTGTTCACTGTACCAATGTATCAATTGTATACACAGAATTTTAATTTATAGAGGTTATTGAGGGACAACACAGAGATGTCAATGACATTTTGAAAAGAGTTAATTAGTCACAGGTTAAGAGGAAGCATTCCACATCATGCAGGGCCACATGGGAGTCAACAGGTTTGGTCAGAAGGCAGGAGTGAGGGGAAAGCATGTTCTAGAGCTTTTATTACTATAGTGGTGGAAAGCTGTCAGACAGGCACATTTCCTTCTGGGCAGGAAGTGAAACACAAATTTAGGGGTTTGTGGTTGGGGAATTTATAATAGGACTTTTACTTATGGACCACAGGGGAGATACAAACATCTTTAACTGTTAGTTTGGCCCTATAATCAATTGACGTCAAATCATAAATTACAGGATCTGTAAAAGTTGGGTAGAACCCAGGATACCCACTGAAAAGTAGCTTAAATATTACACATTTATTATCCCATATGTTAAGAGCTCTGGAAATAGAGAAATTCCAGGATTGGTGAAATGGCTCTGCAATATCATCAAGACTCAGGGTGTTGGGGCGCGCGCCTGGGTGGCTCAGTCGTTAGGCGTCTGCCTTCAGCTCAGCGCATGCTCCCAGAGTCCTGGGATCGAGCCCCGCATCAGGCTCCTCTGCTGGGAGCCTGCTTCTTCCTCTCCCACTCCCCCTGCTTGGGTTCCCTCTCTTGCTGGCTGTCTCTCTCTCCATTAAATAAATAAATAAAATCTTAAAAAAAAAAAAAAGGCTCAGGGTGTCTCCATCTTACTAGTCTGCCATCCACAGCAAGCCTCAGCATGTTGATTTCCTCCTTCAGGGTTGTCCTCATCACGCTCACAAAACTACTGTCACATCTCTAGGACTCACATTCTTATAAAGTTTTGCCACAAGTAACTTTTTTATTAAAGAACTTTTTGCCCGAAGTATCTAAAAATCAGGTTTTCTTAGCATGGTAAGCAATATTAATGGTTGCTGGAGAGGCAATCAATGGTACCTGCTATAACCACTGTGCTTGGATTATATCTTTACTGCCAAGTTGTTTTTAATGCTTAGGAGTCTAGAGGATCTAATCTTTGTGGACAAGAGATAAGGACTGTGAAAATGAGAGTCTTTCATGTAGTTAAGATGATTAAGACCGAAGAGATATATTTAAAACAGAATCATAATTCCTCCCCCAAATGGTACAGAATGTGTGAAATGAAAACTCTAGTAAAATCTAGGATTTGTGTGTGTGCTAAATCTATACGATGATATATTTATTTAATTAGATTAATTCATTGAAAGCAACAACAAATGGTGAATTTAGTGTCAAAGAGAAAATATAGAGATTACTGGGTTCTTTCAGACTTGATCAATTTTTATGATTAAAATAGAGGATCATCCTGAGTAATATAAGGATGCTAGCAACAGGTTTGACCACTAAGATAAAATTTTAAATAAGGTTTTGTTTATAATTAACTTGGAGACCTACTACAATTTTTCTCTTGTTCAGGTCTAGCTATTTTCCTTCTAGACTGTCAAATTTTGTTTGTTTAATGCTCTTTTCATAAAGGCCCGAAACAGCAACTTATATAATTTACATACTTATATCTTTCCCAGAGAGATTAACTTTTTCAGTAGAAATGATTCCTTCATTGTCAGGATTTAAGGGAGTATATTAAGGCGAGTGTAGATTTTTAAAACTTCATGAACTCTTTCTCTGAAACTTGCATAGGAAAGTCGGGTTTGGTTAAAGAAAGGGACTTTTAATCATCTTCAAAGACATGAAACAGTTGCTCAGTTCCACAGCAGGGAGAGATGCCTTCCCCCACAAAAAGTCTACATTTAAATGTAAAGCCATACAGCATTTCAACTCTTGAGAGCTGTTCAAAAATACCAAGTGTATTGCTAGGAAAATGTGAGCTCTATACTATGTTAAGATACTTTATATGCCAAAATATGCAAAAGGAAGAAAGGTAAAAGCTCAGTTTAAATTTCTACCCATCGTTTCAACATAGTTGCCTTAAGACCCAAAATATTCCAACAGCTATAAATCAGTTGGTATAGAATGTAGTATGTCCTTTATGTGAACTGTCTATTGATGAATGGCAAATGAATGGAAATTGAAGATTAATTTTAAAAACAACGAAAAGGACTGTGGTTGTTTCACACTAAGTGTGATAGGTTTGTATTACATATTGGTTTGTATTGAGTTAGAGTCTAGTTATAGAAAGAGAAACCATACCAGCCATTAAAAAAATAATAATTTAACATGGAGGATTGATCACACAGGTGTTAGAAAACTTAATATGCAAAAACACAAAGATAATAACTGTAACAAACAGCTACTCCCACCTTGGAGTAAGGGAAAAAATGGAGGAAGTTTGGAATTCTCAAAATCTAGTACTTCCAAGATGGAGCCTCACAAATCTGGGGCTCAGACTTACATGAAGGGGCAGGACCCAAGCATGTGGGTACCTCAGGAGCTCAGGGAGGAAGCCTGTGGAATTGGAGAATCTCTCCCTCTCTTTCCCTTGAACTCCTTCACTTTTTTCCCTCTACCTTTTTTTTTCCTTGTCAAATACATTAAAGTCAATAAAATATTTAAAAAATTAATCCCAATCTAAAATCTTTAGCATACAATATCAATTTTTAATATCAAGCTCATTTGATTAATAATTTTCATGTTTGAGAAGATGCAGCATTGAATCAATCGTCACGAGTTCTCCCTTACATCTAGCTATCTCACACTGAGATCCTGATCTTTCTTTTTCCAATAAGCCCTCACACTTCACACACACAGATCTACTCCATCGTGTTCCCCCATCTCAGTATTTATTAATTCCATTCTTCCCATTGCTCAGGCTAAGAAATTTTGTAGTTATTCTTGACTACTTTTTCTTTCATACTCCAGACTGAATCTATCTGGAAACTCTATATCCTCTATCTTAAAGATATATCCAGAATCAAGATATGTCTTACCACGTTCATTGCTATATCCAAACCACCATCACTGTGTTATAGATGTATTGCAGCAATTAGGCTATTTCCCTGATTTCATCCTTGCCTGGTTACAGCAGAGTGATCCCTTTAAGATGTATGGCAGATTACATCTCCCTACTGCTCAAAATCCACCCTTCTTTCACTCAGCATAAAAAGCCAATCTTGGGGCGCCTGGGTGGCGCAGTCATTAAGCGTCTGCCTTCAGCTCAGGGCGTGATCCCAGCATTCTGGGATCGAGCCCCACATCAGGCTCCTCCACTAGGAGCTTCTTCCTCTCCCACTCCCCCTGCTTGTGTTCCCTCTCTCGCTGGCTGTCTCTCCCTCTGTCAAATAAATAAATAAAATCTTAAAAAAAAAAAAAAAAGCCAATCTTTACAAAGCCTACAGGCCTTGCACTCTCTTATTCCTTGCTGACACGTTACACAGATGGGCCTAACAGATATTCAGAATGTTCCATCCAAAAACAGAATATACATTCTTTTCAAGTGCACATGGAATATTCTCCAAAATACAACACGTTAGGCCACAGAAAACGTCTCAGTAAATTCAAAAAAACTGAAATCATATCATGCACCTTTTCCAATTACAATGGTATGAAACCAGAAATCAATCAATCAATCAATCAATCTCACACACACACACACACACCTGGAAAGAACACAAATATATGAAGGCTCAATAACATTCTAAACAATGAATGGGTCAAATAGGAAATCAAAAAGGAAAGAAAAAATACGTGGAGACAAATGAAAACGAAAATACTAGGGTCCAAAATCTTTGGGATGCAGCAAAAGCTGTTCTAAGAGGTAAGATTATAGCAATACAGGTCTACGTCAAAAAATAAGAAAAAAATCTCAAATGAACAACCTAATGTTACACCTAAAGGAGCCAGAAAAAGAACAAAGCTCAAAGCCAGTAGAAAAAAGGAAATAATAAATATTAAAGCAGAAGTGAATGGAGACTTTAAAAATAATAGAACAGATCAATGAATCAGGAACTGGTTTTTTGAAAAGCTAAACAAAATTGATACACCATTGGTCAGACTCACCAAGGAAAAACAGAGAGAGGACTCAAATAAGTAAAATCAGAAATGAAAGAAAAGAAGTAGAAACTGACACCCACAGAAATATAAAGGATTCTAAGACAATATTATGAAAAACTATATGCCAACAAATTGGACAACCTAGAAGAAAGGAATAAATTTCTAGTATTATATAACCTTCCAAAACTGAATCAGGAAGAAATAGAAAATCTGAACAGGCTGATTTACTAGCAATGAAATTGAATCAGTAATCAAAAAGCTTCCAACAAACAAAAGCCCAGGACTAGATGGACAGGACAAATGAATTCTAACAAATATTTAAAGAAGAGTTAATACCTATTCTTTTCAAACTATTCCAAAAAAAAAAAACAAGAGGAAGGAAAGCCTCCAAATTCATTCTGTGATGTCAGCATTACCCTGATACCAAAACCAGATAAAGACACTACAAAAAATGAGAACTATAGGCCAATATCTCTGATGAACATAGAGCATAGCAAGATGAACATGGCAAAAATCCTCAACAAAATATCAGTGAACTGAATCCAACAATACATTTAAAAAATCATTCACCACAATCAAGTGGGATTTATTCCTGAGATCCAAGGGTAGTTCAATATTCACAAGTCAATCAATGTGATACATTACATTAACAAAGATAAAAACCATATGATTATCTCAATAGGTGCAGAAAAAGCATGTGACAAAGTACAACATCCATTCATGACAAAACCTCTCAACAAAGTAGACAAGGGAGAAACACACCTCAAGATAATAAAGGCCATATATGAAAAATCTACACTTGACATCATACTCAATGGTGAAAGACGGAGAGCTTTTCCTCTAAGATTAGGAATAAGGCAAAGATGTCTAATCTTACCATTTTTATTCAACATAGTACCAGAAGTCCTGCCTCAGAAATCAGACAAAAAATAAAAGGCATCCAAATTGGTAAGGCAGAATAATTTTGCTACTTGTAGATGGCATGATACTATTTATAGAAAACCCTAAAGATGCCAACAAAAAAACTACTAGAACTGATAATGAATCTGGTGAAGTTGCAAGTACAAAACTAACATACAGAAATCTGTCCCTTTTTATATACTAATAATGAAGCAGCAGAAAGAGAAATTAAGAAAACAATTTAATCTATAATTGCACCAAAAATAGTAAGATACTTAGGAATAAATTTAACCAAGGCATTAAAAGATCTATACTCTGAAAACTATAAAAATTGACAAAAGAAATTGAAGACAACACAAACAAATGGAAAGATATTCTATGCTCATGAATTGGCAGAACTAATATTGTTAAAATACCCATACTATTCAAAGCAATCTGCAGATTTAATGCAACCCCTGTCAAAACACCAACAGCATTTTTCACAGAATTATAAGAATGCTAAAATTTATATGGAACAACAAAGGACCTCAAATAACCAAAGCAATCTTGAGAAAGTAGAAAAAGCTAGATGTATCACAATTCCAGATTTCAAGACATACTACAAATGTTGTAGTAATCAAAACAGTATGGTACTGGCACAAAAATAGACATAGAGATCGATAGAACAGAATAGAGAGACCAGAAATAGACTCATGCCTATATTATTAATCAATTAATTAATCTTGGAGGCAAGAATATGCACGAGGGGGAAAAATAGTCTTTTCAACAAATGGCGCTGGGAAAACTGGGCAGCTATATGCAAAAGAATGAAACTAGATCACTTTCTAACACCATAAACAAAAACCCAAAATAGATTAAAGACCTAAATGTGAGACCTGAAATGGAAATAAAACTCCTAGAAGAAAACATAGACAGAAATTTCTTCAGCATCAGGCATAGAAACATTTTTCTAGATGTCTCCTCCGGCAAGGGAAACAAAGGTAAAATGAAATTATTGGGCTTACACGAAAAAGCCTTTGCAAAGAAAAGGAAACCATTAACAGAACAAAAAGACAACCTACTGAATGAGAGAAGATATTTGAAAATGATATATCTAATAAGGGATTAATATCCAATATATATAACTTCTACAATTGAACACCAAAGAAGCAAATATCCAATTAAAAATGGGCAGAGGACATAAATAAATATTTTTCCAAAGAAGACATACAGATGGCCAACAGACGTATGAAAGGATGCTCACCACGAATCATCAGGGAAACACAAATCAAAACCACAATGAGATATCATCTTATACCTGTCAAAATGGCTAGAATCAAAAACATAAGAAATAACAAGCACTGGCAAGGATGTGGAGAAAAAGCAGTCCTTCATACTGTTGGTGGGAATGTAAATTGATACAGCCATTGTGGAAAACAGTATTGAGTTTCCTCAAAAAATTAAAAATAGAAATACCATAGGATCCAGTAATTCCACTACTGGATATCACCCACACCAAAACAACAACAACAAAACACTAATTCAAAAAGATAAATACACTCTTATATTTATTGCAGCATTATTTACAATGCCCAAGATATGGAAGCAACCCAAGAGCAGCCCAAATGTTCACTGACAGATGAATGGTTAAAGAAGATGTGGTATACATACACATACATACACACACACAATGAAATATTACTTAGCCATAAAAAAAGAGATTTTGCCATTTGTGACAATATGGACATATCCAAAGGGTATTATGCTAAGTGAAATAAGTCAGACAGAAAAACACAAGTACCATTTGATTTCACTTACATGTGGAATCTAAAAAACAAACAAAAAAACAGAAGTAGACCCATGAATTCAAAGGAAAACTGATGATTGCCAGAGGGGAGAGGGTGGGAGGATGGGCAGAATGGATAAAGGAGAACGGGTGTTATAGGCTTTCAGTTATGGAAGGAATAAGTCACAAGGATTAAAGGTACATCATGAGAATCTAGTCAATAGTACTTGATTAGCATTGTTTGGTGATACATGGCAGCTACAGTTGTGGTGGGCACAGCATGACATATAGTTTTGTTGAGTCACTATGCTGTACGCCTAAAACTAATGTAACATTGTGTGCCAACTCCACTTCAATTTTTTTAAAGTGTTTTTCTGGGGTGTTTTATGAAATACTGGCATAAAGTAGGCACTCAATACATTCCTCTTCCTCTGAAAACTAAATAGAGATAATATGTATATTATAGAAGAGAAAATATATAATAGAATATATACTCCTTTTCAAGTTTTAACAAATTACGTTCTGTTTAGTTTGTAAGGGCATTTTACCTCTGAAACTTCATTCAAACAAGTTCCCTTTGGTCTCATTCTTTAATGGTTCACACACACACATAACAAATTATTTTTAATGAACTCCATATACTATGGACCAAATAGTTAAAATTAAAACAGCTGAAAGGAGCTTGCTACACGAAATTGAAAGATTTTGTTTGAGAATCTCAAATTTTATAGCAGGGAAGAGCAACTGATGGGCTTCATTATAGAAATCTGCTAGGCTTAAAGGATGACGTTGAAATTGCCCTATAATTGGATTTCATTTTTAACACATAACAGTTCATAGAACATTTGATTATATGAGTCACTGTGCTTTGTAAAGAAGCTGGAAAGGTAATAAATGCTGTTAATTAAATAATAGAATGCGTAATTTCATAGGTTAAATTAAGAGAAAATACACCACACGGTTGTAAGAACTACGCACATTGTGGCACAGATAGGTTCTAGAGATGTCACCATTCTGAAAGTGCATATTTTCCATTAAAATTATCCTTGACATACCTAAAGCTCTATTTAGAAACAGTCATTATGGATGCAGTTGGGGCGCCTGGGTGGCACAGCGGTTAAGCTCCTGCCTTCAGCTCAGGGCGTGATCCCGGCGTTATGGGATCGAGCCCCACATCAGGCTCTTCAGCTATGAGCCTGCTTCTTCCTCTCCCACTCCCCCTGCTTGTGTTCCCTCTCTCACTGGCTGTCTCTATCTCTGTCGAATAAATAAATAAAATCTTTAAAAAAAAAGAAAAAGAAACAGTCATGATGGATGCGGTACTCAAGTCTTTACCATGATTCTACATGCTCTGCAAAATAACTGATACCAAATTCCCCATGTTAGTTTTATTCCCTTGAGTACTACATTTTCTAATGACTAACACACTTCTCAATGTCTTCAATCTTTAGTGCCCAAAAATGCAAACATGAAAATGGACCACTTATGCTACCAATGTGAAATCATCTTGCAGACTAAATTTAAATACTATCTACTTCACATTAGCAAGAGTAACCAGGATATACTGTATTTCCCTATATTCAAAGAGGAATAGGAAGGAAGAAAGAAAAGCAAACGATATTAAAGCTATGTTTAAAAGTAGTTATCTGACTTAAAGTGAACTAGGCCAAGGACTTTAAAATCACACAGCACTTTGTTTTTACTTATGATCTTATAGTGTATAAATGCAAAATTCCTTATATTGATTTTGGTTGACGGTATTCTAAGTGGCAGTTGTAAATATTGTCTGAATTAACTAAGGAATTGCCCAGGGTTCATGTAAATCAAAATTTGCTAGCCTGTTTGCATGGCCTCAATAGTATTACAATAATAGGACACAAACAAAAACATGTTTTGTGAACTCATTTTTTAAAGAAGAAAAATTTTATCTAAATTTCAATTTCTGTTGATTTTGCCGGAGTTGTTCACTGTGTATAAAAGATATAGCTTATTTTTAAGGACCATGCTAGCAGAGTTTCTATTATTTGCATATTGTTCCAGAGTTGTCTGCAATTATTTACAGAAATTTTATATAGTCTGGCAGTTTTCAAAGAACATATGAAGCTAAACGAAAAGAAAATCTATCTACAGAAAATTCCTGAGCCATTACAGCATTATCAACAAGTACAATTTTTCTTTCTTTCCACTGATAGAAATAACACATCCCTTTAATACTGACATTTTTGCTCACTCCCATTGGCTCTGTGTCTTCCATGCACTTACGACTGCAAATACATGGCTCAATATTCCATATTAGGAGACAATTATTGGTAATTGCAGAGATCTGTAATCTCATCATACTAAAAAAAATGAGGTTGCTGGTATTTCAAATCTTGATGGTTTTCTTAATATAGCTTAAAATTTATTATATGTTCACTATTTGGACTGAATGGAGTTTTGATATACATATCGTACATGGTTATTTTTCAGTCATTCTACAGAATTGAGTATTGTAATGCAATTTTATCTGTTCTCCAAATGTATTTCCAAACTCAATTTCATCTAACTGGATGAAACTGGAATGTTGCACTTCCCTTACTTGGATAGCCAGCTAACATATGTCAGATCCTAACATTTATTTTATTTTTTTAAGACTTCTGTACTTTTTAGAGAGTGTGCACGTGCACGCACACACACACACATACTTGCATGAGCAGTGGGGGAGGGGCAACAGAAGAGAGAGAAAGAATCTCCACCCAACTCTCAGCTGAGCATGGAGCCCTATGTTGGGCTTTATCTCACATCCCTGAGATCATGACCTAAGCCAAAATCAAGTCAGATGTTTAACTGACTGAGCCACCCAGAAGCCCCCTAACATTCCTAATAAAGAAATGTGGTGAGATGTGTGTGTGAGACAGACAGAGGGACAGAAAGAGGGAGGGAATGATCAAGTGTGCTCCATAAAAGTGATATGTCACATCTCAAAAATAAAGTTTACAGCAATATAACCTTGCTATAATTAACAATTATAAAATGTGCATTGTCTACAAATTAAAACAATTTAACAATTAAATTAATTAAAAATCATTTTCTTGATGTGCTGTTAAAAGATTGGCAATTAATGTGTTCTGCTAGGGAACTTTACTTGATCACATTCATCTTTGAAGAATAAATTATAAGTTTTTTGTTTTGTTTTTTTGCTGTGCAGAATACTGGATCAGAATTAAAACAAGGACAAAAGTAGTTTAGTGGGAATTAGGCTCAAGGGATGAAATATTTTTATAAGATAGAATTGTTTTATTCTATGGAAATCTGTGATTGTGGAAGTACATTCAACCCTAAAGCTGATATTAGGTATATAGATAGATATGCTTTGTTGAAATATAATTCACAATTTACCCAAAGTATTCAATGGATTTTAGAATATTCTTTGGATATTATGATCGTGCAACCATAAACATAATCGATTTTACATTTTCATAATCTCAAAAAAGAAATCCCATACACATTAGGGGTAATTCCCACTCCTTCCAATCCTTTCAGGTGGAAGAAGAAACTATTTTTTTGTCTCTGTACAATTTGCCTATTTTAAACATTTCATATGAATGAAATCATATGATATGTGGTCTTTTGTGACCGACTTCTTACACTTAGCATACGTTTTCAAGGTTCATGCATGTTATAGCATTCACTCCTCTTGTTGTTTAGTAATACTCCATTATGTGTATATACCATAGTTTTCTCATCCATTCACCAACTGATGGATGAATGAGTTGTTCCCAGTGTTAGTTATTATGAACAATGTTTTCATACCTTTACTGTTTATATGAAATTGCTGTGTCATATTACAACTCCATATTTAAAGTTTTTTTTTAATTTATTTATTCGACAGAGATAGAAACAGCCAGCAAGAGAGGGAACACAAGCAGGGGGAGTGGGAGAGGAAGAAACAGGCTCATAGCGGAGGAGCTGATGTGGGGCTCGATCCCATAACGCCGGGATCACGCCCTGAGCCGAAGGCAGAAGCTTAACCGCTGTGCCACCCAGGCGCCCCCATATTTAAAGTTTTGAAGAACCACTCATCTGGTTTCCAAAGTGGCTACACCATTTTACATTCTGACCAGCAGTGTGTAAGTGTTCCAGTTTCTTCACATCCTCACCAATATTTTTTATTGCATTTTTTTTATTGCAGTCACCCCAATGGATATGAAGTGATATTTCATTGTGGTTTTCGTTAGAATTTCCCTAATGATTAGTGATGATGAGCATCTTTTCACGTGCTTTTTGGCCATTTGTAAATCTTCTTTGAACAGATGTTTATTCAGATACTTTGTTCATTTTTAATTGGATTGTCTTTTTACTATTGAGTTGTGAGATATCTTTATATATTCTAAATATGCACCCATTGTCAGGCATGATTTGTAAATATTTTATTCCATCCTGTGAGTTGTTGTTTCAATTACTTGATGACATCCTTTGAAACAAAAGTTTTCAATTTTGATGAAGTATAATTTATGTATGTTCTTTTCTCATACTTTGGCATCCTATCTAAGAAGGCTTTGCCTAACACAAGATCATGAAGATTTACTCCTATAATTTCCTCTTCTAAGATTTTTATAGCTTTTGCTTTTGCATATAAGTCCATAATTTTAGTTAATTTTTTTATATGGCATGAGGAAGGGGTCCAACATCATTTTTTGTATGTGGATATCCAGTTGTCCCAGTATCATTTGTTAACAAGACTAGTCTTTTCGCATTTAGTCTTCTTGGCTTCATTGTGAAAAATCAATTAACTAAATGCAATGGCTATTTGTGGACTATCAATTCTATTCCACTGATCTTATGCCAGTTCCAGACAACCTTGATTACTGAAGCTATATGACAAGTGTCTGCACAGCGTTGTTCAAGTTTTCTGATTCCTTGCTTATCTTCAGTCATTCTTCCATCTACTATTGAAAGGGAAGCACCAAAGTCCCCAAGCTTCATTATTATTTTTACTGTCATGATCTCCTCTTAATTGTGTGTGTGTGTGTGTGTGTGTGTGTTACTATCATTTCTCTCTTAAATTCTGTCAGTTTTTACTTCCTGTATTTTGGAGCTCTGTTAAATGCATAAATGTATGATTATCAACCTACATAGACTGATTAAAAAATATATAGACTTAGTAGTATAAAATATCCTTCTTTATCTCTAAGGACAATTTTGTTTTAGAGTTTATTATATCTGGTTGTAATGTAATCACTCCAGCTTTCCTGCTATTTGCATGACATACCTTTCTCCGTTCTTTTAATTTCAATCTATTTGTATCTTTAAAGTCTGTGTTCTATAAACAACACATACTGGATCTTTTTGTTTGTTTAATACAGCTAACAATCTCTGCCTTTTGATTATTTAGTCCATTCACATTTAATATTATTGATATAGTCGGAATTACATTTTCCATTTTACTTTTTGTTCTATTTTCCTGTTTCTTTGCATGTCTCAACTTTTTATTAAAAATTAGACATTTTAAGTAATATATTGCAAAAAAAAACTTTTAATACACACATACACATACACAGGGAAAGGGGGGGAGAGTGGGGGAGAAATTTCCAGGATTTACTGTTTGCTTATTTATTTAGTGAATTGACTCTACTATTTTAGTGAAGTGAGTAAAGTCTATTTCCCCCACAGTATGAAGACTCTGATATTGTTCCTAAGAAGGCACAGCCTTGGGCACAAGCTTAGTCAACCTGGGATAACTGGTTTTATCAGGGTTCTCTTTGACTGTCTTTCCTTCTCTCTCTGGGAAGCTGTCTTCACTGGTATTACACCAGCTGTTAGGCTCTGCTAACTGCCAAATGATTACCTTATTGCATAACTTGCTCTGCAGTCCAATCTAATTAAATTTGGAATTCTTAACAGGGCTAGTTTTTGAGGCCAATATTTGAGGTTTGTTTTGAACCCAGGAAGGCTCTTCTTAACTGCTTCTCTTCTCAGATATCTCTGGCAAACCACCTGGCATGATTTAGCTTTTTGTTCCTATGAAAGTACCTGCCTCTTCTTCATTGCGTACCATCAAAATCTCCATTTTCTAGAGCACCCTTAGGCTTAAACTTCCCAAATTCTGTTCCAAATAATGTAAATTCCCTTAGGGAGTGCTTTAGAGCTCTCTGTCCTTACGGCCTTTGTCTCCACCTAAGCAAAACCTCTGAACCAGTACTTCTGCCCTATGAGCAAGCTTCAGTGATGGTGATTAGCCTGCAGTGGGTAGAACCTCTGCCCTATGAGTAGAAACTGGACTGAGGAAGGGATCACCTCCAACCTCTCAGCTGATCCTTCCTGGAAGAGAATATCTGCAACATGGAGTGGGGAAGGATGAGACATTCTGGTTACCTCTTCCTCTAGGTGAGATATAAGTGTCAGCTGAAAGCTGGAGAGGAAGAGTTTCGTCCCTTTAGCTACCTCTGTTCACAGTGAAGCTTCCATTATACTGAGCTGAGGGATTATGTGAGAGGAAGCATGTCATGGTTCTAATGCCACAGACTTATTGTCCTTACAAAATTTTTTCTTGAATAAATGGTTTTTTAAATGATTTTCAGCAGTTTTGGTTGTTTCACTGGTGACCAGGTCCATGGAGCTCCTCATGCCACCATTCCCAAAGAGCAGCTGTCAGATCAGCCTTTTGGTATTTGCTCCACATGTGTCATGATCAAGTTTATCCATTTCTAATGGCAGACAGTCTAGCCACTCAACCACATTGTTGAATTATGCTCATGGTAACTTCCCTGGTTCCTAGATCTTATAGATATGCTCTTCTTTTATAAAGAATTAGAATTCCCTGGAGCATAAACGTTGAATTGGAGCAGTTGGGGGAGAATCTGTTCTAACAAGTTATTCTCTTATTTTTTAATAGAGTTATATAAATGAACTACTGAAAAATATCCTACAGAGTGACAATCTTTAACTGCACCCTCCAACTGTCTAAACCTATCTGTCAGGCATAAACTGTGACATCCACATGAGTGGCAGTCTTTATCATGCAAAAAATACGGAGTTTACCTATATGACAATAGCTGTTCTCCAAAGAAGATATTTCACTTTTCACAGACTTAACAATAACATGTAAATTTATCAAGCTGGAATTTTTCAAGTGCTGGGATATAGTGATTTCTTATAGAGATGGAGTGTGTTTCCTTTGAGGAGTATGTTTTCATAGACTATTTCCTTCATTAGGTGTTTTTGGTTTTTTTTTGGAGAGAGAGTGAGAGAGAGAGAAACGGGGGAGAGGGGTGCACAAATGATGAGGGAGAGAAAGAGAATTCCAAGCACTGTGTGTGGAGCATTACTCAGGGCTCAATGTGGGGCTTGATCTCACGATCGAGTCTGACATTAATGGACTGTGCGACCCAGGAGCCCCTTGCCTAGCTGCTTCTTAAACTAGTGCCATGCATCATTTTAATGACCAGTGAGGTTAAAAATAGAGGTTGCATCTTCTACTTGCTACACATATAACAGTCTTGATATTTGTATTGGTGAAAAGTGAATTCACTGAATTCTAAATCCAATTTGTAGGGCTAAAAAAAGCTTGAAGTGCATTTCTGCTTAAATAGGCAATAAAAATTGGCACAAAATCAAAGACGACTATTTCAAACAATGCATTAACTCTAGCAATTCAGAATGACCATACATTCTCATATGTGAAGACTTATATTACTCATCTTTCCAAACAAGAAAATAGCATTCTTAAACATGCTTATACTATAAGCAGTCAGCTTGGTATAACATTATACCATCCAAGGCCTGAAGAAATTTACATTTTTGATAAGGAAGCCAGAATGTTACCCAATATAAATTCTTTTGTGGGGGGGGGGGGGACTTTTATAAATTGAATTAGCACATCCATAAAGAAAACAATAGTTTTGTTTTGTTTTGTTTTTTCAGTTGGATTTCTTATGCCCTGAAAAATAACAAAGCAGAATTCTGGGGGAACAGATGTCTTTTTAAACTTATTCTAGGGGTGCGTGGGTGGCCCAGTAGGTTAAGTGTCTGCCTTCTGCTCAGGTCATGATCCCAGAGTCCTGGGATCCAACCCACATCAGGCTCCTTGATCAGCAGGGAGCCTGCTTCTCCCTCTGCTTGCTGCTCTCCCTGTTTGTGTTGGCTCTGTGTGTCAAATAAATAAATAAATAAAATCCTTAAAAATAAAAAAAATAAACTTATTCTAATATGTTTTTCTATTTTAAATCATACTCACCAACTGCAAGGATTTCTGGGCAAAAAAAAAAATTTCAACCACAGTCATTTCACGTAATCCGTGTTAATAGGTAATCTTCATACATCCTAACAGAAAGAGGTTTTGTTTTTTGTTTGTTTTAAGACAAAGTTAATGGGAAATCTAGACTCTCCAAAGGAAATTTGGGGGAGGGAAAGGGAACTCTCTTTTCTTTAAAAAAAAAAATCATAAAAAATAAAATAAGCCATTTCTTTGAGTTTCTTACTTGGATTGATGGGCAATTCTTTGTGACTTAATCAAACCCAAATAATTCTTTCATCAGGAGCTTTTAAAAAAAATCTAAATTATTCTCTATCTGTATCTACGTGGAAGAGCTAGAAATTGTAACCAACAGTCTTTATTTAATAGCAAATATCCATTTGTCCATTTGATGTATGAGGGCAGTGTTTGAATTTCTCTAGCCAACAATATAAATCTTGGTTTTTATTATCAGACACAAAAGTTGTACAAAAGCCCAAATACAGGGGTTTTGGCATTTGGATGTTCCCTTTACAACTAGCAGGGGGTAAGTTGCATTGGGACAACCTTTGACTTTTCAGAAAACTGAGGGGAAAAAAGGGGCTCATTCAGACTTTGTCAAAACTTCTTTCATAGAAGTATGTTAAACACACGCGCACATGCGCACGCACGCACACACACACTTTGAGCATCAAGTAAAGACTTGAGGAACTGACTTAATCAAAGGGAAATGAATCTAGGCCCAAATTCACAAGTGATTCATCCAGGGCCTACTTTTGGAAAACATTGAAGTCATCATGTTCTTTCTTTTTAGTAGGAAGGCAGCTTAATATCCTAGAAACAATGCTGGCATTTGCTATGGACTGAAATGTGAGTCTCCAGAATCCACATGTTCATGCCCTAGGCCACAATGTGATGGTATTTGGAGATGGAGCCTTTGGGAGGTAAACAGGTCATGAGAGTGGAGTCCTCATGATGGGATTGGTGCCCCTATAAAAAGAGACACAAAGATCTCTCTCTCTCCCCTACTTGAGGACACAGCAAGAAAAATAGTAATCTTTAAGCCAGGAAGGGAATTCTCACCAAGAACCAAACTTTCCAGCACCTTGATCTTAGGCTTTTCAGCTTCTAGAATGATGAGAAATGTCTAATGTTTAAGCTACCCAGTTTTTGGTATTTTACTATAGCCCCCGGAGTGGATGAGTACAATTCTGCACCCAAGATGAGAGAACATGTGTAACTACTTAGCAAAGCACTTGCTGCATACTAGTTGATCAGTAAATGCTAGTCTCTTCCCTTGACCTTTTCAACCTCTCATTCTACTTCCATTCAGAAGACTTCTTCTTTCTTTTCTATTTTCATTCATTCTGTCTTTACTTAGAAGACAGTACAATCAATTGCTGATGGTGTAACAGTGATTAGTAAAATTATGTTATGTTTCTAGATAACACATTTATCTGAATAGCAGCCTCTGAAACAATGGCTAAAACAAAAAGTAATGATGGACATTTAAGAAATGGGGGCAGTGTTAAAATATTTTGGGGGTAGTTGGACCTTTGAGTATCACATAGGTTTTACCATGTGTGGGTAGCTCCACTGTACGTGCATAGAGGAAAACCACTGAGTCCAAAACATAAAAATAGACATTTGGATCATTCATGTTTATTACTTAAGTTGGATATAAAAATAAACATACTTAGGTGGAAAAAAAATTTTTACATCTTATCCTAAACGTGACATAGAAGTTCTTCCTTTAGAAAATATACCTGGACACTATGTTCTATAAGGCTTTACATTAACTGACCTTGACAATTCTCTGATTCATGTTGCATTGCTCTCCCTCACATTCACTGTACTCTAGCTAATAGGCTTCTGGTTGTCACTTAAGCATAGCAGTCTCATTCACTCTTAGGGTCTCTACACATACTCTTTCCCCAGGGTTTTTTTTTTTTTTTTTTTTTTTTTTTTTTTTT
>NW_024424786.1:16397236-16489002 GCF_017311325.1 Ursus maritimus
TTTTTTTTTTTTTTTTTTTTTTTTTTTTTTTTAGGCAGCCACAAGAAAAAAAAAATCTTGTTCTTTCCTGCCTTCTTTCATTCCACAAATATTCACAAGGCACCCACTGTGTCAGACACTGCCCTATATCCCTGAACAATATCATATCATATAAGTAATCAATATAACATGTTAGAAGATGGTAAATGCCATCGAAACAAAATCCAGCTAAGGCAATCAGAGGGCAAGAAGAGGGTTGCAATTGGGACGGTCATACATAAGTAGGTTTGCTAGAAATGAGAAGATAGCCAGATATCTGAGGGAAGAACTTTCCATGCATGAGTATCTGCTAGCACAAAGGTCAGAAGCTGAAGTGTCAAAAACAAACGAAGTGAAATAGGAGCAAAAGGATAATGGGGGGATCTGGGAGACATGGGGATTCACAAAGGGTTTAGAACAGAGGACTGATGTGTTAGGACTCACTACTTTAAAGAACCAACTCGGATGTTATGATCAGAATAGATCAGTTTCTCAAATTTGACACTATTGATATTTTGAAATGGATAAATGTGTGTGGGGGGGGGTCTGTTCTGTGCATTGTAGAGTATTTAGCAACATCCCTGGTCCCCTGGCCTCTACTTACTAGATATCAGTAGCGAACACCCTTCTAGCTGTGATAACTGAAATATCCCCAGATGTCAAATGTTCTTTGGGACGGTGATACAAAATCATCCCTAGTTGAGAATCACTGCTTGCTGTGGGGGAAAAGGGTGAAGGCTCAGTTGTCACCTTTGTAAAGGAAGTCCTCCTTGATCACCCAATCTAATAATCTAAATCAACAACTAGCAGCCTCAGTCACCATCCATCACACCACCCTGTTTTGTTTTCTTTGTATCACACATCATACTCCGAAAAATTATCCGGGCCATTCATTTCTTTGCTTGCTTATTGATTATCTCTTTTTGCCTAATGGTAATATAAATGCCACCAGATTAAGTATCTCATCTGCATTATTCCCTGCTGTGATACTCAATGTCTTGGAAAAGTCATTGCTGAGAATCACAGCTGAAACCACTTAAAATTTTAATTAGCTTTCCATTGCCAGAGTAAGACACGTACATACATTCTTCAACAAATATAGAACGCTATGATTCTGTGATAGAGATGAAAAGAGGTCCGGAGGGATTTTCAGAGGGCTCATAAAAGAGTATCACACAAACTTGGAGCAAACCTTACTGCTTGGAGTAGGGAACAGGGAGGATGGTAGCAAAGATCTACATGGATGCCTCCTTGACCAGTTTGGCCAACATTTTTACCCTCTAAGTTTTGTGATTTTGTTTTTGTTTATGTTTTTATCATTTGTGTCTATGAGCAGTGTCTTTGGTTACTTGTGCAATATTCTATTGCTGAATAACAAGTTACATTCTATTCTGTATTGGAATTGTTTGCAATATCTGTGTTCACCTTAGCCTTCAAAGATCAAGGCCAAACATAGGGATCTCTGGGTTCAAAACAGTAGGGTTGGAGGCAGGATACTGGAATTGCAAAAATCCATACAACAGAAGTATTCAGCTGCTTATTATCCATACTGTAGTACCTCAGTACATCAGGACCAGCTGAGTCAAGACCCTTGGACACTCCATTGTAGACCCTGTATACATGACTTCGATGTTCACAATAGGCCTACAGTGACTGCAGAGAGGCCTCAATTACTAGTAACAGATAGTTTTACTACCAATCTCTTTTTGCAAGAATCATGAGATTGAGAGATGAAAAGATCCATTCCTTACTTCATTCATCCTGCAAATGTCCACTGAGAACCTTATTGTGTCAGACATAAGTGAAGCACTGGGCAAAACTGAAGGTCTTGTGTAGTCAGTCTAGTCAGAAAGCTATGAATGAATTAGATAATTAAACATTCTGATAAGTGCTATAAAGGGAAAGTAAGGATGTTATGAAGTTTTTTATGTGGGAGCTAAATCTAATCTCAGGAAATAAGGAAAGATTTCCCTGTAGAAACAACATTTGAAATAAAATCTTTAAATTGGACAGGAGCTAAAAGGTGAAAGTCGAGTGTTCTAGAAGGACGGACAATAATATACAACAATAGTCCTATGCTGGAGAATTGAAGGAATTTTATATATTATCTATAAATAATTATTTTAGTGCGTGTCATAGACCTTGATCAGTTCATCTAATTGATCTTTTATAAAAATGAAAGATGTAGAAAAATAAGGTTTAAACCCTGTTAGCTTAACCTTTATTAAGAGCCTATTAAGTACTTATAGGATTTCTAGAATGAGGAGATACTCAATAGACATCTGTAGGATAAATGAATTAATGAATGCATCCTTTCATGTCCTGATCTCTTGAGGCTTATGAAAAAAGATTGGTAGTAAAATCCAAGATTCTTATTCCTAGTCTTTCACTAGTAATTTTAACCCTGTAACACAGTCGTGCTGTGAAGCTTGAAGTCAAGAAGACTTTACAAGAAGACAATACAGTGGTACTTTTCCTCAAGGGTCTTACCTCACATGACCTGATGTCTTAAGGTACTACCTGATGGACAGTGGGCATTTCTTTCACATGCATTTTTGCATTACCAGCATCCCACCTCCAGCCTTACTATTCTCAACCCAGATACTCATAAAATTAGCCCTGATCTATGAAATAAATGTAAATAACGATGATTGCAAGCAATGTCAATATAGAACGGAACACAAAATGTTACCCAGCAACAAAATGAAGAGAACTGTACTTTTGGAGATTAACTTAGCAATGATATTAACTTAAAAAATAGATTTGCATTATGAAAAATGGGGGCAGAAAAAAATAGGCCCCACTGGCATAAACTAAAGATAGAGAACCTGAACCTGAGAAAGTCATCCAAAATGAAGAGTAAGGGATATGTTTTAGTAAAACTGAAGAGGTAGGATCAATATAACAGAACTGATTAGCTATCGAGATAAAGGAAGTCGGGAAGTATACATTTTAATTATATTAAATCTGCTCTTTATATAGTTAAAACATTAGGGTAGGTTTTAAATATCTGCTTCTCACCCTCCTCACCTCCTCCTAAATCCTCTCTTCACAGAAGTAGAAGAATTATTAAGCGGGAAGTTGTCTGGTTGTTCTCTTGTATCAAATTAATTTTCTTCATCCCCCATATGCCAGTCATTACACAGCCTGTTCTATCTTTTGATCTGGTGCATTATTGATGAGCTCTTAAAAAGAGATTAGAACAACGATCTCCCACTCTCTTTCTGGAGAAAAAGAAAAAAACTTTATGCAAAAAAGAACTGGTGAGTTAGACTAACATAAACCATCCAACAAATCAGTGAGTCATATTTATTATAGACTTTTTGCCAAAATTAATATTAGTTTATTGGATAAGTATCTTTGAGGACGTACTGTGTATAAGCCACTACACAACTGATTTATTTGACATTTGATTAGATCTATTTTAGCATTCCATGACTAGCACTCTCTGGCTGTGAAAAAGAAAAAATTTGCCCTTAGCTAATTTTAATTCTAAAGATGTGTCTTATTAGTATTCAATAATTTCTTAATTCTTAATTTCTCTCAGGAAAGAAATTCAAGAAAGAATTTTACAGTACAGCACACCCGTCTTTGGGGTACATTGAGAGATTCTGATTTCTCATTTCATTTTTATGCATAATTATTCCTTGTTAAAGTAGGGTGTTTTTTAATGGAATTCTCTATGCCTGAATTTGAACACTTGTAATTAGAGTTCAAGTTTTATATTGCCAACATAATAAATTGAATAAGTAATGCTGATTTTAAAGTGCACAAGATGAAATCCAACCTGTTTTCATATACCAGATCTCCTAATTGACAGGTATGACCAGTCAAACTGGAAGAGAAAAAAATGATTATGTTTGTAGAAATAATCTGGAGTTAAAAAAACAAAAACAAAAAAACAAAAAAAAAACTCAACAGTAATTAATTCCCTTAAAATTAATTTTCTGGATTTAGTAAAGTGTTTTTAATTATTTTATTTTTAACTCATTGATGACTCGTTTTTAAATTTACAAATGACTCATTATTGCAGAAGCAATAAATGCTTAGAGAAATTTTTTTAAAAGCAAGAAAGAAGAAAAAGTGCATTCAGTATTACACTAACCAGTGAGAGTAACTGTTAATATCTTGTTTTGTTTCCTTCCAAATCATTTTTTAATGACAGATTTTATTTTCCAAAATACAGTGCAATCATACTATACATGCTGCTTTGTAATTTGCTTTTTTCCTTGAATAAAATACTATCATCTCAGTAAGTATTCTGCAACATACTTTTTAGTGATTATCTAAAAGTTATATATTATTGTATACATCATCATGATTTCTGTAACCAATTCCCAAATGTTTGGCACTTATGTTATTTCTAGTATATAGCATATGTTATCATAAATAGATTTGTACGTATGTACTTGCTTCTATCTTTAAGAGCATAAACTGTTTCTAACTCTCACTATCCACATCATTATGGCTGAATGTTTTTTGCAGAACTGTGGAAGTCATTCAGCCCAAGTTCACAGCAGGCTAGAAGTCCAGGGAATTAACACTTCCACAAGCAGCTCTCGACCAATGACTATCAAGAGTTGGTGTATAAATACCCCAACTCGCTTTCCCCTTAGATGAAATAATTCTGAGGCATTTATTTATACCATTCCCAAGAGATTCTCCACTGAATTAAACTTCACAAGCCCACCATAGCTAATGCAGTCCCTTATTTCTAGTAAATGAAAAGCATTTGAATTTTTATCCCTGATATTGTGTTTGTGTGACCCTAAACCAGGACACTAGAGCAGATTCCATGAAATGAAATTGATGAAAAATGAAATATATTAAGAATTTTGATATACATTACTAAATTCCCCCTTTAAATGTTGTACATTTCTACCATTTACATTATTTTATCACAATCTTGCCAAAAGATAGTCGTATCATTTTAAATGCCAATTTTTATAGGTTTTTTACCTCTTTTTAAATTAATCTTATTATTAATGAAACTTTATATTTTCATAGGACTATTTTCATTTATATTGCTGCACTTACAACTTGCCTGTTCACATTCTCAGTCCATATTGTAATTAGAAAAATGTTTTTAACTGACTTATGAGTTCTTTTAACGTTAAGCGTATTGACTCTTTTTTACTTACATCGTAAAATTACCTAGTTTGGACTGCTTACACTCACATAGCATCTACCTTGCAATCAGCTAAAAAGCTCATTCTTCATGTGGGCTGTGTCTTTCACATTGTAGAAAATATCCATATTTTTATTGGCAAATCTCTATTAATAAATGGATTTCTTGAGAGAAATTGCTATCCTAGCTTTGTTCTATTGTTAGAGTGCTAGCCAACATACCTGCCGAATACTCAATTCTGTTCGAAAGGGACTGTGGGTTCTCTTGCTAGTGACACCAACATGGACGCATGCATTATCTAACTCCAAATTACATAATCTCTGCATTCCTGCTCCCTCATCTAAGAAACAAGAATTTATATGCCTTCTTGCGTAAAATGGGAGTATCGGCTAGTATTACTGGGACTCTGAGCTTTTCAAATATAGGCACTATCCAAAAATAAGGGACTCCTGTTATGATTAAACCAAGTTCTAAATACCAATAGGCATTTCTAGGAATAAATTAGCCTTTATTCTCCCTAACAATTCAGCCATGCTGACCATTTTTGTGATCTCATCACTAACCCTGATTAAGGCATTTCAGAATTTACGGCTTTTTAAAAGAATTTCCACTGATATATCATTATCTCTGGGAACTTTAAAATGCTTCTGAAACTCAAATGTCACTCTGTGCAACAGTCTGAGTTGTGCTAATTCCCTCACTTACAGAACTGCCCTGCCTTTGACTGGATATCTCTGCATTGATGACTCTGATTGGCCAGGCTTACTATTTAAACCGTTTATTGTATTACTGCTAATTCACTTTCCTCTTTTAACTGTCACAATAATTTCCAAATCTTGGCTAACTGCCTCTCCACTCAGGGCCAACATCTTTCATTATAAAACATGCAAACTGATTAAGCTTCAACGATGGGCAGCACAGAGAAGTCAAAGGACTTGTAGCTTCGTAGCTCATCCCAGACCTTGCCTCACAGAGTGTCTAAACTCTATCAGAAGCCTTTTAAAATAACATGTGCTTACATTGTCTTTGGCACTGCCTTAAGGCTAAGAAGGACATGGGGGCATCTTTCAGAGATTTCTGGGAACACACACCCATCCTCCCACCCACCCATGATTTCTGACCTCCATATAAGCCCAAGTAAGTCAGAAGGTGAAGTTTCTGTCCCAACATACACCCTCCTAACCAGTAACATAAATATAGCTAATGGCAATATTTTTCTCACAGTTATTGGGTGTTTGTGATTTTCCAGAGATTGTGCTAAACACATTATAAGTGTCACCCCATTTAATTCTTACAACCATATGAAGTACATACTATTATTGCCGCCATTTTATAGGCAAATGAATTTAGGCATGGGGTTATTCAGAAACTCACTCAAGGCCATATAGCCAAAAGGGCTGTATTCTGAATATAGACTCTGTGTGTGTGTGTGTGTGTGTGTGTATGTGTGTGCATACATAAAGTATATATATATATATATATATGCATACACACACATATATATAAATATATATGGAAATATAGGAAATATTTGTGGATATATGTGTACTGATATCTATGTATAGGGACATATATAAATATATGTGTATTGATATCTATGTATAGGGATGATCATTACAACATTGCTTATAATAGTGAAAAAATGAAAAACTTAAGAGTCAAATATTAGATGTGGTTAAAATAAGAAACATCCAAATAACAAAATACTCTTCATCATTCATGGTGGGATAATATTAATGACCTAGAAATGTTTGTGTTAAGTAAAAAGGCTTGCAAAATACTCAGTGTAAACTTCTATTCATATACATGTACCAAAGTAGGAGTGAAAGGATATATAACAACATATTAACTGTATTTATGACTAGATAGAAGTGTGGATGATTTTCTTATTTTTGTCCCTTCCATTACCTAACCATCCTGCAATAGCATTTATTATTTTTATACCTAGGAAATTCTATTAAAGCTAATTACAAAACAGGCTCCTTTTTGCCCCAATTCTAAAATGGACATTTCTTACAAGAGAAGCAATATGGCATGGTTATTATAGAGAGTGTGGAGCAAGTTATTTTTGTCCCAGTTATCTGTAGGTAGCTGTCCAGCTCCTGCTTTGAGGTGAGGCAGCCTTCCATCTGGGAGAGCTAATTAGCGATGATAGCTGCAATCTGTAACTTTGCTGTTTTGTTTAAGTGGGAATCATTTTTTTCTTTGTGGAGTGCCAGCTTGTTTTAGGAACTACACACTTCAAGGTTATCTTTAAAAAAAAAAAAATCAAGGCTTTGAATTTAAACTAAAGTCTCATTTATCAAGCAAGTGACCAAATAAATAAAAGAGAATGAAAGGGACAGAGGAAAAGAAAGAAAAGAAGGGAAATCTATAGGAAATTCGTTCTAGCATAATCTTCAAATGACCAAATATCAGTATGGGGATGAATTTTCAAGGATACCTCCTTCAACATCCTCATCATACAAATGAGAAAACTTAAGTCCGAGCAAGGAGAAAGCATGATATTCTGGAAAATTATAGATTCAGGTAACAAGAAGCAAATACAAGGGAGGCCACTTAGAAAAGCTTAGCTCTGGGCTTACTTTGTAGCTATTGTTTTCACTCCTTGAAGGTCTGGAGGATTTCCTCCAATATAATATGATTGTCATAGTAGGCAAGGCCAACGTTGTTTCATTTTTGTCTGTTAAATCAGTGTCTAAAAGGCAAAGCCCCTAGTGAAGTATTCTATCTTGAAATTTGCCCTCTGATGAAATTAATACAGATATCTCAATGAAACTCAGTGGCAACTTGACAGATTTCCTGAATATGAAGACCTCAATTTGGGGGAAAAAAAATCAATATGTAATATGAAATACAACTTAGAAGAAAAATCGAGATTGAAATGTCTTTCTTTTTTTTTTTTTTAAGATTTTATTTATTTATGTGACAGAGAGACAGCCAGCGAGAGAGGGAACAGAGCAGGCGAGTGAGAGAGGAAGAAGCAGGCTCCCAGCAGAGGAGCCCGATGTGGGACTCGATCCCGGAACGCAGGGATCACGCCCTGAGCCGAAGGCAGACGCTTTAATGACTGCACTACCCAGGCGCCCCTGAAATGTCTTTCTATCATATACTGAGTACAGAATCAGGAGTAGCAGAAATCAACCCACTGTATTATGAGTACACTTCAAGATGGCTAAGGCAGCCTCTTTGTTGGATAGCTCCAACTTATACAAAGGGATACAGCAGAAAGAACAAAGAATTTGCAGTCCGATGGGCTTCTGTTGAAATTCTAGATCTTCCCATTGGCAGGCATTCCTGAACTCCAGCTTCCCTAATGTGTAAAAATGAGGACAATAATTCTTATTTGATGAGATGTTTAGAAAAATTAAATGGCATATGTGAATGAATAACCCTAACACATCCTAGATACTAAGTATTTCCTTCTTTCTTTCTAGTCCCCGCCCATTGGATTTTGTTCCACCTGAAGTCCATTAGGCTGAATACTAACCATCTATTCTCTTCTCCAGTACAATCACCATATTTCAAACACTTTCACTGCTTGTGTTCTGAGGTCTGCTCACCATCCCATGGTACACTATACCATGTACCCTATAGATACATAATAATTTTTCAATGGTTATCCTAAAGCGTGGCAGCATATACTACCCTCACTACTCAACCATGGTTGCTTCTGAAAAGGAAAGATCAATATTCATTTTTAATAGGATGCTTTTGATCAGTACAGTCTCAGAGCGACAAGTGGGTGTGTATATTTCTACTTAGTCACACCAACTCACTGAGACTAAAAACTAACAGTGTTTTTAGTTAATAGTTAATATTTATCAAGTACTTTTTCTGTGCCCGCCACTACTCTACGTCTTTTACACGAAGTACTAATTATCAAAGCAGTCCAGAGTAGCAGTTACCATTATTACCCCCATTTGAGGGATGAGAAGACAGAGAGGCTATTTTTCAACATATTAAACACCAAGGATCTGAGCCTGTGCAGTCTGACACTAGAATGTCTGTGCTTTTGTGATAATAAGATAACTAGAATGTCACATAAAGATGCCTAATATTCTTTTAGGAAAGAGAAAGGAGTTCTTGCTCCAAATAGGAATATCTCCATAAGCCATCAACCTGCACATTAGGACACAGAACCCCCAAGTTAACACAGCAGAGACAAAGGCAAGAGTCAAAGAATAAGAAATGTTCCCTGATGACTAAAGACAGGTATAGGTAGGGGGAGAGGAAGGATAAAAGGCTTTATCTGGCACATTAAAAACATTAAACACACTGAAGAGCTGTGCCTATATGAATGATTTCTGTGGCCCATCAGTCATGTACTTAGGACTCTTAGGTACTCATGAGAGGTACAGTTGTTTAAACAGAAGGGGATTTGGGGTCAGAATCAGTTGAAATCAAATATCAACTAATTCCTGGGCTACATGACTATGGGAAAGTTACTTCAGCCTCCTAAGCCTTTGTCCCATATCCATGAACGAGGGCTACTGACAGCAGGGTGTATGTGAGGACTTAACTTCAGTGAATTATGTATTTAACGTGCTTTTATCCTTTGAACAGCATAGGGCATTCTATAAATGGAAACATTGATAACTTGTTAATATTCTTATATCAATTCATATCTCTCAAGGTTTCTACCTGCCTTATGAGGGAGGCTCAACAGGAAAACAGACTTCAGGCACACTCCTTTATACAGGAGTGAATCCTGATCCCCACATCTGACTTCCCTTTGCCAACAGGCATAAATATTCTGTAACTGCTTCAGAGTGTACTGGTAACAACATGGCCAACTGTTCCCTGTGATGACTCAGGCATTGCTCTGAAACAGAACAGGTTTGTACAATGGGAGGCTGTGGAGCTCTCAGGTCTGAGTCACTGTGATGCCACAGCCCTCAGGCGGCGATGTTCACAAATGCCTTGACAACTCCACACACATATGTCCACCACTTGGCCCAAGGACACCTCAATACTTCTCTCCTCATTGAGACAACACAGCTCACCCACCACTTGTTACATACTCTCCTGCCTACTAATAGTCCAGCTATCCCATACGAGGACCATCTCAAATGCCACCTTTTTAGCAAAGCCTTTCCAGATGACCCCAGTCAACCCAGATGATGATCTTCTTTAGCCACCAGCCTCACAGGACATTGCAAGCCGACTAATTTTATTTATGCACACTTAACTTTTTTTGCACATTTAACATTTTAATGTGGCCTTTTTAATTTGGCCAAGGAAGTATCTTGACTTGGTCTCAACAAACTGTTTAGAATTTGTTGAGAGCAAGAATGTGATCTTATTCATTCTACAATCCCCCAAATTATAATGTACACAGTGGGTGCATAATACATAATAAAGTGAAATAAGAGCATAAAACATAGTCAACTCTTCAATCTAGGCCTAGCAATGGTATGTCTGCTACCTTGTATAACATGTAAAAATTGGGAATGTTCCCAATGACTTTTAATGCCTTCTCATGTATTTTATAATTTAGTATTTTATATGAAAGCATAGTCTTTAAACTGATATCACTGAATTTTTATTGAATACTCTAAAAAGAAAAATGACAAATATTTTACTACAACAATTCTAACTTATTTTCTCCATTAAAAATTAGCTGGTCAATCTACGTGTTTCTGAAATAATAATTTGTGAAGCTTTCAGCAGTCAAGGAGTCCTGGCTTTTTCTGTATTTGAATAACATATCACTACTTGAAGTGCTTGCTTTCACCACAAACTTAAAGTAACTAAATTGAGCTTGTTAACCTCTTCCAAAAGCAGTTCCTACATTCAATGTCTCTGCCTTTGTCAGTAACATCTTACCTGCCCAGTAGCTCCAAACTATTGAGTTAAAGTAATATGAAAAAGAGAAAGCACTACATATATATATATATATTATATATATATGTAACCTGACATATTGTTACCTACCAACGCTTGGCAATTCCTGTTGAAATTTTGTGCTGTGTCTCTCGTCTCTTCTATCCCCTTCTGTCCATTCTCCTGGACACGACTTCCCTCCTCCCCACAAACCATCCCCTCATACCTGAATTACAGCAGAGCTCTCTCGTCAGCCTCCTTGACTTTAAGCTCTCTTGATCTATTTTAAGTAGAGCTTCAATGCATTTTCTTCCATAAATAGCACTTTCATAATGTTGCTCCTGTACTTAAAAACCTTTTATGGTTTGTGAGTTCTTACAACTTCACAGCTAAGCTCTTTCCCCTGATCTTGTGTAGGCACCTTATTTTCTACTTGCTTCTGTTAGATGAGCTTCTGACCCATTTTACCAATATACAAGGAAGGTGATTCACTCAGCCCCCACCAACCCAGTGAACTCAGTGCCAAGCACTGCATGACATGCTGCATGAATGAGAGGCCGCTGACTTTGAGAATGTCATGATAAGCCAGGGAAGATAGAATACAGTTAGACTATCAAAGTAGAATGGTAATGTTTGAGTGGATATACAGTACAATGAAAATATAAAATAGAAAGCTAGCAAAGTGGGTTGCACAGGTTGGAAGGACCTGTGCCAAAGTGGCATAGTTCTTCATGATCTATGGGAAACACAAGCTATTCACATTCCAACTTTTACCCAGTTTTCCACTCATAGGTTGCTTTTCTCCAATCTACTCATCCACCAATGATTAACTCAAGATCCAGCACTGTATAATGAGGCACAAGAGGTCTTAATTTGATTTTTTCCTCAAACAAATCCTGAGATAAGGACTTCAGTGAAAGAAGTTTATCAGTGCTATAAACTCAAGGAAACTCTGGAAGGGGAATAATAGAAACAAATAGGTATATTACTTAAGAAGAATATTATCAAGTAAATTACCCCTATGGATAACAACAGCTTAATCCCACAGGGCAAGTCCCAGAACAACAACATAGCACACACACCTCAGGGTTTTCACCTGTAAAGAACAAGGAAGCTGGAGTATTTTTACACAAACTTCTGTTACTTATTGTTTGGGCTTGATCCCAGAAGATGTTAATACTTCAGGCTTTCCAAACTTCCCCACATTCCAGCAAAGCTGCGTCCCTAATGAAAGTCCTCAAGCAAAAAGATAACAGCACAGGAAATTCAAAGTCTTCCCTTGGAGCTTTGATTTAGAGAGGCCAGGAGGATATGACCCTGAACCAACAGAGGCCTCTAAAAGAATCAACTATGAGTTCTAATGAGGGTACCACCTCTGCCTCTTGTTATGACTGTGACTTTGAGGAGGTCAATTTTCTGAGTCTCAGTTTCTTCATCTTTAAAAGGGGGTGGTGATTACTATTGGTGATTTTTCAATTTCTGAAAGTAGAAACTATGATCCCCCAAAGAAAATCTTGAATAGAGCCCTAATCTGTAAAACAAGTGAAAACAAAGTTGTTCAGGTTGAAGCATTAGCAGAGAGTTTCAACTAAGAGACATCTTCTTGGATACCTGTAGTTTCCAGAGAGCAAGCGAACTATTCTGCATCACTGGACAGTGTCTAAGATCTCCATGGCATCACTGCATTCCCTCCATCACTAATGTTCTATGATGTTTGGTACTCAACCTGGTTCTCTGAAAAGGAAAGAAAGGCGCCAAGCATTCACTGAGCAGTAAACATCTTGCCTAATATTGTGTATACGATCTCTCTAATGATGGCTCAAACATTTCTATATGGCAGAACAGTGATTGGCAATCAAGGCAGGGTATAGTTTGTGGTGTAGAGTTCTCGAGAGTATGTTTGAAAAACAAACTAATGACTAATTTTATTTAGACCACACAACCTATTTGCAGTGACTTTGGGGATGGAAAGAAAGAGATCATGGGTGATTAAAAATTCACAAGGCTAACTTTTTTATGCCATCACATTTCATTAAATCTTCATAGATATATGAAATAGTTATTGTTGCTACCATTTTTTAAAATTTTATAATTATTAACATTGTAATAATGTGTGTCTGGATTACTGCAGATGTTCAAAATGTTCTAGCTATTTGATAATGGTTATGACTAGGATGATGAAGATGATTTTGTAGAGTCATGTGTTGATAGTGTGTTACTTAAAGCCATGAGTGTAGCTGAAATCACAAGGTGAACGATCATTGAAAGAAAAATGGAGTGGAGAAAAAAAGCATTTGGGAACAGCTATATTCTGGATGTGTTAGATTATATTTTGCAATGAATAGCCACAGTATTTTTATTCCCACATGTTTTCTAGATTCCTGCCATTTCTCCATCAAGAAGATGGTCTATTTCCCTTCCTCTTCAACCTCGGTGGGCCTTTATGATCACCTAAAGAAATAAAACACAAAAGGATACATGACTTCCAAGAAAGGTCAAAAAAGCTGGCCTTTTGCCTTGAGACATGTAATCTTTGACTCCATTAACTGCCAAATAAAAATTCTGGCTAGCCTGAAGGCACTGTTAGAAAGTTTAGCAGCACCACTGCTTGCTAGGATGTGGAAAAGAGGGAAAATGCCCCTAATGAACTAGATGATATAAGATCTCAGAGCACTGAAGTGGCTGCCCACCTTCTAGCTGACTATGGTAAAGTGCATGAGGAGAGCCATAACCTAAAGAAAGAATTCTTAAATATATAGGAGCTGGGGCTCGCTGAGGAAATAAAACCTTGTCATTTTGAGCCTCTCTGGAGGAAAAACAATCCTAAAATTAAGAAATAGCCTAAGAATACAGAAAAAAATCTAGCACGCAATTGGAAAACATGGTCTAAAGATAGAGCGAGGAGTATAACTATAAAGAGCTATATTAAGAAAGATCTGAAGTAGTGCCTGAAAAAGACGAAGACCTTCTAAGACTATCAAGCATGTCTCACAGACCCTTTCAATCACTCGATAGGACTTCTAAGAGTCTGAAGTACATTGTCCCACAACTGTCTCAAACGAAACTCAACGTACCACAGGGATTATTACCCTGAAGAGGTCCATGGGTGTTACTTTTGTCTAACATAATCGTTTAGAGATTGATACATGAAAAAACACACCACATTTTGAAAAAGAACTATATCAGATTAGCTGGAAAAAAAAAAAAAAAAACAGAAACAGCATCAAATGAAAGAGGCCATGCTTGAGCTTCTACCAGCATGAAACAGACTGGGGGGAAAAAAAAACAGATCTGCACACACGGGAACCATTCTATGAGAGACACAAAGACAAATGCTGTGAAAAATCATTTTGAGACAGTACACCTAAACCTTAATCAAGGAATTGGCAACATATGCCCAGTTTTTTTTTTTTTCAAATTGCTACAGACCAATGACTGCTGTTCTGCCTCTTTCCCCCTTTCTGAAAGGGAACCACTCTGAGGAGCCTCACCCATATCTAAACCTGATTATAAGATCCTGGCCCTTGAGAGTGATCCAAATGTCATTAATAGCCTGATAATTTGGGGAGGAGGGGTTGTCTTAGGGGACAGAGTGAGCCTATTTTGCATGTAAAAGGGATGTGCACTGTTGGGGCCAGAGGGCAGAGTGTGGTAAGTTCTATTTTCCCAAAGTACCAATAAAAATATTTGATTCCACACAGTCTTTCAGAATCTTGTCTCATCACCAGCAAGAGTAGATAGAGTTGATTTCTCCTCTCCTTGAAACTGAGCAGGCCTTTGTGACGGTCTTGATGAATAAAATGTTTTAGAAGGGACAATGCATGACCTCTGAGGCTAGGTCATAAAGTGTTATCATTCTGTCTCTCTCCATCTACCTACCTAGCTCAGAAATGTGTCTTTGAAGCTCTGATTCACCATGTAAGAAGCATGTTTACCCCAAAACTGCTGTATTAAAAAAATAATAGGGGCGCCTGGGTGGCACAGCGGTTAAGCGTCTGCCTTCGGCTCAGGGCGTGATCCCGGCGTTATGGGATCGAGCCCCACATCAGGCTCCTCCACTATGAGCCTGCTTCTTCCTCTCCCACTCCCCCTGCTTGTGTTCCCTCTCTCGTTGGCTGTCTCTATCTCTGTCTAATAAATAAATAAAATCTTTAAAAAAAAAAATAATAATAATAATAATAATAACCTATGGAAAGAGCCTGCATACATACAGATAGATGCCCAGAGATCCCCACCTGCTACAGCCTCCATCTATTCACGTCTCCCCACTTCTCCTAGAAGCCAGACGTTAGTGAATAAGCCTTTAGATGATTCCAGCCCTGCATTCCTGATTGCAACTGCATGAGAGAACCTGAGAACCACCCAGTTGAGCTAGTCAACCTCCAGAACTGTAAAGGGTAAAAATAAAATGTTATTGTTTTACATCAGAAAGTTTGGAGGTGGTTTGTTATACAGTGATGGATAACCAGAACACAATTTTTTCAAAAGCTAGAGGAAGTGGTAGTCACATAATTAGGTAGAACTAAGATAGTAGAGCCTTGTGGAAGTCAAAGAAATTCAAGAGAAAGTACTCTTCATTAACAAAGTCTGCAGAGAGGAAAAGTAAAAGGAGGACTGAAGAAAGTTCACTGGAAAGTAAATGCACTTGCCATCTCCTTTCTAGGATGTAAAACTGACTAGCCCTCTTAACACAGAAACAGTATCAAATACAGGAAAGCACCAGGATATGTTCCCTCTACCTGAATTCCTCTTGTCCTACCCATCAAGTTCTTCTCCAGCCCCATCCAAAAGTCAAAAGGAAAGCCACACTCATTATCAACTATAAGCAAGGCATGATGTAGGTGTTTTTATGTCCATTAATAATAATGTCCAAATGGGTATTATCCTCATATTACTGATGATTAATATAAGGTTTAGAAAAATTACATTATTTGAAAATAGACATACAGCTAGTAAATGGTGGACCCATTATTTTAACCTACTCCCGTATGAGTTGAGTAGCCATAATAGAACTATAGTCAGCTCCTCATGATCAAATCTAGTCCAATGGAGACTAAAATGGGTCGGATGAGTTAAGTGCTGGTCTTCTCTGAACTCTTCCCTCCTCCATATGGCATCCTCCAGATGGTTGGAAGCTCAAGAGAATGATCTGTGGCAATCAGTTTTTCTCTCTCCCCACCAATGCCAATTCATGTATTGCTTTCCCATAAAGCCCCAGACTCCAAGAGAACTGCCTTCTGTAGGCACAAATTAAGCCTGCTCTATAACAGCATGAGGAAGCTAAGCTCAAAATTCTAAAAATGAACTACAGAAAAGTGTGTTTAATACAGGAATCAGGTTCCAGATTGTGTCCTGTTTACAAAGGCACATATTGTGCTGATAGTAAAAGCAAGCGAGTTCTACTTTCATAATGGCAGCCTAAAATGAATGCCACCCACCCACACTCCCACCCTACCCACACTCACACTCCATCAGAGCAAGCCAATCTTAAATGCACCTTGCTCTGAACTACACAGACAAATAGAACTCTGTGCACATATTTGTGTGGTTTATCATCTTCCCCAAACTGCTTTACCAATTGAAAGGAAAGAACTAGCTCATCCACATATGCATTCTGGGCTTTTAAGTTTTAACTCACAAGATAAATGCACTCTTGTAGTGACCATAGGAAAACCACTTAGATGAAACAGGTGTCATTCACTGCCAGAAGTCAGTGCTTCAAATTGTACTCGAGAGAATTCTAGGTTCTAGAAGACTCTAATAGTTATTCAATAAGAATAGGGTTTTGTGGTCAAATAATTTATGGAAGCACAGCAGCTCATTTTACTCTTGGAAATCTACACCACACATTAGCATTTTCAGATGTAAGAAGTCCTACAGGTTACAATTCTATCTGTTTAAACCAGGATTTCCCAAATTTATTTTACCATAGAACTTTATCTTCATACAATATCTATTATTTCTCTTTTAGAACATCATTCTCCAAGCAATACAAAAGGGCAAACACCATTCTCATTCTCCTGCATGAAATTGTTTTAGAACAATTGGTAGAATGATGGAAGGATGAGTTTTTATCCTTCTTAACTTGCTTAAATATCTGATATAACTGCTGGAGAGGATGAAGAAAGATAGAGGCAAATCAAGCACTGTGAATGTGCAGAGGAGTTTGAGAAGCACACAGAATCAAACAGATATTGTTACCAAACACACGTTGAGTGTAGTTTTCTCAGGAAATAGTATGATGAAAAGATTATGGGCTTTGGAGTAAACATGGTCTACTAAAATTCTATCTCTACTGCTTACTGGCAGAACAAGTGCTTTTTAAAACTTGTTTAAAGCAAGTTATTTAATCTTCCTGAAATTTAATGTCTTTGTGTGTAAAATGAGGATAAAAATAGTTACTTTGGAGGAGTGATTATGAGAATTAAATCAAGTGTAGTATAAAAATGTCTGCCACACTGTAGGCATGAAATAATATTTTTCCTTTCTGGTTGTTACCTTACTTCTTCACTTAAGCAATTTTATATTTTATGAATAAAATAATAGACCCGGATGACTGGACAAGAACATACGTATTTAAGTTACAGGCATTCTAACTCCAGTTTATACAGTTATGTAAATACCTTAAAGAGCACAGCACAGGGGGGGAAAAAAAAAAGGAAGGCTTATTTGTAAACAGTAGCCTTTCTAGGCTACTCTTATGTTCTGACAATTCGAAGGAATCATAAAGGAAGTATTTTAAAGGAAAAAACTGTTCTATTTTCCCCATCATGCCTTCTTGTACACCGAAACTAAAGATTTTCCTCCTCAATGATCAACCCCAAAAGCATTCTGCCATTTAAGAAATCCTAATAGGGAATTAAGTCTCTGTATCTATGTTTTCTTACTAAAAGATCTATTTACATTTACTAAAATCCAAGTCAACTTTTTTTCATGTCTTCCTCCCTCTTTTTATAGTTCCCACGGAAACCAGTGTAGTCCTGGGCTCATACCAACTCCTCAATGAGTATTTATTAATTATTTTAAGCCATTCACAACTGTAAAGAGGTGCTAAAGACAGAATCATAACCTTCATATGCTAAAGCCCTAAACCGCAATGTGATGATATGGAGATGGGATGTTTGGGAGATAATTAGCTTTAGATGTGATCATGAGGGTGGGTCCTCATGATGAAATTAATATCAATCAGAGAGCTTACTCATCCCCCCCCCGCCCCCACTGCCACCACAGAAGAACACAGCAAGAAGGCAGTTATCTACAAGCCAGGAAGAGAACCCCCACCAGAAACTGCCCACCGTCATGGTCTTCATCTTGGTCTTGACCTTGATCTTGGACTTCTAGCCTCCAGAATTGTGAGAAAATAAGTTTCTATCATTTAAGCCCTCCAGTTTATGGTATCCGAAACTAAGACAAGAGGAATAAGATTTGAAATGTTATGGTATCCCAAGCTGGCAAAAACAAGAGGGATGAGATTTGGAATGCTGGAAACTAAAATCAATGAGATGATCTCTTTTCCTGGCATTTTTCCCTTGTGCATTTATGTGCGCTGATGTTTTAAAGTCTCTTTTCAGTTAGTAGTATCAGGACTAAAGGAATCAATCACAGTAATTTCTTTCCTAGGTGATCTGAAGAAATTTTTATCAAAACATCACTGAAATGTAAGTCCCAGAAGTCTCAGATTTCAAACACAAAATTTTGCAACCTAGGAACAAGAGAAGTTACAGCTCCATGTATAAAGTTTGCTGTAGAGTTAACCCAGGGAAATGCAGTTGTTCAAGCACTTAAAATTATCAACTGAATCATTCTGTGGTTATGTATAGGCTGAAGGAGTAGATACAGGAATTAAGAAAGGAAATGATAATAGTAATAAATATCTGCTGGCTACCGAGTACATATTTGTTTACTTGATGTAGTAGGAGAAAAAAGAATAAAAATTTTGGCAAAATAAGACCATGCTCTCAAATCATTCAGCTTTGGAAGACATAATTAAACAAACAGAGGTGCAAAATGCAGAATATGTCTACACCTAGAGAGTATTCAGAGAGCAACCTTCAACTCAAGTCATGAATTAAGTAATATCCATTAGGTAGTCCAATGGGCATTGAGGTGAGGTATACAATAAATATTTTTGATTTGATTTGTTCCAGAAAAATCCTATTTAATTCAAAAGCAAAACTTGGAGAGATACTAAGGAAACTAATGCATTCCACCCACCAAATGGCAATCCATCAACTATTAAAATTGAGGAAAAGTTTTAACTATTAAGAGGAATAATGCATATCAAACAGAAAGGAGATATTAGCAATATATACCAGGATAACAATATGAATGCTTGTATTGTACAATTACAATCTGGTTGTAACAAGAGAACTTAAAAGCAGTTTGTTTTACTATCTCATCAGAATTTTTGAATCCCAATCCTTCCAAGTCTAGGCTTTTCCCTGTTAGGGCCCAGGCTGGTTTATTAACATAGGCTTTGGAGAAGAATTTGCCCCTCTTTCCATTCCTCCTTTGTATGAATGTCTATGCTCCCCCCAAATTTATATGTTAAGTCCTAACACCTAAAGTGATAGGATTAGGAAGTACGGCTTTTGGCAGTTATTAGCCCCATCTGCCATGTAAAGATACAGTGAGAAGTCTACAACCAGGAAGAAGGTCTTCACCCAACTATACTGGCACTGTGATCTTGGGCTTCCAGCCTCTGAAACAGTGAGAAATAAATTTCGGTTGTTTATTAGCCACCTAGTCTATCATATTCTGCTAGAGCAGTGCAGGCCAACTAACACACCTTTTGGGAAGTGTTGGCTGCCTGTGTTCTCTTTCTGGTGCCTACTGACCTTTGTCAGGACTTTGGAGCTTGGTGTCTCCTCAGACACCCCTCAGGGTAGCACTCTTGTCTTAATCCCTAGCACTAACCCCAGGGCTTCTGTAGTTCTGATATTAAAGTCATCATCCCCATGGCAACACCAATTATTTTCTTGATGAGAAGGGAAGGGGTTCCCCTCAACATTATTAGGACTCACAACAGACCCCAAACAGGAATGTTTCATTCTTTTAGATTTTTATCATGTCTATGGTGTTTTAAATTTGCTGATAGCCTCATTCTTGCCATTTCTCACAGTTACTTATTTCTTTCGTGGAAATGGGTAGGTTTCCTGAGGAACCAGATTCAAAGACAATTGTCAAAGACCCTTACAAGAAAGTGACACTCAAAATCACCTTTCTTCGACCCCAGTACTCAACCAACATTCCTAAACTATTCTACTGATGGCAAACTCTGTTCTAGGAAAGTATGTTTCCCTTCCTATCTGGTATATTATGTAAACACAACATTTTTGACCTTAAATTTTAGTAAATCTCAGTCTAAGACTAGTCATTGGGATCTATCCTGACCAATCGTTGTATGTTTTCAATGTCCATCAGGACTTTAGGGAGAAGAAAATAACAGTTAACATCATTCTTTGAAGTCAAAAAACATAGCTTCAAGTCCTGTTTCTATCATTTAATGGTTATGTGACCTTGAGCAAGTTACTGAATCTTGCAAAGCCTCAATTTCCTTATTTATCAAATCAGGGTAATAAGCAATTTTCTCAAAAGACTGTTGAGAAGAATAATGAAATGATACTTATAACTTAGCCAAAGACTGAGACATAGTAAGAGTTCAGCACATGTTAGTAAATGTGAGAATGATGATAATGATCTAAAATAAATCACAGTTGCCTCACCTTCTCATGTGTATATTCCCATAAAGAACTCAAAGAAGAGAACCCCTTTGGTCATCCTGGTGCTCAGGGAGTATATTTAGTTAGAAGCCAAGTATGATTGGTGCTCCATTAAATGTTATGTATAATTCCTATCCTGTGATAAACATTTAAAGATAGTAATCATAAATAAAACCCACTTTATACTCATATACACAGTTTTATGAGCTAAAATCCATAAAAAGCACTACAAATACTGTGATATATAAAATATGTAAGATGCAAACCACTGTTATAAGAAAGATAAATTAAGTAAGAAAACATAGGAATGTATTTCATTTTTAATGTGAAGACACTTAATACACCCTATAGGGAAAGAGCTAAAATATAAGTGTACCTAAGTATTCCAGACAAGTTCATCACCAGGAAGTCAGAAATACATGTAAGTAAAATAGAATCAACTAGTCTTCTAAGCACAATATGGGGGGGAAAAAGACAAATAACAGTAAAATTGAGGACAAAACTTCATCTTTGGTGTTTCTACAGACTGAAAAATGAGATTGTTCAGAATTTTAGGCACATGCACTCAAGTAAAATAGCTTATTACGAATCACTCCATAAGAAAAAAGAAGCCTTGAAATCAAGCCAGATAGAAAATGCAAAACTATTGACAATTGTCCCGGGAGCATCTCAAATTGAGCAGTAGCAGTCAAGATATATAATGGAGTTACTGTGGGTAGAGATAAATCTCTTATGCCTTATCAATTACTAAGTCACAAATAGGACACACTGCCTCCTAAGACACTTAAGTTTCTTAGTTCTCTTGAGAAACAAAAAAATAAAAGTTATAGGCATTTTAAAAGTTGGTGGGAAGTATTATTATGAGTAATGTATAATGTGATACTAATTCCACAATCAAAACCCAATTTTCATTATGTTCACATCACTTGGATTTGCCTGAATTAGGTTCATCTAATATGTATTTTGAAAACACAATCCACAAGGTTGCTGTTCAGAAAATAAGTATATGTTTTTCTAGTGGTTTATACAGGGAAATAAACTCTGGAGCAGAATTGCATTTCAGGATTAGTAGATAGAAAGTTTACTTTTATTGGGGAGGCGGGGGTGGGTTGAGGGGGGAGTTTCAAAGTTGACTCCTCGTAATTCAGAGCAGTAGGAGTGAATGTCATTTTCTGTTCTAAGCATTAGCACACGTACTGTACAAGTATGACACCCATCATCTCACTGTCACTGTTGGAAGACTGTAGGAGTATTTGAAAAAAATCCACCTCATGAGAGGTGCTATTGTAGGTAACAATATACTCTGATGTTTGCCTGGTCTCTTGGGCAATATTCATTTTTCTCCTTTTCCATCTTATTCACTGGCATTTGTTTTGGTTTGTCTGTGTTTCTTCTTGCATACAAATAATTCAGTGATTAATACTAGGCAAATGTAAATTATAGAATTAAAAGGTAATCCTATTTAATTATTTATATATGTACAAAAAATGGTATTGTCAAAGCAATCACCCTCAGGAAGTACAATGTGCGATCTGAATGAGTTGGGAATAAGTTTAGTCTAAAATTTTAGTTACAAAAATCTTAAGTGAACCAGACACCTGAAATGATGTTCCCCATTTTTCATATTTCCACTTTTATAACACATGATATTTTCTAGACACAATAAGAACAATGATGACAACATCAATAGTTACTATTTTAACAAGATCATTTGTCAATGCATTCTGGGTCATTTGAAAGGCTGAAGTGCCCTGTAAGAAAATACAAGTTTTTCATAATAAAGTGAAAGTATATTAAAACTCATAAGTCAACATATTAGAAAAAGAGCATATGGGTTCCAGAATCAGACATATTTGGTCAGGTTGGAATCCCAGCTCTGCCACTTAATGGCTCTTGGAAAGTTAATATTTTTCAGTCTCGATATTTTATTAGAAAAAGAAAAACATATAAAAACTCTTGCCTCCAGCAATTCCATTTCTAGGTATATACTCCAAAGAATTAAAAGCAGGGACTCAAACTGATACTTGTACAATAATTGTCATAGCATTATTATTCACAATAGCCAAGAGGGAAAAACAACCCAAATGCCCATCAACAAATGAACAAATATGGTATCTATAAACAATAGAATATTATTCAACTGCAAAAAAGAAGGAAATTCTGATACATACTACAACAGGAGTGAATCTTGAAAACTACGCTAAGTGAAATCAGCCCGACACAAAAGGACAAATAGCATATGATTCCACCTTTATGAGGTACCTAGAATAGGTAAGTTTATAAAGACAAAAAAAAGAATTTACCAGGGTCTGATAGAGAGAGGGAGGGGTAAATGGGGAGTTAGTATTTACTGGAAACAGTTTCTGTTTGAGATGATGAAAAAGTTTTGGAGATGGATAATGGGGATCGTTGTACAACATTGCAAATCTACTTAATACCATTGAACTGTACACTTAAAAGGGATTAAAATGTTAAATTACATATATATAAACTTTATAATATAAACATAAATATATTTTATATGTAAATATATTTATAAATATTTTTATTATATATTACAAATACCTATTATAAATACAATATATAATGTAGATTTTAAACAATAAGAAAAGCATTTGCTTTATGGAATTGTGAAGATTAAATTAGATAAAATATCTAGTGCCAATAAATACCTGACCAATGCAATTCTGAACTCACTCCAATTCCAACTCCTTTTCCTTGCCTTTTTTAGAGAATAGCACACATATTTTTAAGCCTGTGCCATGTTAATTCACATTGGCACAAAAAAGGTGAGAGAAATCACGGGTGTCAAAGTATATTGTCTTGATGAGAAACATAAATCCAAATGTTCTGACCAGAGAATTCCTGAACTGCTCATGGCCTTTTCAATAGATTAAAAGCACTCTCCAACTTTTCAATGAACTATCTACATTCTCCTCATATAAACCCCCCAAGTTTTGAAGTTTGTTTTCTCCTTTTTCAGATAATTTATTTTTCTTATCTCTTTGGAACAATACTTGACATAAATAGGATCCATTTATTCACATATACCACAAATGTAAAATATAGAAGGCACTGTAGGAGATCCCAAGAATTAGCTAGCTCCCTATCCCCAGGAAATACAGTAAAGAAAAGAGATGGAAATAACAGATTCCCTTCCAGAGCCTGAAAGTTCCTCAGAGGATTGTTCTCCAAGGGACTTCCATACTATCATTGGCATTTCTGTTATTTCTATTATTACCTCTTTTCTCCAACTTCTTCTACAACCCTAACTGCTCCTTAATATATATAGGTCTGTAGGAATGCTGACAATACTGACTCCATCTTTGGCCCTCCAACTTGTTCATGTCCCTGTAATGACCTCCCTTGGGGCTACATGTTGGAAGGCTTATTCTGATACTCCCTCAAGTTGTTTAGATAACTCATAGAGATCACATAGTTTCTTCCCCTCGGGCACACACATGGCACCATGAGGTCTATTAAATGTTAAACTCTTTGGCCACACCACAGTGACCTCCGCACATCCCCTCACTCTATAAAATCTGTGGATTAAGGTCCAGACTTTGCAGAGAATAGCCATGCGATGCCTGGATCATCATCCGCTTGATGCCCCCTGTCAGTAAGTTACCCTGAATAAAGCTCTGTGTAAATGACATGGAGTGGCTTCCTTCATTTTTTGGTCGCAAAGTACCTTTCAGTTGGCAGAATACTTTACTGCTCCTCCTTCATCTTCTAACAAGTTCTCTGTGTGTTTATATATGCATGTATATATATCACGTATATATCAACATACATACATATATTTATGTGTACATACACACAAGCACACACACACAGGAAGAGGGAAGGTTGAGAAAGAACAGGCAGGGAAGTTGCTTGGGAATTACCTCCACAACCCTCTCTAGTTACTACTGTTCTGTTGTCTTCCTTCCACTTGCAAAGTGAATAACATATTAATTCTCTCAATTTTTTTTTTTCAGTTCTTCAATCCAGTGCATTGTTTCCAACCTCAACAAAATTTCTCTTTCAAGATTCACCAACAACTTCCTTAATACAGAATCCTAGAGTCCAGTGGCCTCTTTCAGACTTCTTTGCCAAGAAGCTTCTGCTGTATTTGACAGCACTACTTGACCCATAATTTTTGAAATCCCTTCAACCTTGGTGTCTATGACACATTCAATCTCATTCCTACTCTTTGTCTCAATCAGCTCTGTGCATCATTCCACTCTCTTCTCCTACGTCCCAAATTGTGGGTTTCCCCAAAACTCAATGCATCATCCTATCCCCTTGTCCCTAACAGTGTTGCCTTTGAGAAGCTAGTTTACCTGTGTCCTTCCAAATTATACCTCTACTTATATCCTTTATCCTTATATCCTGAACTTTAAAACATTTTTTTCAGAAACCTAGTGAATATTTTTATTTCCACGTCGTGTTTTCATCAAAAACCCAACATTTCCAAAATCTAATTAGTTTTCCTTCCCTCTTCACCCAAATTGAGTCTCTGTCGCTTTTTCATTGACCCATTTGTTCAAGAAATGAAGCCCAATACCATTGATTTATCTCTGATTTGTCTACTATTTGTTCCTTCAACATGATATCCAGAAACCTCCCGTAAATTTCTAAACCGCACCCTCACCAAGGTCCTCATTTCATGGTTGGATTACTTGAATGGCCTTCAGTTCGTTTCCCTGATACCGATCTGCCACACACACTGCTGGAGGACAAACATTGAACAGTATAGTACCTAAACACAATAAGCCCGATTTTTTAAATAAAAGTATATTGGAAATGAGTAACAAAAACCTTTCATAAACAACTCAGATCCATCTATTATTCTTTACTGCCTTCTAAATCAAATCTAAATTTCTGTGTCTGGATTTGAGCTTCTTTGTAACCTGAAACCACTCTTCCCAGTTAACCTCCTACTCTCCAAGATACACATTCATTCCATTATCCTGTTAATCATCTTACATCCCTCTCACTTGTTGGCCACACTCACTTTCGCCTATTAATCTCACCATCTCTCCCTCTGCCATTCTTCTAAACTCGGACAAAAGCAATTTCTTCTGTGATCCAAACCAACATTCCAACTCAAAGACACATTTCTTTAACTTCTTTGCTTCGGGGATGTAATTTAAAACTTGATGATATACTCTAGAATTACTGGCCCTTAATTCACTAGTCCCCATTTTGATATAGTTCAAAATTCACCTAACTAGGGTTTAAATTTTTGCTTTGCTATCCACTAGATGAATGGCTTGCAAAAATGTGTACACCTATATGAGCACAGTTTGAGTTTCTTCAGAGGGATACCAATAACATTTCCATGGCGTTAATGGGAACAGAGATAAGATAACGTAATACTATATTAGTTTACTAGCTGCTACAACAAGTCAGCTTGTGTAGTGGCTCAAAACAATGCACATTTATTATATTTCTGGAGATCAAAAGTTAAAAATGGGTAGGTATGATCCAGTAATTTCAGTTCAGTAAACAAAAACACTAATTCAAAAAGATATATGCACCCCTTTATTTCAGCATTATTTACAATAACCAAGTTATGGAAGCAACCCAAGAATCCATAGATAGATGAATGAAGATGTGGTACACAGACACACAGACACAGTGGAATATTACTGAGCCATAAAAAAGAATGAAGTCTTATCTCTTATCATTTGTGACACATGGATGGACCCAGAGGGTACCATGCTAAATCAAGGAAGCCAGGCAGAGAAAGATAAATACCATACGATTTCATTTATATGTGGGATCTAAAAGCAAAAATGAGCAAACAACCAAATAGCAAATAGACTCTCAAGTACAGACAACAAACTAGTGGTTACCAGGAAGGGAGGGGGATGGGAGGGATGAACAAAGTAGATGAAGGGGATTAACAGGTACCAACTCCCAGTTACTAAACAAATAAGTCAGAGAGATGAAAAGTATAGCATAGGGAATATGGTCAATAATATTATAATTACATATGGGGACTACACTCCTATAGTTTTCCCCATGATCTATCATGTGCAAAGCTAATGGCAGATGTTGAATAAAGGGCTGTTAATTTTGGTAAAACTCTATGCGTGTCAGACGAGGTGGGACTGAATCATTCCCTCCTGTCTCTAGTACACATCCCATTTTGTAGATGTACCATATGCACACCCTAAGGTCTAGCACAGAAAATAGTAAGGACATAGTCCAATTCATTCCCAGCAGGGCTTATCCAAGTGTAATTTTGCTCTAGCCCCACAGTAACAATTTTATTCTCATTTGCTTGGGTTACGTCACCTAACTTCTCAAGTTTTCTTTATAAAAACTATATAGGTTGCAGTCTCCAGTTTCTTATTCCAAACAGGGATTTGATGGAAAAAGCATAAGCTACATATTTCCTCTTATGAAAATAGATATATTACAAACAGTCAGATTTTCTATAAATTAACATTGTAAAAAACCCATCTCTAATGACAAATGATTCTTTAAGGAAATAATTGTTTTGTTTTTCTGTTAAGCCGCACCAGGTGGTAGTGCTGCAGCTCCTAAGAAAAATAAAAACTCAGCTTCATTTCCAAATAGTAAAAACCGTGATACTCCTCTTAGAGGACATATGAATATGAAATCCTGCAGTTCGAAGTAGAAACCATCTAGGTTAGATTTTGAGTTTTTTCTCTTTTTTACACTTGTTTTAATGATACATGTTTTCCTAGGTCATTTCAAGGTTCCTTTTCTGTGAGTTAAGTTTTATACATTATCCTTGGAACACCAAATTCCACGAAAGCAGTCTTCATGGTCACATCAATTCAGCTATCGTAGCTGAAAATGAAACATGAAAAATGCGTCGGAGCGAGAATGTTTGTAGAAAACACACACACACACACACACACACACACAGAGTACTGTGAATGGACACAGATGCAGGTGATCTCACTTCTCTGTGGAATCTTAAACAGTCAAATACATAGAAGCAGAGAGTACAATGGTGTTTACCAGGGGCAGGGAAGTGGGGCAAATGGTGAGATGCTGGGCAAAGGGTACAAAGTTGCAGTGATGTAGGATGAATAAATCTAGAGGTCTAGTGTGCCTATAATTAATTATACTCTATTGAATACCGGAAATGTACCGGAAAGTAGATTTCAAGTGCTCTCAGCACCAAAAAAAAAAAAAAAAAAAAAAAAAAAGTATGTGAGGAGACATAGGAGACATAATTAGGAGACACAGGATAGCTGTCTCCTAATTAGCTTAACTGTGGTAGTCACTTCACTATGTGTATATGTAAAATCGTCATGTTGTACACCTTAAAATATGTACGCTTTTTATTAAAAAAGAAAAGAGATGCAGGGAGAATGAGTCTTACATCAACCACCAATGTAGTGTCCCATGGGTCATTTAAAAACAAGGACTCAAAACCAGAAAGTCTTTCACTGACAGAAACGTCCCCTGACGCCTGAGGAATTATGCATTCATAGATTAGCGGAAGATAATATGTCATACTTTGACCTTCTTAGACCTCACCTGATTGAATCATATTTCTAATGTTGTTTTCATGTAGTTTTCTGAATTGAATTAATTGTTCAGTTGTCCCAGTACTACAGCTTTTCTTTTTTTAACCAGGATTTTATCTAGTGTCTCTATTTACTGTTACCCAGTGCTATTATCCCCTGAGGAAAGTGGCCACCAAGGTTTCGGCGCTTTCACAGGCAACAACAGGAAAGTTTATTACCAAGCTTTGTCAACGGACTAAAATGCTGGATTGCACAAAACTCTGCCATTTCTCTACTGGAGAAAAACTCAGAGCTTGATACATGCTAATCTCTCCATGACATAAAAGCCTTTAAAAATAATTTCTCCTACATTTGAAGAATAATCTATATTAATATTGTATATTATACAAAACTAGCATACGTAACACAAAATTCTAGAAAACTTAGAGCTGGTTACAGAAGCCCAAACTGTTTCAATCTGGAGAAATTCAACATCATGTATTACAACAATCTCTTTCACAATATCCTTCCCCCTCGTAAATCTAGGACTTCTAATTGCCACATCATTTAAAATTTTTTGAAATCAAAGTATTTTTTTAAACAAGCACCTAAAAAAAAAATAAATAAGCACCTGCTATGAAAATGACCCTTGTAAGTTGTCGTAAGAGATGCAGATCTGAACATGGACTCTGCCTGCAAAGAACTGTTTATAAAAATAGACTGGAATAAGTGGAATAGAATTTCTAATTTACAATTCTGCTTCCTTGCTGATTGAATCCCCCAAAGGACCACAATCACACACAATATATACACGAGGTAGCGTCTGGGAAAGACAGGAAGGTGAAGTCAGGCTGACCAGCCCTATGTATGATAGTATACTGGGTAGCAACACAAAGCAGACCAAATATATAGTCCATTACATTTTCCTGCAGAATTTCCATTAAAGAAAAAAAGTACCCACAAAGGAATCTGGTAGTAAAGGAAAAACACAGTACCTTTGTATAGAACACAAGGTCTTGAAATATCTGACCCTTACACATCTGTGATCTTATAAAGCAGGACAATGTCGAGGGCAGGTGAATTTCTGCTGAGAATAAGACAAAAAAAAAAAAAAAAAGACGGAGCACTCTTTACTCCCACAGTTTGGGCACACTTTGGGGCCAGGAGGTCTCCTATTGCAATGACTCAGCACCTGCTGGACCCCCTACTACTGGCTCATTCGTTCAAAGCCATAATTGATTAAATTTACTAGAAATGCAGCAGAAGGAAAAGAAAGGAAAGGAGCTTTTGAAGTTCATTTTATGTAAATATTTTGGGGGAAAGGTAGATATAAAGTCTATTCTATCCTCTACCTCTTTCTCTTTCTCTCCCTTTTCTCCTTCTCTCATTTCTCTGAGACACACAGACCACATACTTATTTTATATATTTTTCCCGAAGCTGAAGAATTTAAGAGCCATCCACAGCTACACAAAGGGTCAAAAAGAATAATGATGTCTCTCTATAAGTCATGTACTTGTTTGAAGCTCTCAAAGCTTTTTTTTTTTAGAAGCTCACTGAAACACTGATTGAATAGAATGTATATGTGATAAGAAATAGAGCCGCACGTTTACTGAAGCAGACTCTGCAATAAGGACAGGCCAGGGCTTGCATTTTCACCCTAAGATTTAATAGCCACGTTCACTTAGACTAGTTATTTTTCTTCTGTAAAGTTCAGGTTCCTCTTGAGTAAAGAGAAGATAATAATACTTAACTCATATAATTATTGTGAATTAAGCCACAATGGTGGTATCATAGTATCTAGAGTTTAGTACCTGGTATGTACTGAATGCTCAATAACCACTGAAACTTACTATTGATTTGTTTAAAAAAAGGAAACCAATAAGCAGATTCAGTATGGGTAAGATTTCTAAAACCTACTGATTCCCTTTCCTACTTTAGCAGTAGAAGACAGTTGTGATCTAGCAAGTTCTCGGAGTCAGCAAACCAAGCCGGAACTGCAGGTGTAAAAGACTGAATATCAAGTCAGAATCTACCTTTCTTTCTTCTTTCCCTCATTCCCCCTTCTGTCCTTCCTTTTTTCTTTTCCTTCTCATAAAGAAATCTACATTGAGTAACTACTCTGTGACTAGACTGTGCCCTGTGTTTGATATAGTATTTTTTTATTTTTATTTCTCTTCCAGGAAAGCCACAGTCTACTCAGGAAAAGAAATAAAACAGTAGTGGTGAAATGGGAAACCAGTGTCATGACAGGTATGTTCTAAGATGTTGCCGAACCATCAAAGCATGGTTCAGGCAAGCCCAGGCAAAAACACGGACATCCAAAGATTGTGCAAATATAACACACAACACTCTCAGCCTTAAATAAGCCTTCTTAGGGCCATGTGCACATAAGGAACTGCTTTCCTGCTTTGGCCCACCAAGTACCAGAATCTTCAATCTCAGATTCTGAGGTTGGTCCTCTCAATTCTAAAAGTTCTTTAATTCAGAGCTTTACAAAATCTACAAAAGGTTTCATTAAGAATGACTGCATTCTTGCTATGAAATAGGAATGACCTACATTTTACACCAGAGCTGAACTAGGCAAACTAATAAAATAAACTACAAAAGATTTACAGTGTGATTCTAATAAGTAGTTTCACTTTTCTCCTCTAAGGAACTGATAAAAACCCTTAGCAGGCCAATGTTTTAGCCTGTTTTAATTTCTCTTCTTGAATTATCCACATTTTTCTGTTCCACACTGTTCTGATTTGCCAGACTAATGGGACCTAACTTTCCGGTGTTTTTTATCTCTATGAACGTGGCAGCATTTGTCTTGTTCACAGTCATTCATATTCACAGGAACTAGAACTACTATGTGCCTGGCATACTGCAGTTGCTCAATAAACACCTGATGTACAAGCAAACATCCTTTTCCCAAAAAAAACCTTTCGTTTCCATAAAACTGGCTTCTATCTCTGTACAATCTTCCTTTTTCTCTCTCTTTAATCTAGCTTCACTGTGGCTGAAAGAAATACTTCTGAACGGGAATATAAGTTTAAAATGGTAGTGCTATTGGGCAGAAATATGGATACTTATATTGACTCAATTAGAATTCTTAGTGTCGAACCTAGGATCAACCCTTGGGGATGGACCCACCGGTGAGTAGAATATATAAGAGCGTGGAAAAAGAGAAACACGTGGATTGGTTGGGAGCTTCATGGTACTCATTATGTTGCGGTATGAGTATGAAGGGCCAGGAAGGAAGGAAGCAAAGGAAATCTGGTAAGAAGCCTTGGCTGGGATTCTGACAGCCCCTGAGCCATGCCCCGAAGTTAGGTACAGTCCTAGGTATAGTGGGAATGCAAAAATTACTCAAAACTAAAAACTCCAAGATTTTTAGAAATAATTTAAAAACTATCAATTCTAATACACAATTTAGATAAGATTTAGTGATATAGGCACATTTAGATACTGCTTATAGAAGTACAGCTTAGTATCAAAATTTTTAAAGAGTTATTTAACAAAATACATCAAAAATTATTATAACAACTGATAATTTTGGTCAACATATTTCATTTTGAGGAATTTATCCTAAGAAAAAGCAGAGACACACACAAAGTTATTTTTGCACGTATGACGATATATACGTACACCATATTAATTATAATGTAGCTTAAAAGCCGGAAAACACTTCGAATAACCCAAATGTTCTGTAAGTCTTAAGGACCTAAATTATAATTTATCTATGTAATGGAATATGATGTGCTATTATAAATCACATTGTAGAATATGTGTTCTCAATGGGGAGTTAAAGATGCTGTTTTGCGGGGATGAAGATAATCTCACTCCTTATGTATATTAAGGACAGATATGCATAAGGTATGTAAACAGATATACAGTGTATCTGTGGTATTAAAATTGGGGAGGGGGCAATAGGGGAGGGGAGGTCTTGAAAACTCCTTTACAGGACAATAATGCACAAAGGTTGAGAAATACTACTGTAGAAGAACATTTATTAAAGAAAATACTTCTGATAAAAATTATAACCACAATACTCATTGTTTCTCTTATTATAACAATAGCTAATCGGATGGGCCAGTGTTATGCGCTTTACATAAACAATGGCTTAATTCTCAGGAAGTACCTACGAAATAGGTGTTATTGTTTCCACTTTATAAATGAGGAAATTTAGAAAGGTCATTATTTTCCCCAGGTGAGAAAAGTGAGAGCCAAAAGGGTTATGAAAGTTATCCAATGCAATACAACAGTAAAAGATTCAGATCCAGCTCTAGGTTTGATTGAATCTAGTTTACTTACACTTAGCCATTATGCAGGTTTCCAAATGGTGTAATTATGTACGTGCACTTACACACACAAATACCAACGAATGGAAGCGTGCAAATCAAATTATTAATGAAAACGCATGGAAGTTTAAATGTTCACATTTCTTTGGCTTTTCTTTGCTACCAAGTTTTCTGAATGCATTATTTTAAATAAAAAATAAACAGAAAATGCTATATTAGTAATAAACCTTGCCCAAGGAGCATTCAGATACTTAGGAGGAGGAAGACATGAAAGCAAATAGTTCTGTTGGTAGTGGAAATAAATGCTATTTCATTCACTCATTGCCTGTATTCCTTGGGCAAGTTCCCCAAACTTTGAGTGTCAGCTAGTAAACAGAAATGAGAATATCTGTAAGGATGAACAGGGTCACAAGGGCAAAGTAAGCCTCCTTCCCCTCCAGCCTCATTCCCAGGGCCTAGATGTCAAGGCTTCGGAGACCGTGTCCCAGGTAGTGCACTGTGGACATAAAAGTGACCTTGAATGCCATTAGGAATCTGGACTAAACTAGCCAATGTACTCTTGAATTAATCCCTAATGACGGTAGGCTCCATTTTTTCTCTTTTTCTTTTCTTATCTTTCTTTTCAACCCACCAGTTGTAGGAGAAGAGGCTAAGAGATTTTTAAAGTTAACCTCAGGGTTCATATTAATTGAATTTTTCCTTTATTGCTTGCTGTAAAGATTGCTAGAGACGTCTCCAGTGTTGAAGGACTTATTAGCAGGAAAAAATGGCACATTTTGCAGCTTGCCGGCAGAATTCAGAGCAGCCTGGCACCTGCCTTGCTCAATTAATAAGCAAGGAAGGGTTTTATCTGAGTGTACATTCCCCCTTTCCCTCTCCTCATCCACCTTGAACAACCATTAGAGCCAGAAGAGTTCTGTTCTATGCTCCCGGGAAAGACTTCCTCCCAAAGTCATCCTTCTCTGGACCTCCACTTGTTGTGGTCCTTCTTGGGCAGATGGTGTCTGGAAGGCTTGATTGATAAACACGTTTAAATATAGAAGGCAATCTTTTCTTTGTGCCAAGCAATTACTCAGCATCACAGATAGGACTGCCATGGACCAACAAAATAGCTATAGTTTGATTTAACACATTGAAGAAGAGGAAAATTATTAAGAAATTTTCAAATGTCAGTGTGACAGCAGATTCTAGAAAACATTTACCAGTCACCATTTGCAAGCAAAGCTACCAAAATATAGGAAGGCTGAAAGTCACCTTGCCTTCTCCTCCACACACTGTATATTCACAGTTTGGAGAGATTCATCTCCTTTCAAGGAAAACGGCTCTACCACAGAGCATATATTAAACCAATCAAACTACAGCTCTCCATCAGAACCTGATTGTTTTCTTCCCTCTACCTGACCTGAATGAGTACAATAATCATGACATCCCATGCATCAGGTGCTGTGTTAAGCACTTTACCTACGTGGTCTTGTTTAATCCCCATGACAAACACGCTGGTCATCTCCCAAATAATAGCTGTAGTATTAAAGCTCAGGAAGATTAGGGGTGCCTGGGGGGCTCAGTCAGTTAAGCGTCTGCCTTCAGCTCAGGTCATGATCTCAGGGTCTTAGGATGAAGCCCCACGTTGGCCTCCCTGCTCAGCAGGGAGCCTGCGTCTCCCCCTCTGTCTCCCTCTGCCTACCATTCCCCCTGCTTGTGCTTTCAATCTCTCTCTCTCTCTCGCTCTCTCTCTCTCAAATAAATAAAATCTTTAAAGCTCAGGAAGATTACACTCAGGAAGAGTTTATAAGTGCTAAAGGTAGAATCCGTGCTGAGGGCAATCCTACTTTAAATCTTGTGCTTGTTCCATGGGACTAGGCTGACCCTCCGTTCACTGACAACTGCCCTCATTGCAGGGCTCTGCAAGTCCTTATCACCCCAGACAGTCCCTGCCCTCTCACCTTCTCTAACCCTAAGTTGTGGCTGCATGACCAAATGATTACAAATTGGAGAGGATCTTCTCAGGCAAAGCAATGGCTTCAATTTTCAAATTATGGTCACTGCATATTATTTATTAAGAGAAAAAGTTAGACCCATTTAATATAGAACAGAATTTCCTAACAAAAGTAACAACAAAAAGAGCTCAAAATCAGAGGGAGGGACTTTGGCATGGAGAGAGTCAATCATAACCCAACTAGTTCTATATCCCTCCCCACCAACAGCCATGGGTTTATATTAACAGTATTAAAGGTTTAAAAAGAGGCAAGGTACATGAAATTTCACAATATGATGCCCCTTCCTAGTTTAATACCGAGAAACAGATTTGCACGTCACATATAGACTGGCAGCCCTATGAGCAACAGCTAACAGTAATCATTTAGTGTGTATCCCTCAGTAGTCGCGTGTTTGACATCATTACCTAACGTACTTTTACAATCACCTTATGGGTGGGAATTATCATTATACCTACTTTATTCATGAAATTAAGTTCAGAAAGTCTAAGTAACTTATTCAGGACTTGAGCCCAGGTCTGACTTGCTCTAAACACATACTTTTAACAATCATGCTATTAGTAAGCTTTCTGACTTAGATATTGGTTTTTACCAATCTGTCAGGACAGTGAGCATTTTCCTCTGAAGATGCCAATGGAGCATATAAAGACTCTGAAACAAATATCCATTCCTCTTAACTGTACGGCTTTGCACAATCACTTAAGGGCAGAAACTGACAATAAAGGATTCAAGACTAGAACACAAAATATCCCATTTATATCAACAACTAAAAATATAAAATGGCTCATTATAATTTTTTTAAAAATCAGCACCTGCAAGAAAAAAGCTACAAAATTTTTCCAAGAGTAATAAAGTAATAGAGATAAAGAGAGACAACGTTCCTTGCAGAAAATGACTTCGTTTTGAAAAGATGAAGCTCTTTCCAAATTAATGAAGAGGTTTAATGCAATTCAAATCAAAACTTCAATAAGATTATCTGGAAAACTGTAGGAGAGGCTAAAAGGAAGATCCAGGAGTCCACCTGGCAGAATAAACTAATTAAAAGGAATTAAAAATTTTTCCCCAGAGAAATTGGTCAGAGAAATACACAAAATATATTATAAAGGTACAACATACCTACCCTTGCTAGCTGTTAGACCTTAATCGTGTACTTAAACTCTCAGGGCCTCTGCTTTGTTACCTATAACTGGGGGATATAACAGCATCCACTATTATTAAGTGCTATTTGCAGTAATATGTCCTCAATAAGCAGATCCTATTTGGTGGGTTATCTGAAATAATGCTTAGTAGAACACTTAGCCCACTATCACAGAATAAGCACTCAGTAAACATTAGCTGTTTCTGTTGTCATTATCTTACATTATTGCACTCGGCTAATAATACATGCCAAATCTATTCATTCCTTTGATCGAGGAACATATTAATTGAATGCATACTATGTGCCAGGCCAATCTAATTCTCAATGTTGGGGAACTAGTAATGAAACACAAGTAAGGTCCATGTTCCCACGGAGTTTACATTCTGGTGTTAGAGATCATTAACAAATGTACAAGTAAATGGACAATTTTGGATATTGCTAAGCCCCAGGGAGATAATATAAGGTCAGGGGACCAGTAGTGATAGGGGACCAACCTTTAAATAGAGTGGTTAGGAAGGCCTCTTTGAAAGAGATAGTATGATGAGGATTAAGTCATATGGAGATCTGAAGAGGGGTTGTAAGCAAGAGAAACATCAAAATCTTGAGGGAGGGACCAGCTTGAGTGTAAAAAGGAGGAAAGATAGTGTGGACACAAAGTAGTGATGCAGGGAGAGTGAGGGACATGAATGGGTTTAGGGAGATAGGCAGGGGCTAGTTACATAGGGCCCTATGTGCTAGGACAAGAGGCTTAGGGACAAACTAGTCAAAGTAGCCCCTACATCACGCTATACACCAAGGTAAGCTCCAGAAAGATCAAAGTGTTAAATATCAAATATGAAAAACACTATACAAAAGTGTAGGGGATTACTTATCTGATTCTGGAATGGCAAAAAATCGCGTTAAGCATAAAAAAGGCAGAAATCATACAGGAATAGGTAGGTAGATTATGAGATCACATGGCACCTTAATAATCCCCAGGCGCACAATAATAAATTAAACAGTAAACATAAAAAGCACTTGGGAAGCTCTGAAATATACATGCAATTCATTTAACAAAGTGTTAAAATTCTTAAGAATCCATAAGCATGGAAAATATTAAAATATGTGAAGTTAAATAAAAATACACAGCAATAAAAATATACAAATGAATAGAAAAAATATACAAATACATGAATGGATAATTCACAAAAGTGAAACAATGATGGTCAATAAACATGTGGAAAATGTTCCTACTAATAATCTGTTCCTACTAAGAGACATGCAAAAGTAAAAAGATAACTTTTTTTACTTATAAATTTTATCAAATTCATACATTCAATAAAAATTATCAATTCAGTGTTGATAAAAGTCAATTATATGGGATAAGCATTCCCACTGAGGGTTTTAGAAAGTGTAAATGAGAGTTTAAATTGGAATATTGAATAGAAATCTAAATTAGCAGAACCTTCTGGAGATTAAGTGCCTCAAAAACATATATATATTTAACTCAGTCACTCCATTTCCAGAAATCCTAATTTTGAGATAATCTAAAATATTAAATATTTATTCACAAAGACACTGATTCTATGATACACAGCTTAGTGAACAAAGGTAAGAAGAAAATTGTATATAGTGAATGAACACAATTATGTAGAAATTAAAGAAAAATAAAAATGGAAAAAAAAAGAGATAAAATTCCGGAAGGAAACATATAGAAATGCCATCAAGTTGCCTTGGAGTGGTAGGTTTCATGTGGGGATTTATCTGCTCCTTTATACTGTTTTAATACTTTCAATGTTTTTGAAAATGAGCATGTATTTCAAATTAACATAAAAAAGAAACCTAGCCATTGAATATAAGTAGTATCCTATATCCTACAATATTCATTCCAACATTTTCCCAAGTCTTCCCTTTTTCCATCAACATCCTCTGTTATATCATTTGTTTGGTCTCTTCTCCACTGGACAACCTCAGACAAGCAAGAATAAGTCACAGCACAAATATTTTTTAGGCCCATACCAGTGACACCCGTATATACATGTATCTGGATATACAAATTCAATTCATTTTAAAAATTTTATAAGCCAAACAGAAAGTACAGACTGAAATCACTGCAGTGGTATATTTAGGAGGTAGGCAGATAGGGAATAACATTACTTCCACTGTCTCCCCTGAGAGCATAGCTACTTAATTAAGTATCCAACTGAACAAGTATTTTTATGGAGCATCTAATGGTAGGTTACTGTATGTCTAAGGTGTCACTGGTTCAAGCTCTGACTTGACCTTACATGCAACTGTTTGCTCAGCTTATTTTGAGCATTCTAAGAATGTTCACGCAATTTGTTTTGCTTCGGGCAAAGCTAAGAATACCCACTTCCCAAAGTAGCCCATACTTTCCTAACCTCATGTCAGTTCACCAGGCCAGTTGCATTCACTCTGTGAGAACATGGAAATGTTAAGGGCTATGGAAGGTAAATGAATGAGCTAAAAGAACTCCCAGATTTCAAGGAGGATTGGGAATTCCAGGGCAGCTGAACTCCAACCTTTCAGGGCACACACTGAAGAAGGAAGAGAGATTTTTCAGTAAAGAAAACCAATCTGTCTGAGCCTATTAATTCCCCTGTTGACCAAATAGATCAAGCATGATTCAGGATTATTTCAACAAATCATCTTGGCAGGTAAACATTTTCTGCAGACCGTGGCTCTTTCTGCCTATTGCAAAATGAATTGTGTGAACAATACTGAAGTAATATTGATATGAATCAAACAGTAAAGCAATATTGTGCTGTGTACCCAGCTGCCGAAGCTTGAAGAGTCTAAACATGATATTCAAAAAAATTCTTCATGTTTTCCTTTAGCAGACGCTGGCTTTCTGATGCTATTTTTAGCACCAGAAGCTTTTTTTTGCCTCTACCCTAAAAAGATTCACACATAAAATCCTAATTCATAAAACCTATAACTAGGAGCATTGCTGGCTGACATGTGGCAGGAGCCCGGCCGTTCCAAACATCCCTTCCAAGTGCTCTTGGGCATTTACCTGCGACCCTAGGCTGCATGCAAGATAAAATCTCCTGCTTTTGAAGAACTAGAAGAAACAATTCAAAAAAATTGGCTGCAAATGTTCATGCTTATCTTGAAATGGTATATGAGGTTCATAGGGCAAAAAACGATTCTGTAAGCAAAATTACTGGTGTTTATCTTTTGAGTGTCCTCCCACCTCTATTTCCCTAACCACTGCCCCTTCTGCCTTCTTCATACTCCCTCACCCTTTTCTCCAAAGTATGCAGCCCTGCCATTCAGAACCAGAGCCCCCCACCCCATCTCCACCAGTCATCCTTGCACCCTCTTCGCAGCTTGCCCTCCCAGTGGAACAAATAACTGTACCATAAGCCTTACAGAGAGCATTGTGTTTGCCAGCCAGTCTCCATTCCCAGATTTCCCCAAGAGCAACTCCTTTCCCTCCGTGTTGGCAGTCTTGATGGTCTGTTAATAAGGTGCCTTGCCCTAGGCTAATCCAGGTAGAGGGCTTCTGCCCCAATATGAGGACATTTGATCTTGGTCCGTCTCTCCAGGGATTATGAATCTTGAACAGAAGATCTCACACAGAGAAAGACCAAAGTGATTGAACCTGGTGATGGCATCCTGACAAGGCTCCCCACTGATTCCTGTCATTTGGATCCCTGGTCCAGCCCTGGTTACTGTGCTTCTCCAACTAGTATCCCAGCTTTGTCCTCTCATCTAGTGAGCTACCCAAGGGCCTTCCAATAAGTTCCCTTTGGGTTTAAGTTAGATGAAATCTGTTGCTTATACCCAAAGAATCCTAAATAATACAAGGTTTTATAAGCAGTTTCAGATTTCTTATTTAACTTGCCCCCAGAAAAATCCTTTGGAGTTGGGTAGGGAAATTCTATCAATCCCATTTTACAGGGAAAGAAATGTAGGCTTGAATTACTGAGTTTTATTGTCCAATGTGTTATATCCAGTACAAAATGCATTATCACGATTCAGATCCAGTTCTTCTGACCCCCAACACGTTTTCTTTCCTCTGCCATGCTGTCTTGCTTGAGGTAATGCCCACAGTCTGGAGCTAGCCCTTCCTGGGAGATGTACTGTTTTATGTCGAATTCTCTCGGAGCCTCCTGAAACTGCCACTAGTTAATTCAAAAAGCCAAGTCCTACGGAATAAGAGAATTCCTATGGAATAAGAGAGGATTCATGCATTTTCCTTCTCTGAGGGCATTTATTTTCAACAGGAAGGCAAGCAACCATACACTCCCTTAACCACAAAAGGACTTATTAAAATAGATGCTTTAAGATGATAGATTTGTATGTATTTTTATATATATGAAATTCTGTATTTCATATTTTCAAAGATACTAACCCAAATATTGTTTGTCAGGTACTCTGTAGAGAGCATCCAAACTCAGCCATTATCTGATTTCACTGATGGCCAAATTCATATGTAACAGTATTACAAAGAGAAAAAAAGATTTTAAATACATTGGAAAATTAATAATAATAAGTCACATGGATTATAATGGAAAGGGGAAAAAATAATTAAATTTCCAATCTTCAGGAGGGAAGTAAATGACCCAGACCATAATACCATAAAATTCTCCACTGCATCTGGAATCAACAAGGGATGAATTATTATTGTCTTACTATGCTTATCATAGCTACTTGTAAAATGAATTCAGTCACAGGAAAAAAATTCCAGAATTCCTTACACACACACACACACACACACACAGGACCTCCAGGGAGGTCTGATCCAGGATACTGGACAGGTTGTGAAAAAAGATGATTTTTTAAAAGAGGCTTAACTCTATTTTCAACAATCTGTCTAGAATTATTGCCCCTTTCCAATGAAAAAAGAAACTTCACCCCCCCCCCTTTTATCTGTATCTTCAGGCTTCAGGTTGTCTCACTAGCCACAGAAGAGAAGACCACCGTACTTGGTCAGAATACCAAACGTGGAGTTCACATTCTACTATTAATCCCAATGGGACTTTGGGCAAACTGTTAGCCCTTCTGAGCCTTTATTCAATTCCATTTAAAATGGATAAAGATATTGCCACCCACCCTTCCAGCTCATGAGGATTTTCAGATGACTGATGCAAATGAAAGATAAAGTTGTGGGGAATTCAGAGCTCATCTGAGAAACTGACTAGTCATTCACACAGATCTATAAGCCACGTTCCTCAGCCTTACAGAGTAGATTCAAAAAACTTGCCTGTTAATAGACTAAGAGAAGATATGTCTCTCAGGGGGTGGTCTCACGTTAACTATTATATAAAACCAGAATGCTCTGTCACTATTTTACATTAGTAAGTATAACTGACCCTCAAAACATTTCAACCTTCCTCTACGCTTGGTTTGTGCATCTATAGTGATTTAATATGGGGCCTAATTCAAATCAAGTCATACTTCCATTAATACATAATTTCCAATGGCTTTGCATTCACACCTACTCTTTGAGCAATAATCCCAATGTGTTTGGGATTTACAGTGGCTCTGCATTCTCACTTACTCTTGGCACATGACACTTGTCCTTCGCCAAAGATCTCTAAGAATCTCCAAGAGTGTTCATGTGTCCAAGAGCCATTGCTTGTCTGCTGCTCCCTGTCTAGAGGAACACAGGCCTTATGACTGAACTTGACACACACTGAAATTAGCATTTATATTTGCTGACCCCCAACAGTTCTCTTTGTTTTAGTTAACATCATTGTCACTGTGTATCTCTGGTGGTGAAGTTGGGCTTTCATCCCCCACTGTTGTGTTGTTGCATACATTCTCACATTGCTTTTGGTAGAGAGCTTCATGGATTCCCAGACAAAGATGGTTCTATGATGTGTGGTGGAGTAGTAATGCTGTTAGCTTTCACTATTCTCAGTCAGTAGTCCCAGAGAAAAACTGCCTGATGCCTAAGAGTTTCCCTGTTTTCGTGGAGAAATTCTTTCGATTCAATGATATACTGGTACAGCCACTCTGAAAAACAGTATGGAGGTTCCTCAAGAAGTTAAAAATAGAAATATCCTACCACCCAGCAATTGCACTACCAGGTATTTACCCCAAAGATACAAATGTAGTGATGCGAAGAGGCACCTGCCCCCCAGTGCTCATAGCAACAGTGTCCACAATAGCCAAACTGTGGGAAGAGCCGAGATGCCCATCAGAAAGGATGAATACTTACCATTTACATCGACATGGTTGGAACCAGAGGGTATTATGCTGGGCAAAATAAGTCAATCAAAGAAAGACAATTATGATACAGTTTCACTCTTATGAGGAATATAAGAAACAGGGCAGAGGATCATAGGGGAAAGGAGGGTAAAAAGGAATGGGGGAAAAATCAGAGAGGGAGACAAATCATGAGAGACTCTTAACTATGGGAAAGAAACAGAGGGTTGCTGGAGGGGAGGGGAGGGCAGTGGGAGGATGGGGGGATTCGGCGATGGGCATTAAGGAGGGTATGTAAGGTGGTGAGCCCTGGGGTTTTATATGCAGCTGATAAATTACTGAACTCTACATCTGAAACTAATGATGTTCTATATGTTGGCTAATTGAATCTAAATTTAAAAAATCATATACAAATGGTTTTCCCAAGGCATACCCAAGATGTCAGAGTGGTTTCAAAATGGTTCCAGTATCATTTATCCTGGACATGGAATCAGGACTTCCTCTCCAAGCTCAGCTACTGAGGAGAGAAAGGCTTCCTGATTTGAACCTTTTTATTTTTATTCTCTTGTATTTTTATTACTTTTTGAGTATAGTTGGCACATGATATTACATCAATTTCACATATACAGCATAATGATTCAACAAGTTTATATGTTATCCTTTGCTCACCACAAGCGTAGCTACCATCTGTCACCATACAAAGCTATGACAATACTATTGACTATGTTCCCTACGCCGTATCTTATTTCCATGACTCATTCATTCCATAACTGAAGCCTGTATATCTCCTATTCTCTTAATCCATTTTGCCCATCCCCCACCTCCCTCCCCTCTATCTATCAGTTTGTTTTCTGTATTATGGGTCTATTTCTGCTTTTTGTTTATGCATTTGTTTTGTTTTTTAAATTCCACATATAAGTGAAATCATATGGTCTGTCTTTCTGACTTATTTCACCTAGCATAATACTCAGTGCATTCATGTTGTCAAAAATAGCGCAATCTCATCCTTTTCATGACTAACGTTCCATTATATATACATACACCACTTCTTTATCCATTCATCTATTGATGGACACTTGGGTTGTGTTTATATCATGGCTATTGTAAATAATGCTGCAAACAGGGCTGCAAATTATTTTCATTTTAAGTAAATACCCAATAGTGGAGTTACCGGATGATATGGTAGTTCTATTTTTCTTTTTTTTTTTTTTTTTGAGGAACCTCCATACTATTTTCTACAATGCTGCACGAATGTGCATTCCCACCAATGTGCACAAGGGTTTCTTTTTCTCCACATTCTTGCCAACACTTGTTATTTCTTGTCTTTTTGATTCTAGACATTCTGACAGTTGTAAAGGGATATCTCATTGTGGTTTTGATTTGCATTTCCCCAATGACTAGTGGTGTTGAGCATATTTTCATGGGTCTATTGTCCATTTGCAGCTCTTCTTTGGAAAAATGTCTACTCCAGTCCTCTGCCTACTTTTTTTAATTGGATTACCTGGGGATTTTTTTGGGTGTTGACTTAAGTCCTTTATGTATTTTGGATATTAAACCCACATTGAATATATCACTTGCAAATATCTTCTCCCACTCAGTAGGTTGCCTTTCTGCTTTGTTGAATGTTTCCTTCCCTGTGCAAAAAACTTTTTTATTTCGGTGTAGTCTCAATACTTTAATTTTGCTTTTGTTTCCCTTACCTGAGGAGACCTATCTTGAAAAACATTTCTATCACCAATGTCAAAGAAATTACTGTCTACATTCTCTTCTAGGAGTTTTATGGTTTCAGGCCTCAAATGTAGGTCTTTAATCCATTTTGAGTTTATTTTTGTGTATGGTGTTAGAAAGTGGTCCAGTTTTCCCAGCACTATATATTGAAGAAACAGTCTTTTCCTCACTGTATATTCTTACCTCCTTTATTACAGATTAATTGACCATATATGTAAGGGTTTATTTCTGGGCTCTCTATTCTGTTCCATTGATCTGTGTACCTGTTTTTGTGCCAGTACCACACTGTTTTGATTATTATACCTTTGTAGTATATCTTAAAACGTGAGGTTGTGATACTTCCAGCGTTGTTCTTCTTTCTCAAGATTGCTTTGGCTATTTAGGGTCTTTTGTTGTTCCATATAAATTTTAGGATTATTTGTTCTAGTTCTGTGAAAACCAGGTCAGGATTTTTTATGCCTCCAAGATGAGTTGCCTATCAAGCACCCTATTGCTCTTTTCCACAATTTGGCCTTTATCAAAGTCATCCTAATCTACCAGATATATTTTAATACCTTTGAACCCTAAAGAGTTAAGTCCAATCTCTTTTCTCTAGAAGCTCATCTTTCTCATGTAAATTAGTAAATGCAAAGAAATTTAAACAAGAGTGATGTTGCCTAATTTTACCCTGCAGCATTCAAGCTGCAAAAGTTAATAGATATTTGAGAAAACTGTTAAAGCAATCCTCTCCACCAGTAATTTTTGGGCTCTAGAACCTAGCCAAAATGTCCTCTCTCCCTCATTCTCTCTCCCTCTCCCCACACACCCCCCCCCTCTCACACACACACACACACACACACACACACACACTGCTATCATCTACAGAGAGCAATATTCCAAAAACTGTAATGCTACTGAAAGTGTACCAAATGAAAATCTAGACTGGAAAATGGGATGAAAATAGAGACATCAGGGGCGCCTGGGTGGCACAGCGGTTAAGCGTCTGCCTTCGGCTCAGGGCGTGATCCCGGTGTTATGGGATCGAGCCCCACATCAGGCTCTCCCGCTATGAGCCTGCTTCTTCCTCTCCCACTCCCCCTGCTTGTGTTCCCTCTCTCACTGGCTGTCTCTATCTCTGTCAAATAAATAAATAAAATCTTAAAAAAAAAAAAAAGAAAATAGAGACATCAAATGAGCAAGTAGGTGACATAATGAGCTGTTGGATGGAAGTTGGAAATTTAATGAGCAACTTGAAAAATCATTTAATATTTGGTTGGGAAGGAACTTAAAAAATCACTTTGTTCAACCCCTTCATTTTCTAGCTGAGAAAATGGAGACGTATGATGACGAAGTGACTCCTATCTCACACTGCTCCTCTGAGATAAATTTTGGACTAGTTTTTCCATGATACCCTATCACCTTTGATTCCTTCATATGTAATATTTGCTTAAAATTGTTTTCTTCTGCTGCTAATAGATAAAAGGGAAGGAATCATTTTCATTAAATCAACCAAATGTTATGAACCATGATACAGTTCTTTGACTTAGAATACATTGGGAAAAAAAGTTGTATAGAAGACTCATTCCATCCTACAGCATTAAACTGTACTTGGAGCCTTCACAATAAAAGCAATACTAACAGTTATTACCAAGCACTGACTATTTCCCATTCATCAGGCACCATGCTAAATATGTGACAGTTTCCCCCTCTCCCATTAATCTTCATATGTAAATACATAGAAATGAATTTAAAGAACTTAGCATTGATCTTGGACAAGTTACCTAAGTGGCAGACTAGGATTCAGGACTGGGCAGATTGATAGGATGCTGGAGGAAAAAGCAGATTGAAGCCAGTTATTCAGGGTATTAAACTGTTAAATAGTGTTTGTATCCTTTAGACCACTGACACCTGTTCGTTATTTGCCCCAAATAGTATCCATGCTTTCTGTCTACCCCTTCGGCCAATCTATACTGTCCCGGGCTACCACATTCACCTTCTTGAAGACTAATTTCTGGGTGACACATGCTCACTCCAAAACTTTAATAGTTCCCCATAGTCATTTAATGCCTCCATAATCTGTCCCAGTCTAACATTAGATCCCACTTCTTATCAAAGCCTTTCTTCTGTCAAACGAGATAACCCTATCCTCAATATCCACTTTGCAATTTATTCTTCATTCTTTAACACTCACTGAATACCTACTATGTGCCTGACATTATGTTAAACATTGAAATACAAATAGGAAAGAAATACCCCTCCCCCATCTTCTTGAAAAAGTTGAGTGTTACAGACAGACAGGCAAACAATTGATTACAGTCAAGAAAAGTGGTTGCCATAACTCACGCTGGTCAAAGTGCAGTGAAAACCAAGACTTGGAGTTTTCAGTCTGTAAGTATGGGTTTCTTTCTTTTGGGTTTTTTGCCTGATATGCCTTCCACAATCCACAGTTCCATCATCATATAACTATGTCCCATAGCCTTAAGTTCGAATGCCTCCTAACCATGTGCATATGCTCCTTCCCCCTTTTGCGAGTGCCCTCTCCCAAAAATGTAGTAAACTTTCCCAATAAAGTTTTACTTTTTGTAAAGACCTTGAATATCCATGCTTAGAAAAACAAGACAAGCAGAAAACAAACATGCCAAATCCTGACGGTGATTACGGGGGCCCAGTGGTTGCAGGCAGGACACGGTCTAAATTTGCTTCAAAACTTCTGACCTTTCGGGGCGCCTGGGTGGCACAGCGGTTAAGCGTCTGCCTTCGGCTCAGGGCGTGATCCCGACGTTGTGGGATCGAGCCCCACATCAGGCTCCTCCGCTATGAGCCTACTTCTTCCTCTCCCACTCCCCCTGCTTGTGTTCCCTCTCTAGCTGGCTGTCTCTATCTCTGTCGAATAAATAAATTAAAAAAAAAAAAAAAAAAAAAACTTCTGACCTTTCTTCACCTATATAGACTCAAGTATGATTAGGGTCTTTTACTGGGTCACAGATGGAATAGGAAGGGGGAAAGATAGCTTTCCCCCTGGTATGAAAGGGAGAAAGGGAGGAAAGCACTAAAAAAGATATGGGTATATTGTGTCAGCAAAAATGCCTAAAGTGAAGTAAACTGGATTTTAGCAATGAAAGGCATAGGAAAATGAAGGTACAAGTAAAACAGACTCTTGTCCCGAGATACAGCCAGGGACGTACCAAAGAAACACCAAACCAAGTAGTTCCCCAGACCAGCCACCAGGCGTCCCATCCTACTCAGTCCCTCGGGGCTACCTCTAGGCGACAAGCAGATTATAGCTATGTCTAGGCAGCCAATCATATTGCTGTTACCGGAATACATCCTAACTTGAGGCTTTTTGAGCTCAGGGGCCTCGTCGAAATCATTTTCATGTTCCACAATGTCTAACACACTCTTGGGCACATGGTAGGTACTCAGAAACAAGTGCCGAATACATGTTAAATAAACGAACAACCAGGCCCTTACGCGGTTGTAAAGAACAAATCTAAACCACTATATTGAGAATTTTCCAGATTTTTTCCTTGACATGTTATACGGGTAGTTCTCCTGAGGGTTTCATCATCCCAGTCAATGCTGCAGTAAATCTCTGGGCATGTCTAGCCTACGGCACACCCAAGAAATTTGCTCATACCTTTCCTCTATTCCTTTACATAGAGAAGTAAAAGATGTTAACTATGACGGTTGACACAATAAGTCAAGAGGTAGAATGTTCCAAATGCGTTCCTGGACTTGAACAACTTGCAGAATTTAACAACCACTCTAGACCGGGTTCTGTGTTCAGCCCAGGGACAGACAATCACTTCCCGAGGACTCTGAGTGCCAATGAGGCCACAGGGAAACAAATGCAGGCAGCTTTGGATCTCCTACTCACTCTATATTTATTGGCCCCCATGGCTTTCTACCCTAAGCCATGAGAACATTTTGTAAAAGAGAATATGATCCTGGAGAATTAACTGGACTCTTCCCTGTGCCCAGATGGTAAATCATGAGACTGGATGGCCTACAGCTAGCTAAGCCTACCAAATTCTCAGCCCTGGTCAGAGGCTGTGATGCAAAGAACAGTAGTTTCTGGGCATAAAATAACAGCCAGACAGAGTAATAGATTTTTAGGACTGGAACTATCCCTACAATAATGCAAAAACTGCAGTTTCCAAGCTGTTTTAGTCATGGAGTCCTGGTTTCAAATAAAATATTGTTCAGACCGTTAGCATAAAACTCTGTAAGTAAAAGCTACTCCTGGGGAATGGGTATGGAAGACAATGAAAGCAGAATCTCTAGAGCTTTGGAAAACCATGTTTGAGCACAATCATTCTAAATCCACCCCCTGATTTCATATATGCAGAATGTCTGAGAAATTAATTTGCCTCCACTTTATAGATGAGGGTACTGAATCACAATGCAATTTGTGGGGGGGGTCAACATTATCCAGCTAGTGCATCAGAATCCCTTTAGAAACCAGATGGCACACCCAAATTCTGATCATTTAAAGAGTTAACAAAGGGACTATTTACAAAGGTGTGGGCAGGGTTTCCAAACAAGATAAGGTAGTGTAGTATCCTGGTGTTGGGGATCTGGGCCTGAAAAGAGGAGAGGGAACAGTTACACGTAAGGAGAGAATCATGGGCCACCTTAAGGGGAGAGGTAATCTACAGTAGAAAGATAAAGGCAGCCGTGTACAAACCTACAAGAAGGAAACTAGAGGAATATGTATACTGTCCTTACTGTCCTCATTCTCCTCCTTCTCCCTATCTCCTGCCGGGGCTTCCACTGGCTGAATTAACTAGAAATCAGACAACAGAGTGTCTATCAACGTATCCCATGCGGATCAGCCTCCTGGAGCAAAAGAGTAGCGTACAGAAGAGCAGAGAGTGGACATGAAGGGCCAAACTTCACTTTGAAGTTATCCGCCATAGTCAGACCGTGCCAGAGACAGAATTATTCAGATATCTAATGGAAAATCTACATTCTTGATCACTATGATGTTTTATGCTGCAGGAATTTTTTTCACCCATATAACTGTTTGGTAACAAAGCCAATATTGAACAGGATTTCCTCTCCTGTGGCTTACAAATATATGTCTTATCTCCTATTATTCTATAAATCTATTGAGAATGGCGCTTCCAAATATTCGGCAATATTTCCACCTTCTTAGGTAACTTAAATCATGTTTTCTTGATATAAATATATAATTATACTTGTCCTAAGGTGCTTTAGAGCATGAAAGTGGGAATCTGTGTTTTATTTAATACTGAACTCCACTTTTCAATTCAGCGTGTGACAGTTCACATTCACTACATGAAGTGTTGGACATCCTAAAGAACATTTGGCAAACCCAGGAGACCCCATTTGTTGTACCTATGCCTGTAGCAGACCTCACTGCTTGGTAACGGCCTTCTGTCTTGCTGAAAACAGGTACCAACTCTGGATCCTTCTCAGCATAGCCACAACTTCCAAATGATCAGTTAGCACATGAGAAGAAGCCCGTATTTATCTCAGTAGTGAAGAAAAAGCTTGTGAGATTCTAAGAACACAAGACTGCATGCCCCAAGACGTTGAATGCCATTTTTAAAGAGCTCTCCTCCTGAGTTACTTTTAAAACAGGCAAGAGAAAATAAATACGTGTTAAAACAAATTACCTGTTTACTCTAGAGAACAAATCTACCCTTAGTTAAATCTGAGAATATACGACAAAGTGGGGCAGATAGTTTTAAATTGTTACAATATGAATACAATTCCACAACAGGGTAGCTTTAAATTGTTAAAATTCCACAATGAAATACATTTATAAAAATCTGTTAGATGGACAGTTTAACACTGTAAGACTTATACAGGAATTCATCCTGGAGGAAACCGTGAGAAGGATTTTTTTTTTTTTTAAGATTTTATTTATTCATTCCACAGAGATAGAGACAGCCAGAGAGAGAGGGAACACAAGCATGGGGAGTGGGAGAGGAAGAAGCAGGCTCATCGCAGAGGAGCCTGATGTGGGGCTCGATCCCATAACGCCGGGATCACGCCTGAGCCGAAGGCAGACGCTTAACCACTGTGCCACCCAGGCGCCCCCGTGAGAAGGATTTTGATACAAGAAGCTATTCTCCCTTTCAGCAAAGAAAGGGGGGGGGGATGTAAACAGAGATGAAAGGAAGAGGAGGAGAGAGGGAAAAAGGTAAGAGTATGAACTTCGCTCAGGAAATAAAAAACAATATGGAGGTTCTATGAAATACAGAACAGAAATCCTCTAATACCTCACTTTATTAGATCAAGGGTGTTTAGAAATAATCCAATGTCTTTCCTTGATACTTGCAGAGTAAAAAACAAACTCCTTGCCATGAGCAACAAGATCCCGCAAGGTCAACCCACTGCCTAGTTCTCCCATTTAATTCCCTGCTACTCCCTCCCTTGTTCACCACACTCTAACTCCCATGGTCTCCTTGCAGTTCCTGGGATATTCCAAGCTCTTTTCTACCTCAGGATCACTGCATGTTGCTCTCTGCCTGGAATGCTCCCCCCCTTCTGACTTTGTGACTAGCTCCTACCCATTCTTTAGAAATCAACTTAAATAAAGACCTTCTCTGAAAACTTTATTTAAAGTAGGTCCTTCTGTTACCAGCTCAGTTTTTTTTTTTTTTTTCTCCTTTGGACTTTATAGTTGGATCTATTTTATTTATACTCCTATTTGTCTGTCCTTTGCGTGGCTCCTACACTGGGATACAAGTCCTGCAAGAGCACAAACTATCTCAGTCTTCCTCACTGTTATATCCACGCAGCCTACTACAGTAAAACACACACTGAGCATTCTATAAACATCTGTGAAATAAATGAACAGCAATGCTCAAGAAAGCTATTTTGTTTCTAGCCTATAAATCTTTCCAATCTTACCTCCAGGACCCACAAGTCAAAAGCATATGAAATTTTGTGGAGATAAGATTTGCAGGTAATGATCACTAAAGTTTATTGAGCACCTATTTGCTATGTCTAGACACAATTCTAAGCAAATATATACATATACATATATGTGTACATGGGTGTGTGTCTATGCACAATTTTAAACCTCGCAAAATTCCAACGGATTATTACTGGCACCATTTTATAGATGAAGAAAATGAGGTTCTTATATTTAGCTATTGGAGTGGAAAAAGGCATATTAAAATGGCAAGTTTTAAGAAACATCACAATAGGTCATCTTCAAATATATACTTTTAACATATCCAAGCAACCAGTATGACCCAGACATTCTCTGGGAGTGTTTCTGAGAGACAATTACAACAGAATGAAAAGGAAATGAGCAGAGTCAAGAACACTGGAATCCGACTGTTTATCTTCCATTTACTGCTTGTATGGCTGTATTAAAATCCTTTCTCTCACCTGACCTCAGATTCCACATCTGTCTAAAGAGGAGCCGGGACTAGATGCACAACATGCTAATTTATGTAACTTAGAGACCTCCCACAAAGGCTAAAAGGTGGCTAATATGTTCTGGCATGATATCAATTGCCAGGACCCATGCTTTGTGATAACTTCCTTGATGAGTAGTAAGAGATCACAATACTGTGTTTTGACTGTAGAGAATTTAAAATTACTGCTAGCAGGCAAGAGAAGTTGCTAGTAGGGATTAAAGTGGCAGTAGTAGAGTTGAGAATGGAAAAATTCAGGGATATGTTTGAATCAACAGAGAACTGAATGAGAAGAAATTTAAATTCACTTTAAATATACCAGAGAGGTATTTGTTTTGCATTTCAAACAACCTGAACTAGTGGGGAAAATGTAATATTACATCATCAAAAATAAAGTTAACATACTAAAAAATCAATTCTGGCATGTTTCCATATTTAACAGCAAGCTATGGATATTTGGGAGAAAATATGTGAATGAGAGATTTCTCACCTCAAAAATAAAGGAGCTAGAGAGTATAATGCTAAGTGAAATAAGTCAGAGAAAGACAAATACCATATGATTTCACACATATGTGGAATTTAAGAAACAAAAACATAGGGGGGAAAAAGACAGGCAAACAAAGAAACAGATTCTTAGAGAACAAACTTACAGTTAGCAGAGGAGAGGGAGGGGGAGGGGAGGGGGGCACTCGGGATGAGGATCAAGGAGTGCACCTTGTGATGAGCACTGGGTGTTACATGTAAGTAATGAATCACTAAATTCTACACCTGAAACTAATATTACACTGTATGTTAACTGGAATTCAAATAAAAACTCAGAAGAAAAAAAAATTCAAAATAGAAAAATAAAATACAGTAAAATAAAAGAGGTTGAAACAGATAATCCTGTAGACCTCCTCAGAACCTCTATAATTCTTTATTCAGAATTTCATAAGTGCTTATTTAGCATTTCACACGGACTCCATCTTATCATGGGCAGAGTAAGCCATACAGAATAAGAAAACAGCATCCATGGCTTCAAAGAGATGCTAATCTAGTTATAAAATCAATACGGATCAAACTGATGAAGACCAAATATACAATCGCAATATAACATAATTTCAGGTTATCCCTGTTTTATTAGATAAGTCAAAACATATTAAAAGTCTGATTTTTTTTTGAAATGATGGAAAGTTTCAGAATTAAGACATTAAAAAAGAGTAACATATTGGGGTCAAAAAAAAAAAGTGAGTAATTATGTTGTAATGTTGACCAGATAAATATAAACAAATACAGGAGTGGGTTTAGAATATAGTGGGTTTATAAAAAATAGGAGTTTAGGGGTGCCTGGGTGGCACAGCGGTTAAGCGTCTGCCTTCGGCTCAGGGCGTGATCTTGGTGTTGCGGGATCGAGCCCCACATCAGGCTTTTCTGCTATGAGCCTGCTTCTTCCTGTCCCACTCCCCCTGCTTGTGTTCCCTCTCTCGCTGGCTGTCTCTATCTCTGTCGAATAAATAAATAAAATCTTTAAAAAAAATAAAAATAAAAAAAAATAGGAGTTTAGAATATAGTTAGAAAGTTACATTTGTAAGAAATAGGGTTCTCTCATGATAAACGTTATAAAAATGAAAAGAGAATAAATGCCTCCGGTTTAAAAAAAAGGAAGGGATGCAAGTGTTGCTAGCATTAAAGCTTCAGTCATTGCCTAAATCAAAATGATTGTCATGTAGTGATACTGACCTGGGATAAGCATCAAATATGAGGGACAAATAGAAAATAAATTTTCCCCAAATATATACATAGTAAAATGGATAGCGGTAACATGAAAGGCATATTATCCTCATAAATTTCCCTTTTCATGAACTTGTATCCATAAAATATGAAAATTCTTGTGAATTTTCTCTTCAGAGTTCTATTTCTTTTTGTTAATGGGCTGCCCATAAAAAATCAAGATTTTGAAAAATAGTTGAATTAAGACAAAGATAAATATTAAAATTTTAAATATTCCTAATATCTTAATGGAAATATAATGTACACTTTAAAATTAAGCTCTTAAAAGATCAAAGAGACGAATTATATTAATCAGGATCTAACTTTCAAAATGAGGGAGGAAAAACCTAATCCGTTACCATCACAGGACAGGAATTCTCATATTGTGAGTAAAATATTGTTTTTGAGAAAAACTTCCCAGTTAATCTTTGTAAGTCATTTAACCCCCATTTAGGGGAAAAATGTAAAATTTCAACAAAGTAGAAATAAGATTATATGTAGAATGGAAACAAAAGCATGGAAAATTATTCATGCATTCATTCATTCAATAAATACTTTCAGAGCATGTCTATGTGTTAGGTACTGTGTCCAGTGATCATATAAGGAATGTATATGGCATGAACTTCAAAATCCCAGGGGACTTACGGTGAGGAATGGGTGCGGGTAGGACAAATAAATATACCACAAACATTAAGAAGGTAATCCAACTGTATCCCACAATGATAATACAGGTAGTAGAGGTTATACGAGATATAAATTAATGATCAGTTCAAATGATTAAAGATGGCTACCAAAGTCGGTAGACATGAGATAAATATTGAAGGATGTAGGACTTTTCAAACATATTGGGAAGGACAGAAATAATAAAGATGTGGACATAAGAAACCGACAGAAGAGACTGAAAAGGTATAAAAGGCTCAGGAATTAGAAAACCTTCGCTGCTATAATAAATATTTTATGCCTTAAATTTATAGGTAATCACTAGCCGCTGTCATTTATTCCAGCATATATATGGCATAAAGTCATAGAATCATAAAACTGTTGGAGGCTGGTGGGGAGCAAAGGGTAGGATAGGAAGTATTGAGAAGAGCAGCACCGTTATTCCCTCCTTCCTTGTCCCTGGAAGAATTCCCTAATTAACTGTGGGAGAGCAAGACCTCAGCTGGTAAAAGAAACAGGAAGAACAGAGCACACATATATGGCAAAACTGTATGCGTGTGGCAAAATCCAACCATTCCCCCATCATTCGGTACTGACAACAGTACATGCTGAAAACAGCAATGATGGTGGATAAGATAGTTAGGTCTACTGAGGTGGGCCCTCCCATCTCCTGCAGCCCCCTAGTTAATGCCTCACTAGGACCCCAGCTGATAGTCACATATACTGTTCCTTGCTGCCCCTCAAGTGATTGCTTTAGTTGTTTTTTCCTTGCTTCCACATACTTTACAGTCTACGATAATAAAACCAAGAGTCCACCTGGACTCGGGGCTTCACCTCCATGCCTGCACTTCTTGGTGGTCCCTGGTGGTGCAGCCACTTCCGGCTGTTCTTTGTTCCAAGTTATTGGACTCAGAGTACTCATTATGAATGCACTATACGACATTAACCACTACAGTCTCCCATTGATTTTGTATAGAACTCCAAAATGCCATCTCAACACAGTATTCCAAGAAACCACTGCCAATCAAAGTTAAATGTGAAGTTTGAAATTTATCCAGTATTTTGTGTTTATTTTTATTTACTCTTCCACATTTCATATTCAATCATTTGACCAGAACAAGTTATCAACCCAGACTCCATACTAGGCACTAGTGGAGAAGAAAATAAACCCAGACTTAATCAATAACTGTGCTTAGGAATGTTAGAAAGAGCAGTTTGTATTCACTGAGATGGTGTCAGCTTTTGGGGTAAATAATCTTTATACTCTTTTGTATAAGGTCAGCTTTCCATGTTAGTGTCTGAACTAAGATGATGGCCATGGGCCCATAAGGGAAAGCAGAGAGGAGATTGAATCCAGAGCTATATCCAAAGGTCTCACTGAATTTCTATTATTCACCTGCCCTATAATCCAGGCATCTCACAATTTTCCCTGACCATGCCATCTTCCTCATGCCTTTTTATGGATTATTCCCTTTATCTGAACCCCCTTAGTGAACTGCCTACCCAACAAGCCTAAATCACATGTGCCATCTTCCAGGAAGATGTAACAGTCACTCCTCACTGCTTCCATGATATTGGATACCTTTATGTTAGCACCTGTCAATATGTTCACTCACTTGTTTTTCTGTTCCTTGGGTCTAACAGGATTCTTCAACTTCACACTACCAATATTCAATAGGGTTCCCACCACCCAATAGGGTGTTCAACAGTGCGATCTGATTGAATGAATGCTTAAGTTGAACATCAGAGTACAGGATACGGGGTTTTCACCAGATTGAGCATTAGGAAGCATGATAAAACCACATTAAAAGCTTAAACGCAAAGAATTTATAGACATCCCACTTGGTTGGGGTTTCTGAAATACTGGATTGGCTAGGAGGAACCCAGGTCAAAATGGCAGATTTCCTGTGACTAATACCCAAAATGAATAATCCTAAAAGGTGATGTATGCATTTCTGTACTCAAAGGAAGCTTGGAAGGTTGGTGTATTTCTTGAAAGACAAGTCTCAAAGCCATCTTTTAAAAGAACTCTGGCCACCCAGAAATCTTGTCTGAATCTCTTTCAACAAATACTGCCTTATATCCTATTGTAATTATTTAAATAGCTTATCTCATATACCAGAATACAGGATTTTTCGAAGGCAGGTCCGTGGATATTTTTATATCACCATACCATCTAAAACAGTGCCTTGAAAATAATAGGCACTTAATAAACAGAGGACTTCAGCTTTTGCTTGCTTTAAATTAGAAATACTAGCTACAGTATGACCTGTCCCAGTATTACCTTCTTTTCCTTATAGGGTCAGGGACGTCAACCTCATTTTGGAGGAGTCAATTCCATGTTACTAAAATATTCTTAACCTAAGCCCTTTTCTGATACATGCAAATGTGATAAGTAAAAGGATATCTCATGCATATAACCTAACACTCACGCTAGCACCCTAACACCTATTAGGAAGAGAACATGTGGTCGAGCTTTACTTCTATGGTTTGTATTATGAGACAATAGCCAATTTTTTTTTCCAATTATAGAAGTATTGTTTTCAATACCTTCTGAATGCCCCTTATGTTGAAAAATCATTCTAGTATTCACATGCAAATACTGAACATTAATGATTTTACCTTGACCTCGGATCGTACATGGCCTTATACATTTTCATCTAGAGCACTTGCAGAAATGAGCTCTTAGCCTATTCATTTGGCCTGGCATAGGCTTCTGATTTTTATTTCCCTTTCATAACAGTGCGACAACAGCAGAATTTAACTAATCACCCTGATGACTAGAGACCCTTTGTGGATTTTATGAATTAGTGATAAAGTGGAACAAATCTGCAAAATAAAGGAAAATGCCTCATCAAATTTATTCATTTATTTTGACAAGAGCAATTTTGCTTTAATTACTTATGATACCATCTCAGTAAATGTGCTGTAGCATGTTTTCTCAAATTAATTGAGCCCCCTTTTCCCACCAAGTCACTCTGCTTATATAGGAAGAAAAGGGAGGAAAAAGCACAGATTTCATTGAGACAATCATTGGTTTTCTGGCTTCTTTTAGGAGAATACATGAACATTTTTCAAAAGACATTTTCTGCTCCTTTTGAATATATATTCCATAAGCTCATTTGAAGAGAAAATTAGGTATTGCCTTTAAAAGATAAATTTGGATAGGAATTGAATTTTGAGCTGAATTTGCTTTTCTATTTGAAAAGTGTTTTGAAATAGGTCCTAAGGAAAAAAAATAGTTGCAACTAAACTGTTTTTCCTAATTTATAGACCTGCAGGACTAAAAGCAATTTAAAAGTTGTCTAATCTATTCATATAGGTCATATTTTGTATTATATGCCCCCTGTATCACCTCATGAAAGAAATGAATCCCCCCTCAGTTTAAATGAAGACTTTTGGTTCTGTTAAAAACATACACATTTTTGGCTGGTTCTAAATTAATATACTGGAGGAAGCATAACATATTGGTTAGAAGCAAGGACCCTGGAGGCAGACTAATTGGGGTCATATCCCATTTCCACTATTTCCCATCACATGGCCTTGGACAAGTTCTGAACCTCAGTTTGTAATCTTTTTAACAAAATGCAGATAATAATATATTTCATTATATCGTTCTGAGAATAAAATGACATAATGCATATAACGTGCTTTACACACTCTCTAGCATATAATAAACACTAATATATGTTAACTATTTTTAGTAAGTTGATAACCACACACTCTTGCCTTGAGGGACAGCTAGATCAAGCACAGGATTCAGAACTGAATTTTTACTAACATGAATCCACTCTCTGACATGGAGCAAATTAAGGAAATCTCCCAGTACACTGATTTTTCCCCCACAAAACGGGGTTTGGTGGCGAACCAAGAAGAAAAGTCTACACTAGATGAATTCAGGTCAACCATAAATTTCCAGGACTTATCTTACAGCACATAATCATAGTATCCATTACCTTTATTTTGTACAGAGAGTAAAATACATAATCTTCCCTGGTGAATAGTGGCATATTTTAACTCAGTAAAGCCTTCCTCTGACCTTGGAAAAAGATGTTTAAATAACTGAGTTTTAGGTTTCAATTAGTGCTGTGGCACTGGCTCAAATCTCCTGCAAATTTTTTTAAGTAGCACTTAAGCAAACTCAATTAAGATTCATGGCTAAAGTTCCACATTCTAATGTTATTTTCCCATCATTCTCTTGGAACAAACAGAAGACACCCATACTATGGGTTGACCATAGATACCAATTTTATATGCATAATAAATTGTCTGGCATCAAGTTGCAGTGTGAAATACTTCCTGTTTATATGAAGTATTACATAATGATACTTAAAACTCAAACTCCCTTTTATTTCTCTTTAAAGCTAAAAACTCCCATTTTGTTCACAAGCGGTAATGACTTCTGATAACTGAATTCTGATTCTGAGTGGATGATCCTTTTGTTTAACCCTAATTCCAAGTGCTGCCTAGGAAACAGCAAGGCTGAGCCCAGAGGAGTGACTCACAAAACAGGAAAAACATACTCAAAGAAATTATGTATCCGTATCTGACAAACTAAAAAAGAATGTAACTGTATTTACTTTTTAAAAGTAAGATTTAAAATTCTGAACAATCCCAAATGACCAACATATTACAATAATTGATTTAGCACTTGTGTTGACTAAATTGATACTTCTCATTCTTTCTTTGCTCCACCCCCACCATAACTAACTTTTGGTTAGCATTTTTCCTTGAATTGTTTCATGTTTCGGACCCTGCGTATTGCCTTTGTCTGACTGTATACCTGCTTACAGCCCAAAGACAAATAGACATGATCTGGGGATTCCTCGGTCAATATACTTGCTTTGCAGAGAGCCCAGTGCAGTGCGTGCAAGGATAGAAATACAAGACATGGTCCCTGCTCTCAAAGAGGATTATCCATCATGCTCTGAGCTCTTCTCCCCCATGCATTAGACAATGTGATTTATATAAAGCTACATGAAAGCAAATACACAAACATAAGAATGTAAGCATAAGATTACAAGCACCTCTGACACAAATCGCTCCATTTTTTTCCTACCGGATAATCTACATTTTCATCTTTCCTAATACACAAATGAGAAAACAGTATTCTGTATACATATTTGAATTCGTTTTATTTTCTTCAAATGCAGTAATTATACAGCAACAGTCGCTGAATTTACAGTAGTACAGCTATGATAAATTTAGCATTCTTATATTACATAGCTATGATACATACCTTGTTATAGCAGTCAGAGCCAGCCATCTAAGTTTACGAAGAGGTGGACACAAGAGGAGCCCAACAGATTATATGTACAACTTAGAAATGGAGGATAGCTCAGCCAGCTCTCTCTCCTGACTTTCTACTACAAAGTCAGAAAAGCTCTTATTTGGTTTTACATAGGGAACAAGAAAACAAAACAAAGCCAAACAATATACACCACCACCAACACAAGAACATATACACAAGAATATGCACAAGTGCCCGGGATATTTTATGTCCCTCTTAAAAAACTATAGTTTATAGTGAGTAAATCAATGGATAATTTGAATCCGTTCCCCTCCCCCCACTGGCATTCATATTTCATTGAATCTTTTCTGCTTCAACAAACCAAGTGTAACACATTAAAGAAGAATCCTAATTAATATTGTTAATGCTTTATTACATATAATAAAAAATATAATTATCTTATATATAATTATATACATAATTATAAGGAATATAATAAAATCATGATTCAGACCCAATTTATTATATTCCTTATAATTCAGACTCAATTTAAAATTTTTGATAGGACTAAGGATTAAAGCTTAACTTTGTAACAAAGTGTCTGTAAAGCAACTGTAGAAAACATGTTTAACCTACTGAAAAGACTTTTCGTAACTCCATCAATTGTTTGCAAATAGAAATTCTGAATAACAAATAAATCTCTATTAGGAAGAATTCGTTAGGAAGGAATTTGAGGAGTAATCAATCCAAGCACTGAGAAAGGGCTTAAAGGAATAACACTGCACTTATTTGTAGTACGATCCAGATATTTCACTGGAATCCTGGCCCAGTTACTCTGAGTACACAGCCTGAAAAGCAATTCTAGTACTAAAAATAAATAAAATGGCATTCGAAGCAAATTATTTTTATAACAGCTTTAGCCAATATTTAAGTATTTGACAATGGAACCAAAGCACAGGGTGCAAAGACCATCTGCTGGCAACGTGGCGTCAGCATAACCTAATGTTTTATCAGGATAACAAGCAGCCCAGCTTCTGTGAGGATATCTCCTCTCCCGTGCCCAGCACAGATAGTGCTACTCATTTCTGTTGCTTTTTCCCCATCACGCTCAAACCATAGCCTTGGAAACCTCTCTACAGTTATCACTTCAGACATCGAAGAACGAGTAAATGGCATTAACTCAAGAGACAAACCTTATTTGTTTTTTCTGTGTTAAATAATTAAAACCTCTTCCGGTAAACTTTCAAGGGGAGTCCATTATGTCTTTGGCCTAGGCTGGGTGCATGAACGTTGAGATGGGTAAGGAGTTAGACAAGTACACCTAACTGAGGATTCTAGATGTGTATCTAACATTCAAAGTTATTATTTACAGAACAGAGGCTCAAGCTCCCCCACTAGGGACTTCTCAAAAAGCCACGGAACACTTCAGACACACACACAGCAAGAGTTAATACACATAGCTATTTGCTACTTTACTCTAAATGTATGAGTGAGTGAGTGTATGTGTGTGTGTGTACCCCTCCTAGCCAGGTAAAATTACAAAGAAAAATAAACAGAATAATAACTACTTACTCAGCTCCCAACTCCCCGTTCCATAAGGAAAGACCTCTCACCACCTCACTGCCAAACCCCAGGCAGCAGAAACCACTTAAACATTTTTCACCCGGGAGCACAAAGCGTGTTGCACGGGCTAAGTAGCATCAATGTCACCTGGGAGCTGCTTAAAAATGCAAAAGCACTGCCCCACCGAGACCAACTGAATCAAATTCTGCATAGGAACAGAATATCCAGCAAGTCTGCATGTACATTAAAGTTTTGGAAGCACTTATCTAGACTCTTCGAAACCCAGCTTCAAGAGATATGTTACAGAATTTTAATAAAATTTGTCAAAACTTGTCTTTCCCAGATTTCTATAAACCATATTGACCAAATTCTGTTCTGTGAAACAAAAAGCCAATGAGATGCTTTGCAAAAAAATAAAAGGGGTAGAGGAAGAAAGTTTGTTTTAAAAACGTGAGGAAGTCCACCACACATCATCCTTTTAGAAATTCACTATGCAGGGCAACTGAGTGGCTCAGTAGATTAAGTGATTGACTCTTGATTTCAGCTCAGGTCATGATCTCGGGGTCCTAGGATCCAGCCCTGCATTGGCTCTGCTCTCAGCGTGGAGACTGCTTCAGGGTTCTTGCTCTCCCTCTGCCCCTCCCCCCACTTGCTCACTCTCCCTCTCTCTAAAATGAATAAATAAATCTTAAAAGAAAAAAAGGAATTCACTATCCACATTAGCATATTGTAGGCTCTGAGAAGTACCATCAGAAAGAAACTAGTTTTACTTAACTCAATCTTTCAAAAATGACCTCTTCTTTTTTAACTAATAACTATTAATTGCTTACGAGATGCTTTGGAAAAACTGCCATAGACTATCATTTCCTCCAGCCCACAAAAATATGCAGCATATGTAGGCTTCCTACTATATTTCACCTTATATTATGCAAACACTGAGGTACAGTGAGGACCTTTTGGTATATCTAGTAAAAATTGAAAAAGTAAATGGAAAATAAAAATCTTGGCTGGGCCTGCAAAAAACTTGCCTCAAAGTGAATTTTAGCTACATTAAACTATATTCATAAGGTTCCTGTATATTTGCCTAGAGGCAAAGTATAGATAAAGATCTAAAGTTAGAAACTGACTTGTGTCAATATAGCAGCATATCTGAAAGCTTGACAACAAAAGATTTTGATGCTCTCAGCCCCATGCTTTATTTTTTTTAAGTTTTTTTTTTTAGTAATTTCTACACCCAATGTGGGACTTGAACTCACAACCCCAAGCTCAAGAGCCACAAGCTCCTCCAGCTGAGCCAACCAGGCATCAGCCCTATGCTTTAGAGATAGAGTTAGAAGTTGTTAGACTGAGTGACATCGCTCAAGATGATTTACAAACCTGTCCTCACTTGTGAGTATACGTAAGTACACACTTATGTGTACAGATTCACAATATGAACATCATTGGTCCCTGAAAACTGTAACCAATACATTAGTCAAATATACGGTACTACCCAACACCCAATCAGACTAACCATTTAGTGCCACCTGCATCCATATATTTAAAGAAAGCAGCTAGAACTCACGAATGCAGTGAAACAACAGCTGAATGAGAAAATAGGGTGACAACAGGATGAAGAAAACTATTCCAGGTTTTTACACTCCTTCCCAACCCTTCCATCCATACATATGTCAAAACCTGGTTATATGGTGAATGGATAAAGAAGATGTAGTGTGTATATATATATATATATATATACATACAATGCAACATTACTCAGCTATCAAAAAGAATGAAATATTGCCATTTGCAATGACATGGATGGAGCTAGAGTGTATTATGCTAAGCAAAATAAGTCAGTTAGAGAAAGACAAATATTGTACGATTTCACTCATATGTGGAATTTAAGAAACAAAGCAGATGAACACAGGGGAAGGGAAGGAAAACTAAACTAAGATGAAAATTGAGAGGAAGGCAAACCGTAAGAGACAGGGAACTGCAGAAAACAAACCGAGGGTTGCTGGAGGGGAGATGGGGGATGGGCTAAATGGGTGATGGGCACTAAGGAGGGCACTCGCTGTGATGAGCACTGGTCTCACATGTAAGTAATAAATCACTAAATTCTACTCCTGAAATCAATACTATACTATATGTTAATTTGAACTTAAGTAAAATCTTGGAAGAAAAAAAATTACCTGGTTATATGGACTCATCTATATATATTCATGTCAAGTTCTCAACTTCTGATCTCTTCCAAAAGATATATCAAATGGATCTAAAACTTCACAAAGCCCCAATCTTTTGTCAAGGTTTAGTTTTACCTTCTGGACAGTTAGTCTAAGGCAAAACTTCAACCTATTGTTGGGAGTAGCAGGGTGGGAGGAGGGGCTGCCAGTGAAACCCTACACGCTGTAACCCATGCATCACCAATCTTCAAACTCCGATGAGCAACACCTGATCATAGGATCAAGGGTAGAGTCCCTTATCTCCCCACAAATCCTTACTTGTTGGATCCTGAATGCAAAGACAGAAACAAAACAATGTCACAGGCTCCTTCCTGGGGAGGCAGATATTCCCCTCTGACCTCATCACCAAGATCTCAGAGACTGATTCTTTTTAACGGTGGAGGATGACCAGCTAACAATGGAAAAACAAGCCACATCAATAAACAACTGTTTTGATCCCAAGCCAAAATTAATCGAGCCCTCAGGTGCATTTTATTATGAGCCAGGAATAAACAACCACACAACCACTTATCTGAACATTCCCCCAAATGTAAACACAACCTCCTATATCATTAACAGCTATTAATAATTAAGAACTTTTAATATCTACACAGATTTGCCCACCTTAGGATCAAAACTTCAGTGCTGCAATTTAAAGATATTAAACTTTTTTTTTGAGGCCCAAAGAGAAGAAAAGGGTCCATGTAATAGTAATAAAGACATAGCAACCAACCAGGTTTGAGCTATACACGTGTGCACACACACATGCACACACACGCACATGCACACACACGCACATGCACACACACATAATTGTATTGTACACACACATACACATTAGGTACATTAGGCCCCCAAACTGGATCCTATGTCATACAATATATTTCAACTTTTGATTCAGAAGATTTGGTCACTCTAACATTAACAAGAGTAGGAGTATGGGAAATATCTTGAATCACATTTCATAAAGATTGCATGATTTAGGTGGTAAATAAGGAGGAAATGTCACATTTGGGGACTCTCAATCTAGTTCAAGTTGTAGGTCACTAGAAGGCAGTACCTCCAAACAGCCTGTGCAAAATGAGTTAGTTTTCTACATCAGGTCTTCACTGAGCTGCAGAGGCCAGTGGGGTTGTACTGCTTATGAATAGGGGCCATGAGGCCGAGTCACACAGACGGAGCCAGCTGTGTGGGCAACTGTGGGACACAGAGGATTTCCAGCATCACCCACCTAAAAGAAAAACAATTCTGACCATTTCTTTTTTTATCTGAACGAAAATCTTGATTCCATGAGCCATGGATAATTCCCATCAAGTACTTTCCCTAAAACCAGCCTAAATCTCTGCAAACCAACCACATGAGATTGCTCTAATTGGACCGATCTCTCTACCAGAAGTTATTTCAGGGGGAAAAAAATGACTTGTCTTTTAAAAAATTAACAAAGTTAGTCTATTTAAATTACATATAACTTTGAGAAGTATAAAAGCATCAACCCCGGGGGCGCCTGGGTAGCGCAGTCGTTAAAGCGTCTGCCTTCGGCTCAGGGCGTGATCCCGGCGTACCGGGATCGAGTCCCATATCGGGCTCCTCTGCTATGAGCCTGCTTCTTCCTCTCCCACTCCCCCTGCTGTGTTCCCTCTCTCGCTGGCTGTCTCTCTGTCACATAAATAAATAAAAAATCTTTAAAAAAAAAAAAAAAAAAAAGCATCAACCCAGAGTGCCGTCTGCAGGAACGGATATTAATCCTTGACGATATATGAGCATAGCCAGAAGTTGGATTACAAGAGACAAAACTGAAAAACTCAAGCAGTGGATAATGCATGAGATACGGCACTGAAAGCAAGCTAGTGGGGAGATCATTCAGGAGACAGGAGCCTAGATCACAGGGCCCATATCCCTCCATGTCTAAATCCCCTTCCTCTTTTAAGGGCCAGCTAAATGCCATGAAAATGTTCCAAAAAGCCCTCTCTGATCGCTATCACATAGTTCACCTCTGACCTTCAACGGCTTCCCATCTGGACCTCTCTCTTGCCACTTATAACTTTGCCCTCTGCTACAGTTATTCACGGATAGTTTCCTTACCAGATTGTGAGCTCTTTGAAAATGGAAATGATCATTTACGAAGCACCTTCTCTGCACTAGGCACTTCATTTGGTGTTTTCACATGCACTGTCTCAATTTAATCCTTACAACACACAATTTAATCCTTACAACACAACACAAAATATGTCTCATTTTCCTACTATTGGAGGAAAGGCAACAGGTTCAAAGCAGTTATGCATTTACTCACAGTCTGACTTTTACTAAGGGCTAGAAAAGAAATAAAAACGAAAGCTGAATCTGAAGTTGATGGCTTTCCCATTATAAAAAGTTGTAGCTAATTCATCTGGATACCCCAGCATGGTTCTTTGGACATAAGAGATGCTCAAAAAAATCCTTGCTCGTTTGGTGAGATAATTCAGACATGTCTAGTAAATATAAATGACAAGATCAATTGTCTATATTTCAGGTCATCTTCTGAAATGCAGCCCAGAAAATAAAACAGTACCAAAATGACCAAGTGTATCCTCTATAGACTGTAAAAATTCAAACTGCAAAAAAAGTAAAAAAAAAAAAAAAAAGCAAAATGAAATAGAGGCATCAAGCCAGTTTCTAATTTATCCTTGGGTGAGCTCCATAAAAACTACATACATTGTACATAAGAACACACTGTTCTAATTCACTACAGCAGTAGTGGATTAGAACCTGGTACAGTACACAGATGCAAAGTGGGAAATAAGATGGTACCATGAATTTTCTCAACAGCCCATTAAGTAGACTATCAAAACAAGCAATAGCACAGCTCTCATCATGCCCTCCGTTCATAAAAATCAAATGTTTGCCATTTTAATATGGAAATGTCTTAATTGTGGCCGAAATGAGAAGAATTCATGAAGATCATATTCTTCCCCTCTAAGAATTCTAGGCTGCACGATTTCAACTGGAACCACACTTATAATTTTTTAAGCTTCTTGGGAAAGCCTTAAGGTATTTTTCCCTCTAAAAAAATGTTACAAAGCTAATTTTGAAGCATCCAGCTCTTTTGTAAGTGTGTCCACAAATGAAGTCCAAGAGGCTAGACTGCCTTCAGATTTCAAAGTGTCCTCAAATTCAGTTTAAAACTACTATTGGTAATTTTATAATGTGGTCTCTAAAACACTAATTAATTGGCCAATGGACACAGTTTTAAGAAATGCTGCATGAAAACAGTGAAAAAGTCATCTGATTAGCAGTACAGAACCCAGGTTTTAGTTCCAGGTGGTATAATCCTGTGCGTTATGTTTTATTTTCCTCCTCTCTAAAATGAGTGATCTAATGTACTTTTCAGATCCAAAGTTTTGTAATTCTACCCAGCAAGTAATGGCCATGGCTTCTACTGAACCTTCTTTCAGTCACAATAATGGACCTCAAATATATTCACATCCTGATTCCCAGAACTTGTGAGAGGGCATTTGTAGATGTGATTTCTTTCATTCAGGACCTTGAGAGAGGGAGATTATCATGGATTATCCAGATGGGGCCAATGCAATCACAAGGATCCTTACAGGAAAGAGGCAGAAGGGTCAGAGTGAGAGAAGGAAATGTGAAGTGGAGGTTGGAATGATGTGATTGTTGATTTTGAAGATGGAAGAGTGTCAGGAGCCTGCAAACGTGGGCAGTGTCTAAAAACTGAAAAAGGCTGGGAAACAGAGTCTCCGTTAGAGCTTCCAGAAGGAATGCAACTCTGCTGATATCTTGCTCTCTGATCAAAGACCCCTGATTTCCATAACAATAGGATAATAAATATTTGTTGTTTCAAGCCACTCAAATTGTGGTGATTTTTTTAATGCAGCAATAGGAAACTAACACAGACCTGAATATGTTTCAATACCATTTGCATCAGATATGCCACAAAAATATGGAGAGATATTGTTATCTTGCTTACCTGTGTCAATTGGATATATTCAAAGGTGAAAATTAGTGTTGCTAATAATTATGGGGAATGGTGGCGAAATACTTAAACTATTTAATCTGACATAATTATGAGACATTCATGTAAAAACAAAGTGGAGTAATGAGAATAACCATGATAATAAATAAGAATTGAGCATTTATTATACACTAGGTGCCATTTTCATCACGTTGCATGTGTTATCTTATTGTGGTGTGCTCTGATGTCACTGATTATAAATCACTGCATTCTCACCTGCTCCACAAGGTAGCATCTGATACCTGCAGGTGGGGAACCATGGAGTGGCAAGGCAAGGTAAGATTAGTAAGTACTAGGTAATATTCTTCAGAAAGAAGAACTGAGGTCATTTTTTCCTGATTTAATTCAGAGAGAATACTCATGCTATAATCATGAAATATGAGGTCAGCCCTCTCATTAGACTCCACATCAGACCAGTCAGACACTAGTCTACAATGTACCAGACGACCTCTCTCCCATTACAGACTCAAACAGATAAACACCTTGTTCAAAAGCCATACCCTGGAAGCCCAGAGCAGAAACTTAAAAGTAAGTGCCTACCTATGGAATGGGAGAAGATATTTGCAAATGCCTTATCAGATATCAGGGTCAATATCCAAAATCTATAAAGAACTTATCAAACTCAACACCCAAAAAAACCAAAAAAATCCAGTCAAGAAATGGGCAGAAGACATGAACAGACATTTCTGCAAAGAAGACATACAAGTGGGCAACAGACACATGAAAAATTACTCAACATCACTCGGCATCAGGGAAATACAAATCAAAACCACAATGAGATACCACCTCACACAGGTCAGAATGGCTAAAATTAACAACTCAGGAAACAACAGAGGTTGGCGAGGATGTAGAGAAAGGAGAACCCTCTTGTACTGTTGGTGGGAATGCAAACTGGTGCAGCCACTCTGGAAGACAGCATGGAGGTTCCTTGAGAAGTTAAAAATAGAGCTACCCTATGAGCCAGCAATCGCAAAATTAGGTATTTAACCAAAGGATACAAACATAGTGATCTGAAGGGGCACCTGCACACCAATGTTTATAGCAGAAATGTCCATAATAGTTAAGCTATGGAAAGAGCCCAGATGTCCATCAACAGATGAATGATAAAGTATACACACACACACACACACACACACACAATGCAATATTACTCAGCCATCAAAAAAGAATGAAATCTTGCCATTTGCAACAATGTGGATGGAACTACAGGGTATTATGCTAAGCAAAATAAGTCAGTCAGAGAAAGACAAATATATGATTTCATTCATATATGGAATTTAAGAAACATGAACGTAGGGGAAGGGAAGGAAAAACAAGATGAAAACAGAGAGTGCAACAAATCATAAGACTCTTAACTCTAGGAAACAAACTGAGGGTGGCTGGAGGGGAAGTGGGAATGGGGACGGGGAAGCTGGATGATGGGCATGAAGGAGGGCACTCGATGGAATAAGCACTGGGTGTTATACACAACTGATGAAGCACTAAACTCTAGCTCTGAAACTAATACACAATATGTTAATTGAATTGGATTTAAATTTTAACAATAAATAAATATATGCCTAATTGAGCTGCTTACCTGAAAATTCCTATGAAAAAAAGTATATTACCTATCGGGACCCATTGTATTATATTTTATTATATATATTATAAAATATGTACTTTATAATATTCATTTCTGTGTGTGGGTGTGGGTGTGTGGGTGTGTGTATGAGACAGAGAGAAAGTGTGTCTGTGTGTGTGTGTGTTTGAGAGAAAGAGAGAACACAGCAATGGGTTAGGTGCTTTCTCATTTAATTCAATTACCTAGAAGAGCAAAATGCCGTGAGAGAAATTTCACTGTTGCAAGGGACAGATGCTAAGGAACAACCAAAGCTGTATCTCTATGAACAATAAAATAATCAGCCGATGAAATAACAAGTTTGTGTCACATGAAGGAATCATGAAAATTAACAAAGATAGACACCCCAGTTGTAAACTCCAATATCCAATTTTAGAATCATATGCAAAGAAAATACATAGATTTTTGCAAGAATACCTCTGCTTTCACCTGATTCTAAACAATTTTTTTCCAAAATCTCTCTAAACATGGGATATAAGATGTTTCTTTCCAAAAGGAAACATTATTTCAAAAATAAGTTACAAAATAAAATAAACACTATTAAATAATATGAAATCTGCAGTTCTAAATATTTATTTGCAAGAGTTTAAAATAAAAATAACTATAAGATTAAAATTGTGTGTTTTCCACTAAATAAATCTTACTAAAGCAATGGAATGGGTTTAGCTGACAAAATTAGTTTTCTTTCCCCCATAAATTTTCCATAAAGGTCTGGTATAAAAGAAATGCCAAGTGAATGAGGAATTTAAGATTCCCACGGCCCTAGATATGTGTTCCTCTTAGCAGTAAATACTATTTGTTCCCAAGTCTGCCTCTCTCACAAGACTGTAAGCTCAAAGGTGAAAATAAGTGTCTTATTGATTTGTATGCATCTCCATAACATCAGATTTTTGTTGGCTCATAAATGAGTACTCCAGGTACTCACTAAGAGTTTTTTGAATGATAAATCAATAAATTAATGCCAAAGACTTTGACCTGAATATCCACTAAAGTCTCATCTATGAGTACGCCTCATCTATGTCATTGACACAGCACAGGATTATGCATATAATACAGGTTCACTAAATATTGGTTGAAAACTGAGTTAATGAGTACTTATACCATATGCTATTAGTGGTGTTTTTAAATTTTAAGGTCAGTGACACTTACCAAACTACAATCATATTATAAGACCCTTAACTATCCACTAGCCTACTCTGATGTTTTCTCCCCCTACTGGAAGAGCCATTGCTAATATGGTTGTAAATAAAATAATAAATGGCAATTTTCTTTTATTAATGCTCAAAGACAACCCACTCTAGCCTATCAATACCTCTTCTCTCTACTTCTCCCATTGCTCCACTCACCCATTCACTCAGCCAACTGGTTCATAAGGGTCCCAGCCTACATTTCAAAGCACAGTAGAACTGCCTAATTGTTATAGCATCATGACTAAACTAAAGAATGTTGTGATTAGTTTAACATGAGATGGAATGAGGTAGAATCTCAGGAGCCTCACACAGTCAGTGCAGTCAAAGCAACTATGGGGTAGGCGGAAGAAAACGTTTCTGGGGTAAAAGAGGAAGGTACCTCCAGGGGATTAATTAGTTTAGAGATATACATATGGGTGTGTGTGTTTGTGTGTGTGTGTATGTATGTATATGTATATATATTTGTAAATAATGTGTCTGTGTGTGTATATATATATATACACATATGTATATACACAAATACATATATATTCAAGCATATACATACACACATATGTTTGTATTTTTATATACATAATCTTTACACTGATGAAGTGGTCAAGTACTTTGGCAAAACATATTTTGGAGAGCATTTGGCTGAAATTCTTTTAGGAAAGCAAATGTAATGATGCTACAAAGATCTTAAGGCAGCTTCTAAAACAGAAATCCCACTGGTACTGGTTCTAGGAGCTTTGCCAGAGTATAGGATACAGAACTCGCTCCAGCAATATCATTGAGATTTCTGTGTTAGGAAAGCAAAATTTCATAGGCAAGATGGTCAAAGAGAGCTGAAAGAATTTCTTTTGTGGTACTCAATCCTTCCCTGGAGAATCTTTGTGGCTAGAGGGAGAAAAGGGAAAAAGAGAAATGTAAATGCAGATAGAAAATGAAGAAGGAAGAAACTCCAGAAAGAGGAGAGGATAGACATGAAAAGGGCCCCCAGAGACCTTAAAAATGTGAGTGTACTTAGACATTAATATTAGATTTAAGAGGCTACATCTGGAGATTTAGAAGGAAAGATCTAAAAGAAAGATTTAAAAGAACAGGACTCCTAAACTCACATTGCTCTTAACTTCAGTAGCTATATTAAGTTTGACAGAGATAAAATTGGTCCTCATAAATTTGCCTCAGAAGAGAGGCTTCAGGTCCCCTGGTGAATGCAACTTCCAGTTAAAGTGATTGTCACCTAAAAAAAGAAAAAAGGAGAGAAAAGGAAAAAGAGAACTAATAAAAGTTTCAAAGAGCTTAATTTCAAATGGGAAACAAAGAAAATTCTACACTTCACTTATCAACTTTTATAACTCAAATCCATCTAAATGTCATGTACTGTTTCTTTGAACAAGGAAGTGCTCTGTCAGCATACTGCTGGTCTACTTGTATGTCAACATGTATTTCCACAGAAATCCTCATCATTGCTGCCATCAAAGTGAAAAAATGGCCCAAAGATAAAAGTGAGCTCTGGGGAATAAGATTGTGCATTCTTGACTAGAAGCAATTTCATTTGGGAAATAAACATTAAGAACTGAATTTCTTTAATACTAAGTAATTATGTTTAATCATATATTGGTTTCCTGTAGCATATAGAGAAAAATATATATCCAAGTAGTAGAGTAAATGACAAAAAAATGAAATTTAGCTTGAAGGACATGAAACAATTAGCAGGTGGCACTGAAAATAAGACTTGGTGAAAAAACATCAAAATAGGCTTTAGAAAACCTAAATGTCCACCAACAGGTGAATGGATAAACAGAATGTGGCATGTCCATACAATGAAATAGTACTCAGTGATAAAAAGAAACCAACTATTGAAACATGCCACAAAATGAAAGACTCAAAAACATTATTCTGAGCATAAGTAGCCAGAAACCAAAGAGTCCATAGTGCATGGTTCTATTTAAATAAAATTCTAGAAATTCCAAACTAGTCTATCATGACAAAATGCAGATTTAATTGGTTGCTAGAATCAGGGATCGGATGTCTGCACCTTGATTGTAGTGGTGGATTCGTGGGTGTATACATTTGTCAAAATTCATTGACTTGTACATTTTAAGTGAATACTGTTTATCATACAAAACTTATCATTCAATAGGGATGATTTTAAAGAAACTATAATACATAGAAAAAAATAGGGTATGGGTCCTATCTTGCCTTTATTTTCCAAGATAAATTAGCAAAGGTTTTAAATTTACCATAACAGCATCAGTGAGTTGGATTTGCATGATGGGACCTGTTTCCTCAGAACTTCGAGTATCAGTTCAGCTACTTCACAACCACTGGATAAGTGGGATGATCAAAATTCAATGGTCTCCACCATTAGAAGGAAAAAGGTTGAGGCATGAATAGGACAGCCAATGCAGATGAAGGCGCTATGGCAAAAGTAGTCCAAGAAAACAGTTTCCTGATATCCTTTTGCTTTTGGAATTTTTCACCTTTTACTGTGATGTGAAGAGACGTCTGAAAGTACCATCAACACGGCAAAGGATACAGAAGATAAGCCTGAGTCTGTACAATTGTTTTTGACAAATATTCCACATTGTAAGTTCTTCTAGATCCTTCAATATTGGTCCCTGTCACCTCTCTGTTTTGGATATTTTTTCTTTGACTTTTTAATATTAGCAATCGCATCACTAGGTGAAGAACACATAAGAACGGAACTATAAATATACCATGCGTTCCCTTATGAGAAGCTAAATAAATATTCTAAAAGAAAACAGAAGGTAATGTAGGAGGTAACTTTTGACTACTCCTGACTTCTCTCATTAAATACACACTTATATTTTTTGAGGTCTTGCCCAAGAAATCCTTGAAAATGGAGTAGTCAATGAATCCACCCTCATCAAGAAGGGATATGCCTATGTTCTGGCTAACAAGTGTTTAGAAAACTCTATTTATTATTATCATTAATCAAAATTTAATCTATATGCACCCAGAGAATTACTACAAGAGCTCTGTTGTCTTGTATGTGTAAAGAAATGAGAGCTACAAGAAATAAAATTGATGGAGGGATTCCACAGGAAAAAAAAAAAAAAGTCTTTAGTTATTAAAGAATCATGTTACCCAAAGCACTGACTTTGCCATCTAATAAGTATTTGGAAATGAAAGGCAATTTTTAGGTATGAAATTTAAACGTGGCAAAGGAATCATTTAAAATCCCTTATGGATAGAAACAAAGACTTCTGAGCCAAAGGGGAAAAGATACAATCATATACATATCTGTAAAACCACAGCAAGGGAGAGAATTAAACAACTATTATTATATTATATGGGTAGTCATAATTTTCCTGAATAACAGATTTATCTGCTCCACTAATTATACTTTCCAAAGTCCCTAAATATTAATGATTTGCTGATAGAGAAGACCATCACATGCATTTGGAAAGATATTTTTATACCATAAGGTGGGGAAAGAGGATAGAAATTCTTAAAGTATTTCCTCACAGATACATTAGAAAAAAATATCAGTTTTGTTATCCTATGACTGCAAGATGTCTACTAAAAACAAAGCAAAAGAAATACTAAGTTTAACATAACCATTATTGAAGTCAGTAATTAGCCAGTATGAATGCTTTGAAATCACTTGAAAATTTGTTACAAGATTGATAATGCACTTGCCAGATATCAAATTGAGCACATTCCAATACCAGATGTTTCATTGACAGCTGACTAGAATTGATCTACTCTTGATGAAATTCGCATGTGCCACATATAAAAAGACAGATCCAAAGTTGGACATGCACTTTCTAATCAAATCTCACAGTAGATAAGCTTTAAATTTACAATGGGAAGCAATGCTCTTGGCTCAAAATTCATGGCACAAAGAAAGAGTTCGCATAAATGCAAAGATTTATTTTTTCAAATTGTTTTAAAGAACTGCTAAAAAGCACTAAGTCACAAGTAAAAATGATGTAATCATGCTTAATGTGAAATTCTTGTCTCTGTCTAGCCAGTGGAGTCTATGGATTAGCCATTCACACTATGTGCAGGCCAGTAGACAAGGAAAGAATACTAGAAGAAACAAACAATCTTTTATCCCTGTAAACTTATAATTTCCTCAGGAAGGGATATTTTTAAAAACCTAATAGAGACAAAAATAACTTTAAAGCGGTTTTTACAAACTACTACCTTCGCAGACACACATAATCCAGAGTCCATCAATGTCCCAAGGTGCACTAGGCAGAAGAGAGTTTGATAAGTAGGCTAAATTAAAATATTCTATATTTTTTCTATGCGTTCTTTCCATGGACAGGGACGACTATCTCTAAACATTTGTTCTGGGGTAGATTCTTTATCAGAACAAATCTGGTCACATGCTGTTGTTAACTGTCTATTGTTTTAAGCCAGTAAGCTTCGGAGTAGCTTGATACCTGGAAAATGCTAACCACATACATGTTAACATGTAAGTCAATTTATAATTAAAACTTTTAAGCACTTTACAAATTCCAACTGGGATTTATTCACCATTCTTATGAATCTGGTTTCATCAGACCGAGGGTGCACATGAGTAGACTAAGATATAGAAAAAGTAAAAGAATTTATAAGATCGGAAGCAAAAGTTGGTGTCAAAACTAGAAACAGAATCCAGAAACGCCCAAACTACTGGATCTCCTGAAGACTGGTACATATCAGGAAAAATATTTAAAATACACAGGCAACTCGTAAAGCAGGAACAATTAAGGTAAATCATAGCCTTCGGTCTGGTACTAAGTTTTAGAGGTCCCCTCAGGTGCCAGAAGTTTACCTTTAATTCATGGATCCTGAAGACATCTAAGGGGAGGGGGCCGAGACCTCGGGGCACTTACTGGGCCCCCCGAGCATCAGCTGCCTACTAATCAGTACAGATGCATTTCAACAATGCCATGCCAGTTCACAAAACTCAGCCCCAAATACAATCAATGAGTTTTCAAAAACAGAAGCATTATTCATAACATCATTCTCTCACTTAGCGAGTTAAAATGTTCCAATTTCTTTGTTCACTTATTTGTTTTAGAAACTGAGATTTGGCTCCTGGCTTTATTGCCTCTTTATTAAAATAACTGAACCTTAACATCCTATTGTTACAATTTAAGATACCAAGACCTCTCCCCTCCACCACCCCCCTCTTAAAAGCAAGGTACAATTAGAAGAAATGCAGTTGGCAAACTGTCCACAAGATATTACAAATTGTTTCAAATCTTTAAAAGGAAAAGAAAAAAAAACAAACCTTGTTTATTTCTACAATTTCTTCGTAACACAAGAGGTAGTTCTAAGAATAACTAGAAACATCTCTAATTTAATTGGATTAATTCCCCCAAACTAGCATTCCCAAAGGCAAGCAGATAATAAGAAAACAGGAAAGAGTTATAGGCTCAAAGTTCAAAAGAAGCAAAGTTTTTCAAAGATTCCAGAAATCCTTTCAGGAAAAAAAAAAAAAAAGCTAGAAATATGCTTTTAGCTGTTAAGAAAAAATAAATAAATAAAAAGGTTATACACTCTCCCCTCCCGCCACCCCCAGCCTCTTTTCACTGAAGCACTGAATTCAGGAAGTAAGGTAAAGAGAGATTATTCTTAGAGAGCAAGAATTAGTACTCCTAGGAATAACCTATATTATTGCCAAACTGCCACAAGAATGTAAGATTTATTCCCATAAGGTTTACGTATAACTCAATAGTCCATGCAGCTCAATTTTCTTACCAGAAGATGGGCTGGTAGGCTTTGACCTAAACCATTTTAAGTTCTTCTAAGGGATCTTCCAATTCCACACAGAATTGGAGAAGAAAGATGTGGGCAGAGGGTTTCTCATTTGTAATCTGCCCTTCACCACTGAAACATCATGTCAGTGAGAAGCTAGATATTCAATCCCCCCCAAAAAAAGAGAGAGGGAAAGAAGAAAAGAGCTGAAGGAGAGGGGCACCTGGGTGGCGCAGTCGTTAGGCGTCTGCCTTCGGCTCAGGGTGTGATCCCTGCGTTCGGGGATCGAGCCCCACATCGGGCTTCTCCGTTAGGAGCCTGCTTCTTCCTCTCCCACTCCCCCTGCTTGTGTTCCCTCTCTCACTGGCTGTCTCTGTGAAATAAATAAAATCTTTAAAAAAAAAAAAAAAAGAAAAGAAACTGAAGGAGAAGAAGGGAGAACGAAGAAGAGAAAGCAGAGAAACTGGAAATAAAACCTGTGTCCCGTTACTAAATTTCCCATGATGAAATTAGCATGAGACCATTCGCAAGCCACACAGAGATTAGGTAGTTCAGGACAGTGTGTTGTCTCATGGGCAAATGAAGGGCTTGTGATGGCAGAGTTAAGGGAGATGAGAGCAGAAGGCAGGCCTTTCAGGTGAGACAGAGAGAGAGAGAGAGGGAGAGAGAGAGAGAGAGAGAAAGAAAGAATTAACCTGATCACCGTGAGCCCAGAGAAAAGATACAGGAGTCTGCTCACCATAGGAGAGCAGAGAACTAATGTGAACTACCTTGTCACGAGCTGCTCAAGCAACATTTATCATCTCAAACAATTTGCTATATGAATAGGCAACGCTGAGGTCAACAAATAGCCGTTACATTGTTGATATTTAAATGATTAATGCTTGCTAAATGGCAGAGAACAGCAAATGAATTATTTTCAAAATTTATTTCTTGCCCCACTAGATTCATTATTAACATATTGCATTATACTGGAAAAGAATGCAATAGCATTTAAAATTAAAATCCCTTTATTTAAAAACAACTTCCTCTGGGAAAATAGCCTTGAAAAATAGTAAAAAGATATTTTAAAATATTATATTCATGAAAATATCCATCACAGTTTTATTTATAATGAAAAAATAAAGCAATTTAGAAAATATCCATCATACTGGAATGAACAAGAAAACTATGTGCATTGAATCGACAGAATATGGTGCAGACAAAAATCATGACAAAAAATAAAGATAAAAAACTATGTAACAACACTAAAAAAAAAGTAGAGATACTATGGTCAAGGAAAAATATAACTCAAATTATAAATATGTTATATTTACAAGGAGGTAGGATAAAGATAGGGGAAAAAGTATTACAGTTAGGATAACAAAAAAACCTCCCCCCTCCCTTTTCTCTATTTACATATTGAGAACATAATAGAGTAATATTTGAGTAAAAAAATATTTTAAATAACTCCTCTGGCCTTAATTACAACTCTCTTCATTATAATCACATTATATATATATATATATATATATATATGAAAGCCCGTGCACAGCATCCACAAAAGCAATGAGTAGATTATTTGGTCAGCCTCACCAAAATAAAGGCACAATTCAAATGCTTCCAGAGCCTCTTACAAACTGCTAGAATTCACGGAGCACACCACACCACCCTGAGTTTCCAATGTCATTATGTAGCATAAAACAGGCTAGGTACAAAGCTTTCTTCTACGAGCATGAATACAAATGAAGACCCTTCTGTCAGCTGTGTAGGAGTCTCTTTGAAAACACTTCACACATATGCGAAGCATATATTAGCCACTTTACCCAATCAAGGAAAAGTACGTATGTCTTGATTTGGGTATGCACAAACAACCCAGGGGGCCGAAACTACAAAAACGCATTACTGCTTCTCCCAAACACTGTTGCCATATGATCCCTATTCAAAGATGGATTGGATACACTCTCCCCAAAAATGAAAATGTCCTTAAATAAAATAAATTACTCCTCTGAGAATCTGAGAAATAAAAAAATAGGAAACAAGTTTTCAGCACAAATGTGTTCATAGTACTAGTAGCGATAGTGGCAAATTCTAGGACCACTTCTCCCCCTCCGCTAAGTAGTAGCTGACCCCAGAGCACACAACTTGAATTTGCCACCTAGGCTTCACTGGGAATTAACAAATTATCAAAATAATTAGCATGCCAATGATAGAAATTATAAGATAACAGCTTAGTGTTATAGCCACCAGCACAAACACACAGGGGCAAATGTTGCTTCTTCGTGATTAATCTGACTGAACTTCTTGCTCTTGTTATCGATCAGTTAGAAAACCAAAAACCAATAATTATGACTTGCTTATAAGGGCAACAACAGTGTCAAAATAAAAATTAAAATATCATTTTATTTCATGGCAAAACACTCTATACCTCTACACCTCATCCCCCAATTTTTCATTTGTCCATTCACTGACAATTAACATTTGGCAACCAACGTGAATTTTTTTTTTTTTTTTTTTTGGTTTTTAATGTTGGGCTTGTAGAAAATTTTAAGTTATGTATGTGATTTGCATTATATTTATACTGGACAATACTGGTATAACGGTCAAAAAAAGATGGGGGGTATCCCCTGAGTAAATAATCTTTTCTAAATAGAGGACATGATTGGAGCTATGGCAGCATTCAACTTGTTAAGTATCTGAACTTTTTTTTTTTTTTAACGAAATTGAATCACCTAAGCTGTCCATCCAAACTTTCAATTAAATGCTCTGGAGCTGCCTATCATACTGTCCTTGAATATCTGCCATAGAACCGTCTTTCGGGTGAGAGTTTATTACAAGATGCTTTTAATACTATTCTATGGAGACCAAGAGGTTTAGTTCTTTATGCCAAATGGTCAGATTTAGATGAATAGCATGACAAGGCTGCAATAAATTTTTAGTGAAATAATGTGAGTTGGAAATTTTAAAAAGGTAGAAAAACAAGATCACTAGGAAATTGCTTTGCATGACTAATATAGAAAAGAATATGTTTTATGTGCTAATTCTCTAGGCATCAATCTATACAAATTATCAGGCTCCTCCTATTTTTAATGTAAAGTTTTATTTTAATGGAAATTAATAATTAATGATTATTTAGTGGCATAGAAGCCATCCATTTGATACCAGAAAAAGTAAAACCTAGAACCAGACTGAAAGATCAATATCCAAAATAAAAGTTAAATTTAGTTAGGCTAGCATATTTATACTCAAATGTGTACATAAAGAGACATTTTCTTCTGAAAACATACGGCTTTTCTAGGGAGACAAGGTTTCAAATTGTCAAACTCGATTCTAAGAACATTCACACATAACCTGTTAGGCTATTTAGTATGTTAAAAAAAAAAAAAAGGCCCTAAATAGAGGTAATGTTATATGACATGAATTTATTTAAAATCTCAGAAATGTAATCTACTTAATATAATGTCACATTTCTAAATTATACTCTCTGATTAGGTATAGAAAAAGTCTGATATATTTTAAATCCACTTGGCTTCCATTAAAAGACTTGTAAATGAACCACACAGAATGTTTTGACATCCATTACCTTCAGTCTCTTACAGAAATTGTAGATAAATATATGTCTTTCTATTTTCAATTTCCAATGTGTAAAAATATATATATATATAAATATTTAAGTCAGTTCCTCCTTCATACTACACTAATGAGCAATTAGGCTATTTGCCTAAAAATCTTCAAATATTTGCCCAAAAATCTTCACATATGTGTCTGCTAATTTAAGCTAAAATATACATTTTCAGTTTGCAAATACTTTCATGAAAAATGGTGAAGGATAAAAAATCTTAGTTTTAAGAAATCACATAACTAATGGGTTCATCACAGGATGTCAAATATCTAAGGCACAAGAATAGTTGCAGTTTGCTAAACTAGGAATAAAAATCCCACAATATGATTCTACAATTAAAGGTATTTCCCTGACCGAATAGCTAGCAATTGAAAACTCCTCAAATTTAAAGAGAATCCAGGATGCATTTGATACTAACAGCTTTAATGAACCAGAATTGAATCTATGACTTCACAGTGCCTTGGCTTTTTTCTTTCTTCTTCTTTTTTTTTTTTTCCTTCACTGACTTGATCAACTGTTTTGGCTTCAAGTAGAAGCAGCCTCAATTAAAGATAATAGTTGTTTGGCTTGAATGAAGACTAAAAGCCAGTGTCTCCAATGTATGTTCCGAAACACTCAGAAAACAAACAGGGTAGTCCTTAAGATATAATTCATAAGAAAAGTCTGAATTGCTCTTAAGAAGTTAAAGCTAGTTAGAGAGAGCTGAAAATGTTATTGCAATTGCATTTTAAATGTGAAAGCCTGAAATCCAAGAGAGAGAAATCACATATCATCTTGAAAGCAAATGGAAACCTGAGCAAACACCTATGGGATCTGATCAGTGTAGACAGAGTCACCTCAGAAAAATCCCGAAAGTCTGCCTCAATTGCCCTGACTTAACCATGTAATTGATGCAATTTCATTTGGCTTGTCTATTTAGAAATGTCCACAAAAAGAACAATCCTTGTCACATATATCCAAAAAGGAAACTCGGGTCTTTATTCAAGTCAAAAATTCAAGTCAAAACTTTCAAATGCACTGTCAGTGGTGCACATACCTTTCCCAAAGAGAAAAATATAGGTGGGTTAAAAAGAATTGGAGGGCAGGGGTAGGGGCAGAAGAACCATGGTCCTGGGGAAAAAACCCTACTTTAGAATAAAAAATATGATTATTGTTTCCTGTTTTATAGATGTTTATTATTTCAGTCAAATCCACTTTCTCTCTCCCTCTCTCTCTGTTATAATTTAGTCACATGCTATTAAATAGAAGAAATATAAATTCTGGGGATTAAAAAAAGTAAATCGTACAATCACCTCTACTATTTGAAAGCACTAACTTGTTATCGTTCATGCAAGAATCATAAAAAACTGGCGAGTTGAATTCAGTCCCATTTACTGTGCAGTTTATACAGAAGCTATGATAGAAAATGAAGCAATTACAGAACACAAGATATAATTTATAAAAATTATTATCAAAGCATGAGAGCCTGACAAGTCACTCTCCGAGGAGAAACGAGACCCAGTCACACATACAGATTCGGTGGTGGGCCGGGGAGGTACTAGTAATAATAAATAAGAATCCTGCTTTTAGAAAAATGAATCTTTCTGTAACTCAAAAATCCTTCTACATGGGACTGTGATTCTCTGAAGTGTTAGTACATTTAGAGATTGGGAACATGGGCACAGCCCAGCCATCTAGCATGAGCTTAACAAACATCTGTTGAAAAAATAATTGGTGAAGGAAAAGAAGTCTGTGCACCCTTTTTTATTCTAATTTTAGCCCTGGGTGAGGAACCGACAAACAGCACCTGAATTAAATTTGTCCCGTTCACAGTACCAAACAGTTTTATAAACCTGCAAATCATCATAATAAAACATTGCATCGTCTTTAAATTTCAAGCCCTCTAGTCAGAGATGAAGCCAGTCACAAAGGGACCAACCTAAAAATAGCTTCTGGTGAGTGAGAGGACTAGAGTCCGCCTGCTCTGTCAGCTACTCTTGCCAGCAGTGAATGGAAAACTCAGGTGATGTAGACATCGTGTGTAGATATTTCCCCTTAAGCAAATAAATGTAACAGCCAAAGCATAGCTTCGGTAGCCTAACGAATATCGCAAGAGGCATTTTTTAAGTTGATAAATCAACTGTTTCGCCTAAGAGTGGAAATGAGTACGCTGTATCTAACAACATGTTTGTAAAGCAAACAATAGTCAAAACTGCCCTGAATTTTCTTGATTAAATTCCCAATAACAACAGTTGCATAGAGCAAGATTTTCGCTATTATACTCCCAGCTCATTCTACACTGAGGTTGTTTCTCCACAGTAATAAAGCATCTGACTGAAAAATGTAAAATATACAACTAATCATCCAGCTGTTTCTAAAATCCCAGCTGTTCAGTAATAGGCAGAAAATACTCAATGTAATAACAATATAATAGACTCACATTGCAGGTGATTGTAAAAGATTCTGGGTTTGCACTGGCATGACCTGATTTATAAAGTGGGAAAACGTCTACCTGGGTCATACAAAAAAGCTCCCCCCGAGAAATCTGTGAATTTGGGAGAGCAGAAGCCTCCTTGCCCTGGGCTTTCATTGAAATAAAGGTGAGTGGGGTGCAGTGCGGTGCAGGGAAGATGGGGGTGCCAAGCATTTTAATGTCCGTCTCTGCAGTTAAAAAAAAAAAAAAAAAAAAAAAAAAAAAAAAAAACAGGTTTAATAACCGAGGGGAAAGATTCAAACAGAAAACTAAAAATGAGACCTTCGACCACTTTATTTTGAACAAGTTTATATTTGGTCATAACTTCTATTAGAATCTTCTATTTCAATTTCCTTTCCAAATCCTTTCAGGGGCGCAGTAAAATTTTTAAAAGTTGAGTGACTTTCTAATCTCTCTTACAAAGCTTATAACACAACTACAGCTTTTCACAACTGAGATGAAAATATGTTCCCAGCATGTGATCTTCAGCTCATTTTAACAATGACGGCAGAATTTATTCCATGCTAGACTGATTTCCAACAGTGATACCACAGACAAACAAAAAGGGGATGGTGATTCCTAAACAGAGCCTCTCCTATTCGAAGATTCAACTCAGTCCCTTGAGTGAGTAAAAATAGTCTAGTGTCACAAGATGATTCACACTTTAAAATCCTGTATGCTGCTTCACCCTTATCTGTCTAATCTAACCCTATCTTTCCCCACTGTTTCTCACACCCCCTTGAAGCCTGGGAAGTATATGGATTCTAGTAGTGAAATGACACCTCTTCTCTGATCAGTAGCAACAGCAGCTAAATCAGCAAGGAGCATATGACGGCAGCAAGGAGTTCTAATTATGTTGCACAGATTTTATGATTTTTCCATTCCTCTAAGAATTGCATACCGGCAATAACCAACATAAACACATCACTCAGCTGTGTTAGTGACATGCTTCGACTGGTTGCTTCGTTCTGTCTTAGTTTTAATACACTATCACATTAACATTCTGCATTAGATTAAGGGTGGGGGGGATTATCCCCTACAAAATATAAGTGCCCAAATGGTAATCTTCTAATAATGTGACTCTCCTGCTCTGAAGGGAAAGGTGAGTTTTATCCTAAGACATAGCTTTAATTCTCAGCTACTATTTTACAGTATGTGAGTGCTCTCAGAATACCAGCAAAGAGAGTCAGCATATCTGTACATAAACATACGCATGCTTACTAAATCTGGTACCAATACCAAGTGATCAGTTTGATTTCCTGGATTACCAAAATTTAATAGCATTACCAAATGAAGCGGTTTTAGATTGATCTGCCTATTTTCGCCATCAAATTAATGACTTCCTTTAGGCATAACCCCTCACCCCCTGCCTACATCCCTCCCATTCCCCTATGTCCCACGTAGCTACGATCCTCCTTAAATCCTGTTGCCATTCCAGGAAAAAAGCAGTTTCCGAGCTTCACATTGGCTGGGTCAGATCTGGAGGAAGCCGGTCAAGAACTCTGAGAACACATCTGGGAACCCAGAAGGAAATTCTAATCCTAGTATTCCTTCTCTGTCATCTAGATTCTAATATGGCATATATGCATTTCCCTATGTTGTTTTCCATATATACTGAAATCTGCTGCTAGACTGCTTAATAGCAAATGTTGCAGAAAAGATCATCAATCTTGCCATCCTCTAATCACTTTGTAACCGAGACTTTCACTTGGTTTGCTAGAAGATAAAACATTTATATCCATCAATTTAAATATAATCCATAAATTTAAATACAATGTTCATAAGTCAGGAGATGGGGAAGAAAAACAAAGAGATTCCATTAACCTCTCAAGAAACCTAAATAAATGAATCACTATTTATGGGATAAATCTCCCTCCAAATAAATGGCTCTAAATATGAATTGCAATTTCCAAATTTCATATTAATATCGTAATATATTTAATGAGGGCTACCCCTCAAGCTAGTAAGGATAGTGTGGAACTTATGATCTCTATTTCTTTATCAAAATTCATGTTAATATTAGGTAAATCATCCTAAAACTAAGATCTATTCCCCAGCAGTAACGTCAACAATAACACCAACTAGGAGTGGCAAATAAACAAATAAACATAAATCCTACTATATTCCATCACCTCTTGATAGATTTCAGTCCAATGGGAGCTTCATTAATTATTTCCTACCCTGCCTGATAGCAAATGAAAGCCCTATTTGGATCATGATCCCTACCAATTGAAGGAGAAAAAAAAAAAAAGACTCGTTCAGGTGCTATCAACACATTAGTGTTCTCCAGGGGAATCAGCAACCTATTCAGGTATGAGTGAGTTAAGTTTATAAATAGAATAACATAAACCCTCCATATTAACTAATGTAGCCCTATCATTGAAAGAGTTCAGATAATATAGCCCTGGTTTCCAAGAGATACGAGATTTTCTAATTATTTTACAGTTTTGTATGTGAGCACGCTCAGAGGCTGAGATATACTGAAACATTCGTCCAAAACAAAAACAACCTGAGACTTTAATACTGTAATTGAACCTAAGAGAATTAAGGGAGTCACATCAAACAACAGCTACAACGAAAATGCAGAACAATAACGGCTTCAAGTAAATTGATTTCTGGGGAGCACAAAGTAGATCAACGGGGCTATGTGGTCTGATTTCCATGCTATATGCATCCTCTATATAATGGGAATAATGACCATGAAAAATAAGATGAACATTTTGCAATGTTTCATAAAACATAAAAATAAACCCTTCCTTCCTGGGAATGAAAGCCCATATATCTTACCCCATGCAACACCTCAGAGCTTAGCCCTAATACCACTATTGTTATATGGCACAAAAATCCAACTTAGAGTGTAAAGAAAGGTTTTTCAATCCTTAGGTCTCACTATTTCCCCAAAAAACACAAGAATTATACCCTTTTCCTTCATTTCAAGAAGTCTCTTTTCATGCCTCAGACAATTCATTTTGCTTATGTATCTTTGACCAGAATAAAGGCAGAATATTAAATGTACGATATATATAAACATATTAATCTAATTATTTTGAAACAAATATAATTATTTGGCTCAGCATGTGATATTTAGTCAATATCCACAGGGGCTATTTATTTAATTGATTTAAGAGGTAACTGACTGATCCTTCAATATCCAGTAGCTTAACGAGCTATGTATAAAAATGCCTTCATGCTCTGTGGCTTTAAAAATATGCTAGGAATCATGAAAAATCTACAGAGTCACAAAAAATTAATCCAATGTACATAATGCCAATAACTGGAAAAAAGCAGCATGTTTTCCAGATTAAGTAGTTATTCCTAAAAATTACTATTAAGACCACTTCTAAGGTAAGTTAGCATTTCTATCATTTTCACAGAAAATGTTAACTTGTATAAACTTTTAGTAACTTATTGCTGCTTTACAGCATTTCCCACAACAGTCACCTCCTGGTTAATTATGCTAATGGCGAGGAGATGTGGCAAAGATTATTCCTAAATCCTTCATAGTTCGTCCTGATGTACATGACACATTGATTTGAACAACAGACTTGGCTTTCCAAATAGGTTTTGCTTGGCTTTCTAGTTTCAGTGTATTTGTTGTTTCTTTGTACTATATTGTTTTCTGTTTACAATTTTGCATTTTTCTAGACTGGCTGTTGGAAAGGAGACAATGGTTTTGAGCCTGAGTAAAACCAGCTCAGATGAAAAACTAGTTGTAGAAAATCTACACAACAGATAATTTGCAAGTCAGGAAGCAAAATTTGACTATTTGTGGATCAGCTATCAAAATCATTTGGCTCCTGGTACTCTGGATACAAATTCTCCTTCCAAGACAACAATGATGGCAAATAAATAAAAAACTTAACTGCAGGTCAGCAAAACCATGACCAGTGAATGTGGGAATATCCTTTCCTAGACAATAGCAAGACACCTTATTTAGCACATTATTCGCCTGATACATCTATTCTGATACGACTTAGTATTACCTACAGACCTGAAAGGGGACATGTTAGAGTCTCACTTAGAGCCATAGCTCATTAAATATGTGCTATGTTTTTCAAAGCACCCAACTCAAACCCTGGGATTAATTTATTTATCCATAAATAATCCTTCACGCTCATTTATTTATCCATAAATAAAGTAACCATATTTTCCGTACCTCAGATTGGGCCATATGGTCTGATATGTATTAGCATACTTTTTTATGAAGATACTGTAAGAAATTGGGACTGCTATGGAAACAGAGAACCAAGTCAGAAATAAAACTCATATCACAGTCCTAATCTTAATTTACATTTCAGAAGTACACATTCCCATTTACTGCAAAAATAGCTCTGCTTCCTTCAATCTTGAACACAAACCACTCCATCAACCTTCTTTCAAATAGGAATACTGATCTCCATACTAGAAAGTAGGATTGTCTTCTAACCTGTAACAGTTACATTGGCTTGGAAGACCCTGTGCTTTGAGTCAAACTTCTTTGCAGGCAGGAAAACCAAGAAGTACCTTTTGTCCACACCAAATGTCCCTTGCAGAATTCAGAATGACTTTTGGGTCAGGAAGATTTCCTGGAACAGGCCCCTTTGTCACTGAATGACAACCCGTAATCATTCTATACTGTATCAATAAAAAAAAAAAAAAAACATATAAAGAGGGATGTTACAGTCTGCATCGTGCACATGAGCACATCACATGTTCACTGAAAAATGTAAACTGAACCTAGGTGTATTTCTCACTTTATCTAGGGAGATCTGCAATGTTACAGCTAAAGACGCATCACAATCCTCAAAAGCAACAACGGAGAACACCATTTGTGAGTCTGCTGGGCTGTGGGGATACTACTGTTTATGACTCTAATGCAACTAAATATAACTTTCTGCTGGTTCATGTTGACTTTCTAAAAAAATGGATATATAGATATATATATATCAGAGTACTTCCCATAGAAATTTCTTCTTCATATAGTAGATTCTATTTCAACACATGCTTAATGAAAAGATTTTCACAAAGCTTCAGCGATCCTGTTTAAAACAAATTTGACAAGGAAAGCAGTAGCACTTGTGAAATACTACATGTGTTTAAGCATAAAATGAGTTCTCCAGCACAGGTCGGAACACTCTGTTTACTGACAAGACTGTACTATAACAAAGCAAGAAATCAAAATGTTTACTTACCAACTTTCACCATATGTATTCAACTGGAGACTGAGTTATTTTTTTTTATTAAGGGAATCCCTTCCCTCTAGTTTTTAGAATAACGAGTTTCAAAATACACCCTATCCATTCAGCTTACATTCTAAAAACCCAATCTCAAACTCCCGGTTCTTGCATTTAACCCAACGGTGAGATTTTAAAACTATTCAGTTCTTACTACTTAACTATAAAACCAAGGCTGGTACGACTTGAATACCTAGAAAATATCAAGCTAGTCTAATACTTCCTTCAACATCAGAGAATTTTGGTGCTGGAAGGAATCAAGTGATAATGTAGCTCAACCGCCTGATTTTACACTTAAAACAAAAACAAAAACAAAACCAAAAAAACACCTGAGAATCAAGAAGATGAGACGATGTGCCGATACCAACAAGCCAGCTCTCCACTCCTAGACCAGCTATCATTCTTCTGGCAACCACTAGCTCTCTTTCACAGAAATTAAAAGGAATAGTTAGTCCTCCTCTCTTCTCCATAACTGTTATGTTTCCTTTTCAAACATTTGCAAAGAGAGAACAATGTATCCGCCCTTGAAAAGACTCTGATTAGGATGACCTTCAAATATTGTACTTTCAGTAACAAGACCATCTGAAAAGCAACTATAGGATCCCAGATCCCTGAAATTCAAATCTCTAAATGGGGCCACTTCTTTTTTTATCTTACAGCCAAATGGGTATGGTGGTCTCTGAGAAGATAGTTTCCTAAATCAGTTACAAATAGCCTCTGGAAGCATATTTCTCAGTATAAATTTTACAAATGGTACTAAAGCACTTTGCCTGGCTTTGACTTAGAAAAATGTTATACAACCACAGCTGCACTTCACACATTCCCTACCTTCACACATTCTCTACAAGAGAAGTGTCCTATACAAACTCTGAGCGCTTAAATGCTTTCTTCTTAGTGTGGACTCAAGATCCAGACATCCTAAAATAAATGCATCTTGAAAGAAAATACAAACAAACAAACATACATTTAATGATAACCTAATAATGTTTGGTTTGGAAGCCCATGGTGGTCACTTCTTGACCATTTTACTCCTAAGAAAACTATGTAAGATAAAGGAAAACCCCAGGATCTCAAAATGACTATATTTCTTGAATTCACAGAATTATCAAATCTAATACATCTCAGCTAAATTTATCATAACTTTCAGATTTTAAAAGGAGATGTTGTAGAAATATAACTTTTCCCTTCCAAACATAGCCAAATCATCGCTTATTGCTATTATAGAATGTTCAATAAACATCCAATGCTGGAGAGCATTTAAACTATTTTAAGATATAATCTGACCTAGTTGGGTATAGCAAAAGACACATGGTACCTCATTCACAGAGTCAACTTTTTACACCATGACACGCCTGGAATCTTTCTCTCAAATGAAGAAACTACAATAATTATTCAATGATAGGCTATCTTGCATCTGCATATCCACTTCTTATAAGGAGCTCGAAATTAAAGAAATTACCCATGATTTTCACAATATCCTAACAAAGCAGATGTAACTCATGGGTTCTAAATCTCATTCTCCCAGAGGAAGATTTAGCAATTTAGACATAACATCAGGGATTTATTTGGAACTCGGCATTTTGGAGTGTTCATATGTTATTTGCTTTCCATAACAACTCTGTGATGTAACAAAAGCTTATTATATGCCCTCTTTTTCACTAATGAGGAAATTGGGGTGCAGAGATTAATGGTGACTTTTTCAAATGAATAATGACCAACCCAGATAGCCTTACTCCTAGTCTAATGCTTATTACATTTTTGCTCCATATCCAAAATATATTAAAATGCCATCTTTGAAGTCTTATTACATGATCACATTTCCTTGTTTTGTCACTCTCTATTGTCACTAGGGATCTTTGGTCAGAGCATTCAATCAACTCCCCTGCTTGCTGCTTTCCATTCTCCAAATGGTATTCTTGAGAGATGTTTTTCTATAAGTGGTGGGGAAGGGGTGGGGAGAAGGGTGTAACTTTGCTTTTAAACCTAACATTAGATTTACTTGGAATTTCAAATATCATTAAAGAAGATTTATGTTATTATCAAAAGATGGCCTGGGATTTAAAAGCTTGAGAAAAGCTATTCTAGAACTTTTTTTTTTTTAATTCACAGTTGTCAGAGTTCATTGTGTGCTACATAGTGTATTTTTCCCAAACCTCAGGACAACCATTTTATAAAAAATAGATGTTGAAGAAATACTGGAGAATAAGGCCTCTTATGTACTCTACATTTTCTCATCTATATCTCATTATGACTTAATAGTGCAGGTCTGATTGCTAGCTGTTACCTCACAGTCTAGAACACCTTGTCCTGAATTAAACACAGATACGTGTGTCTTAAGATCCTTTAGCAAAGATGATAACGATGGTGATATCGAAACCAAATGTTTTGACACAATTCTTCCTTGTATCAGTTTCAGCAAATAGAGTGCTAAATTCTGAGGTGAATCCCCACACTGTGCCTTTATGTAGCTGCACAAAGAAATAAACTTAATAAATCCAGCATTTATGTTGCACATTTAATAGAAAGCTCTTAAGCCATAATCACTGTAGCTGCTGGGCATCTTATTTCTTCAAGAATTCTTTCAGTGCATGCATTAACTTTGGTTAAATTATTCTGGATTTAAAAGGCAGAAGAATAATTAAAATAGTATGGTTTCAGAAGCATCATTGTAACAGTCCAATTTCAAAAGATTCAGCTGCTAAATTTTACCTCGTACTCCCTTTGCAGATCAGTTATTTAGATTTTGTAAAAAGGGAATCGTGTGCTGTTATCTGCACGGCCATTAGTCTCACAAAAAGAAAAGAGCTATAAAATAAGACTAAGAAATCATTCTTCCAATGATTGTCATTGAACTGTTACATTAGTAAACATTCACAGTAGGAAGTCTCTCTCAATCTCCAGCATATAAAATAGTGCAAAGGAAAAAAAAAAATCCAGTCCTGTGAACAAAACTTGTTACATTTTCTCCCATTTCACTTCTTCCATATTGTTAGGCATTTGCTGTCATATCTTCCCAAAATTAATAATAAAATATAATCAATTTCTAAAGGCCCCTGCAGCCTTTTTAAAAGTTAATTTCCAGTTAAAAATAAACTTTAATTAAATCCAAGATAAAATTGTGACCTATATTGTATTAAATAATTCACTTTCTTGTTTTTTTTCTACACAGTAATTCTTACAATTTTTAAAAAACAACCGTGGAATCCAAAGACATGAGATGCTATCAAAGCACAGATAAATGACTGCTCGAATTCATTAGTTCTTACATAGTAAATACTTCAAAATGCCAACTTTTCCATCACTGCACAATTACTAACAACGTTGACAATTTACTTACACATACACACGCACGCAGCATGAGTGCGCGCACACACACACACACACACAAATACACACACACACATTCTCTCCATGGAACCATCTTTACTTTTAACATCTTTTCCAGTTAATGTGCAAAATTCTTGCATTCTAGTAAAAAATATAAAGATAGATTTGCTCCTATTTTAGCCTCCCTCTTCTCCAAGATGTATCATTTATTTGATATGTAATACAAGTTTAGTAACAATTATGCCACGTATAACCATTAAATGGCGTACTACTATATGCATTAGGTTCATTTGCATATTTCATTTTCATAACTGCACTCTCTATGCATAAATATATTTGGAGATACTGGGGTTGGGCGGGGGGGGCAGTGGCGGGTAGAGAACAAGATTCACACATCGGTCTCCACAGCCTTTGCATTAGAGCAATTGTTTTTATCTGTCTCACTGTTCCCCTTTCCCTGACACTTCTCCTTTGCACAGAGAGATTCCTTAACTCCTTCTTCCATCTCTAGATACTCTGACTTGTCCCCCAGGGAAGAAGAAGTAGAGCTCCGAAATTTCTTCAGCAAATTAGAAGGGAGGTATGGGCAACTGACTGCATTCTGTGTCAGCTGTGTCTGTTCCTCATTTTCAGTCTCTCTGTGGTAGAAATAGTTAAAGTTAGAAACAATCACTGGCACTGGCAAAGCAATGGTTAACACACCTGCAATGGCACACAGGGACCCCACGATCTTGCCCCCCACAGTGATGGGCTTCATGTCCCCATAGCCCACAGTTGTCATGGTCACCACAGCCCACCAAAATGCATCTGGGATGCTTTGGAAATGGGTAGTAGGTTCATCTGCCTCCGCGAAATACACGGCGCTGGAAAACAGGATGACCCCAATGAAGAGGAAGAAGATCAGAAGGCCCAGCTCCCGCATGCTGGCTCTGAGGGTGTGGCCCAGGATCTGCAGGCCCTTGGAGTGCCTGGAGAGTTTGAAGATCCGGAATACTCGGACCAGACGAATGATCCTGAGGATGGCAAAGGACATGGCCTGCTGCTGCTGCCCATTGCCACCCCCCTGTTGCTGGGCCAGATCAGTGCCCAGGGTGATGAAGTAAGGCAAAATGGAGACAATGTCAATGATGTTCATGATGTTTTTGAAGAAGAGTGCTTGGCTGGGACAAGCAAAGCAGCGAACCACAAACTCGAAGGAAAACCAAACAATACAGACTGTCTCCACGATGAAGAAGGGGTCGTTGAATATGGTGTGCCCTGAGTTCTCAAGGTGGGGTGCTGACGTGTCATTCAACAACCCACTGTGTCCGCCTGCACTCAGTGCCATGATGAGATCCCTGTCGTCCCTAAACTCAGGTAAAGTTTCCAGGCAGAAAATGACAATGGAGATTAAGATGACCAGGACGGAGACGATGGCTATGCCCCTTGCTGGACTGGAGCTCTCCGGATACTCAAAGAGAAGCCAAATCTGCTTTTTAAATTCATTCTCTGGCAAGGCCCTGTCCTCCTCCTCTCTCACAAAGCCCTCGTCCTCCCGAAACTTGAGCAGGGCCTCCTCTCCCAACTGATAGAACTTCACCTCCTCGGTGAAGATATCAAAGGGGACATTGACTGGCCTCTTGAGGCGGCCTCCTGATTGGTAATAATATAAGATGGCATCAAAGCTAGGCCTGTTCCTGTCAAAAAAATACTCATTACGCAAAGGGTCAAAGTACTGAGTCCTCTTCTCAGGGTCTCCCAACAAAGTCTCTGGAAACTGGGCCAGAGTCTTCATCTGGGTCTCAAAGCGCAGGCCTGATACATTTATCACCACACGTTCACAGCAGTCACTGTAGCGGACTGAACTATAGCCACCACCGCCCCCATCATCCTGAGGCAGCAGGTCCGTGTACGAACATTCATCACCATGGTCATCTTCACTATAGTAAAACCTTCCCTCCTCTTCCTCCTCCTCCTCCTCCTCCTCCTCCTCTTCCTCTTCCTCACTCAGCTCCCTCAGGATCTTCTCCTCAGAGCCACTGGGCATCAGGTCGGAGCAATGAGGAAAGCTGCTCTGACGGTGGTGGACTTTCTTCTTCTCGGGCCGTGGGCGCCTCCTCCTCCGACTCCCCCGGCCACCCTGAGGGTCATGGGAGGTGCAGGCCCCACGTGACTGGTGGTGGTGGTGGGAGCCCCCTCCGGAACCCCCGCTGCCTTCCACAGCAGCTGTGGCGGCTGCCACGGCGGCGGCCGCAGCTGCCCTCGAGTGAGCAAGCCTCTCCCGCTCCCGGGCCCGGGCCTGGGCTGCGTAACCATAAGGCATGTGACTGTTGCACCCTGAGCTCTCCGCACTCACCATTGCCACCTCCATGGCGGTGGAGTTTGGAAATGGCTGGTTCCAGTTGTAGAAG
>NW_024424786.1:16489012-16493925 GCF_017311325.1 Ursus maritimus
AGAAGGAGAAAGAAAAATAGGGCAGCTTCTTTTCTCACCAAATTAAGGTAAGTTTGGAACCCTTAAGCAGATTGCTTGGAAGACTAAGGATATTTTCAGTCCAACTTTGCATTTTCTGTTTTTAAATCAGTACGCCCCATGCTCTCTGTTCCCAGGGATTCAACATTGCTCTCCAGAGCTTGGCTGGTCTAGATAAACAACCTAGCACTCTCAAGCCCAAGTCAAAAAATGTTGGGGTCTCCCAAACACCTGTTTTTGGGTGGCTGTCCAAGTTTGGAAATACGTCTAGGATGTGATTGGTGATGATGCCGCAAGATTCAAAGGCGGCAAGTATCTGACAGCCAGCAGTTGTGCCTAGAAAATGGAATATATTTTTCTGCCATGGAAATTGTCCAAAGCTCAGTCCATCGAATTTAAATAAAATGCAAATAAGCCTTTAGTCTTAGCACTTGCCTTCTAGTGACGGCTTGACCCATGTTAACACGTGGCTTGAAGTACGTCCAGCCATTGCTGCTCCAAGCCTATCAGGACGATTCTCCAGGTGCTCCTCTCAAGTTCATCACAGGCTTCCTGGGCCCAGGGGCAATGCCCAGCTATCAACAGAGGCAAAGACCTTGGGAGGTAGAGAAGGTACAAGATGAGGTGTCAGCAGGGGCAAACCCAGCTCTGAGGTCTCCATAGAAATCAAGGAAACGCAGAGCATCCTTCAGCTAAAATCATGCAGAAGAAGCACTTCACCTGAAAAAGGAAGGGAAACAAGCATAGGAGAAAAATAAAAAGAATCAAATCATAAAGAGCAAACAGTGTTTCCTTCCCATACACCTTCTTTCTCTTGTCCTCAAGCAAACCACATAAAGCACCAAGTGACCACAAATTTCCAAGGAGTGTGGGGCAGGTTGTTAAATCTCTTCCTCACTAAACCATCCTTCTGTCCTTCTTCTTTGGTTATTATTTCAGCTCAGTCTATTTTCAGGGCAACTCAATTATTTTTCCTCTCTCCACTCTCAACCCACATGGCTCTTCCTTTGGCTCCCACTTTCACTCATGCCAGGTCTTAATTCTTGGTGTCATTTTCTTCATTCCACAATAATAATGCTGTCACTTTATAGCTGCTTCCATCATTTATTGATCTCAAGGTACTTTTTTTTAAATTTCCACTCATCAAATATTTCTGAATTTAGTGCCTTTCCACCCCTCTCTGTCTTGATTCAGGATCAGAGCAGTTGGGGAAAAAAAACAGTGTTCTTTAATCCAGGTTCCACCACTTCAACAAGCTTCAATCACCTCATCTACAAAGTGTAGGTTAATAATACAACGCCCTCCATCCCGCTTAGTGAGGATTGAATGAGAGAGTGAATGTTGATAGAATAGCACAGACGTAATGAATGTCAATACATGCTGGCAGTTCTGAATAATATGACCGTAACCTAAGCTTTTATTGTCAATCTACTCACACCCAAATGTATATGTCCTTAAACCACAGTCTCAGTTAGGGGGAGGACAGAATGTGAGCATATCCAGGACACTTTGAGACTCACCAATGGCCTGTATTAAGTGGGCACTTCCTGACTCCCTGAAGCATGTCTCTGTTGTTGTTTTTCTGTTCCCCAGACTCCAGAACACTCCCTACCACCCACAGCCTAGGAGCTAATCCCAGTTTCCACTTCTCTGATAATCATCTTTTCTCCTTGCGGTTCCTCCATGTTCCCCTCAATGCTTCCTCCTACACTCCTCTCAAGGGACTATTTCCTTATGTTTTAAATCCCAGTTTGTGTGGATTTTATTTTCAGCCTATCATGCTTTCCCCCCATAATTTAATCCATTATCTCCAATCTCCCAACACCCTCCCCCTGTCTTCCTTGCCTCTCTCTGCCCACTTTTATTTCCAATCTGCCACTTGCTGATCACATCTTCCTTGCAGCCCCGATTGGTCTCCACTGTCACTTGGTATTCTTGGCCTTTCTTCTTAGTTGGCTCTTTCTAGGTCCAACTAATTCATCTCCTCAGCCAGGACCTGTAAAAACTGCCCTAATCTTCTGTCTCCTATGCTTTTGCATTCACTCTGTCCAACAGGACTTCCAAGAATGCAGAGTGGCCTAGAGAATTGGGGAGGATAATGACAGTCAGAATTCAGGGCCTCTACCAGTTTCTATAACTGGAAGCACTTGGGGAGCACAAGAGAAATGGCTTTCTGGAGCCATTAACGGGATTGAGCCCTTGACCACCTGCTGCTCCCTGCTGAATCCTGTCAGCCTAGAAGCCTAAACCCACCCAAGTTCTATGAAGTGACAAAGCAGGGAAGTGGCAAACAGAGGGCTTCCCAATCATCATCACACATTCTCCTAGGGAAAGAGGTGAACTTGATTAGGACACAAAATACACCTCTGAAGGTATCTCAAATGACAAGCCCCTTCCTTTGCTTGACTCCCAACAACAGCAAATATTCTGACATGTTTACCCTCAGGAGGTCTCCAAATCTCTACTTACCAAAAACCCTGGGGTTACATTTATTCTGGAAGGTCAGGCCACCACCATCTTTTAAAGACTTTCACAGGCCAAAGAGCCTGAGAGTTTGCTTAGTTTCTTCCCCAACTCCCTCAAAGCAGTTAGAATACACTGTTTAAATAAAACCCCAGTAGAACCAAAGTGCCTGCATACTATGCACACCCCTCTCCCAACTAACTGCTCCCAGAAGGTCCTGAATTAGCAGGTCTTCTAATTCACCATCAGCCCTGCAGGAGATCAAGTCCTGCCCTCATTTTGCTCTATACCAATTAATTATCTATTTATTTGGGTATGGTCATTTTTGTTTATCTCCCTCCCCCACCTTACAAAAAGCAAATTACCTTCTTTTTAATTGGCTACCAGTTACCTCACTATCCCTAACCAAGAAGAAAGAAATGATGATGATGAAGAAGATGATGATGAAGATGAAGATGATGAAGATGAAGATGAAGATGAAGTAGAAGAGGAGGAGGAGGAGGTGGTGGAGGGAGCAGGAGGAAGAAGAAGGAAAAGAATAACAAAAAAAAAGGAAAGGAAAGGAAAGGAAAGGGAAGGAAAGGGAAGGAACGGAAAGGAAAGGAAAGGAAAAACCTTCCACACAGCAAGACTGATTTAAAAATCTCTCCTCCTTCCCTAGGTATTCATGCTTAGGAGAACCTATTCAAGCCTACTCCCAGGAGCCTTGATGGGGGAGACCTTGGCATAGAAATGTCCCTTCCTCTTTAACACCATTAAACTAATAGGAGACTACCTATTCCCCGGAATCCCTGTGCCCCCAAACAACAACCAAGCATCCCTCCTCTCCTCCCCTGCCCCCCAACAACAAGGCTGTTTTCATCCCTCAGTGCTAATTCCTGCAACTGTCTTAGGGTGGTACCTGAACCTATCAGAGAGAGAGAGAGAGAGAGAGAGAGAGAGAGAGAGAGATTGAGAAAATCAAAAAGCCAACACCGTGAGAAATATACACTTCAACGCACGCCATTTACACAGTCCCTATGTGCTGCTGAAATGCTCGGAAAATGCACGCAAATCCAAACCCTGGGAGAGGCAGCGATTCAAACCCGTTCGCCAGCTGTTCCCAAAGGAACGGAACCGGTGAGTCCGGGATGAAGCAAAAACGATGCTAAATCTAAACCCCACCTCGTTGGGAAACGACATCTTTAATCGCACCCTCCCCTCCAGACCTAGGTTCCCGCTCGGGCACATTAAGCAGGGCGCACGCACCCCATCCCTGGGGTTAGGAAAATAACAACTGTTGGCCCCCCGGAGCGCCGCGCAGCATCTGCACCTCCCTTCTTCCACCTCCTGGTTTATTTTTAACCGCCTTCCATTCATGCCCTTCTGTCACATTCCCGATATTATTTATCCCTCAAATGTCCACTGTTTCTTAACAACCAAAAGAGGATAGTGGAGGAAAGATAAGAGAGGTATCATACTTACCGTTCCCAGGCGGAGTGAAAAATAAATATAAAGAAAATCCCCCGCTTGATTTGTCTTTCCCCCTCAAGCTGCAACAGCTGGAGGAGGGGAAGAATGTTCCTGGGGGTAGAAGGAATCACTCCGGTGTGTCAGGTGGAAGCTCCAAAATATCCACGAAACAAGTTCTGTTGCCTGGCCAGGGGGGCACAGAGTCCTCGCTGCTGGAGCCCGGGGTGGGGATCAGGACTAGCCCAGGGAAGACCCCAAGACTTCTGGTTCCTCTGGAGTTCAGCACAGGAGGCCTCGATCGGAAAAGGAAGTCAAGGTTCCCCAGAAAAAGAAACAAAATCCTAGACAGCAGCGATCACTTGTTAAGCCCGAATTCCTCCTCCAATATCCATCCCTCTCCCTCTCTCGCTGGCTGCAGAAGCAGCACACGCCTCCCCTGGCCGGGAACGCGCGCCGGCCGGGGGCGGGGCCAGGGCCGTGCCGAGGGTGTGGCGTTCAGGCTGTAGCCTGGGGCACCTCCCCGCGCCGCGGGGCGGGCACAGTCACGACGCCGCCACTGCGCGCCCCCCGGCCGACCCCCAGACGCTGGGGAGCAGCAGGGAACGATTCCGGGAGCCGCCGGCCGTCGCCCCCAGAGGAGAAGCCCTAATCCGTTGGAGCTGAAACGGGGGTCCCCGCAGCAGAGCGGGAGCCCAAGAGAGAGGCTGGGAGGGAAGACCTCGACGGGAGGTCCAGTCTTGCCAACAGGGTGCTTCTGCGCCTCTTCTCCTCTCTCTGACCCGCTTTCTCTACAGCTCAGCGCGCGCGCGCACACACACACACACAGCCCGCAAAACGGGTTTGTGGGGTTGGGAGCCTGGGTGCATCTCTGGCGAGGCCGCTAACTGGGAGCCCCCCAGTCGCCTACGAACGTGCCGATTCCCCTTGGTCTCCGCCTCCTTTGCACAATTTGTCAGCCTCCCCTCGGGGGGTCGGGCCTC